>NW_023339651.1:439935-445453 GCF_004916995.1 Morone saxatilis | reverse complement strand
GAGGGAGCCGAGCCATTAAGGAGTTTTTTATCTCATCCTCATTAAACAGATGCTGAGATGAAAGTAGAAACTAAAACCAGCTCATTTTAATGGATTTACTGTGATTAGTGGATATTTAAATTTACTTTATTTAAGTGTCTTAGCCAAGAAGCACAGACGACAAACATAAAACAATTCAAACTGAAAACAAAATACAAATTTAGCTTTTACGTATTCAATAAGACAACAGAACAAAGTGACCTTAGAAAAGAAAATGGAAACCAACATTTTTAGCATCGACAGTGTTTCCTCTGCTCCGTGTGTTTTCAAAGAAAAACTTTTCATGAAGCAAATTCAGACTATAAAAGTATGAATCTTCATGCTGGGAGGCCACTTGCACTGTACTGTGACGTTGTTTCTGTCCAGCTGAAGAGGCCACAATTAAGACCAGTTCTGGTTTCACTGCAGACCACAGTGTGAGACTTTTGAAGACCATGTGCACTGTTTTTACATAATAAAACCAATTTTATTATAAATAAACAGAAATCTATCTCTTAGTTACCTTTTTTTGTATGCTGATTACAATTACATGTAATCCATTACTCCCCAAGCCTGTCCACTTCAGAGACATGGTGTACCAGATCCCTGTGGATTCAGCACGACCCTGCAATCTCACATTTACCCCCCATAATCCTTTTCTGTAAGGTAACCTGGAACCCTCCAAACACTGCGATTTTATTCTCACTGGAACAAGTTTAAAATAAGATATTCCTTTAATAGTCCCACAATGGGGAAATTCCAAAAGTTTGCCTTCGATATTTAATGAATTCAATAAATGAACAAATAAAATCACTTTCTTCTCCAATTTTGTTACATAAAATGCCTAAAAACAGCCCAGCATGCATTGCAGATTTTTAGAAAGCTGCCTTGAAATCAGGCACAAAAATAACAGGAGGACATCATGTTAGTACAAATTTTTAGGTTTGGTGCTGGAGACAATAAAACTTTACGTGTTTGGGTGGAGACCGCCTGGGTCACATTTCTTCTCCCAGAATCCTCCTGCATCCCGCCGGGAAGCCTCCACCCCGCAGACCTGCACTTTAACATCTGGGAGGAATCAGCTGGGAGAAACAGCCAAGGTTTATTTATCGTCCTGAACCCTGTTGTTCTCTAAAGTGTCCTAACAGCTCCAGTCTCACGTCCTCAGTGGTCGCAGGGTTCTGTGGAGACGTCAGCTGCTGACGTTACTGTATCACAGAGTCTGTTACTGTGTGAAACTACTGGCTGTGTGCAGCATAAAGTCAGACGGAGGTTAAATATTATTGAGTTTTTTATTAAAGCAACTCCAGTTTGTTTGGCTGCACTGTAAACAGGAACACTACAACGCTGGATTTATGACAAAGTGGCTGCTCAACTGCATTATTAAAGTGCACGTGCTGTTACCACAGTAATGACCTGATAAAGACTGAACCCTGCTTTTTCATCCACACTCCTATGTGATACTGACACTATCCTAGTTTGTTGGTTATCGTTTTTGATACTGCCTAACCTTTTGCTAATCAGATCTTTCTGTGCTGCCACTTCAACCTGCCTTCCCACTATGTCCAGTCTATGTCTTTTGTGGTTGGATCAGTTCCAGCAGCACCTGGAAACCAGGAAATCATTTTCAGGGTTGTGGTGGCCTAAAATACCTGATTTAACAGCAGCTTTTGTAAAAACAATTGCAATACATGTTGACACATAATGCTTTTAACCAAATCTTTGCAATGAAATTGCAGGAGAAAGTCGACATTTAAAAAAATTTATATATTATAATTAAAAATCAAAGGCAACTTGTTCCAATAAGAATAAACTAGTTTGGTGTCATATAGCTCAACATTTTGCACAGGGGACTGCTGTGATTGGTTAAACTCGCAGTAAACTACAATGATTGGTCAAATTTGTGGAAAACAATTGCAAAGTTGTGCAGAAATCACAGGAATTGGTTGAGTTTTTTTTAATTGTCGTGATCATAACAGAATAATGTTTGGATAGACACTGACAAACTCACTATTGGCTTTCTGAATGTTATTCGCTATGAATAAAAGCTGTTAATGTATGGTGTGATCAGTCGGCTGCAGGTGGTTCTGGTTCTGGTTGACAGATGACCTTGTGGAGTTCTTGTGTCTGCAGATCAACAGCTGTAAGGTTTCTCTGCTCTGACATCCGAACCCACGGCCAGCTCTCGGTGCAGGTGCAGCCTAAATAGCACAAAGGGAAGTTACAGCTCCACTTTCAGGGTAGTTCTGCTGACTTCATGCTAAAGTTTTTCTCCTATCTCGACTGAAAAAACGCCTCGCTGTTCAGCCACCAGACGTCTTAAGTCTGGTTTCTGTGTCCCAGAAGATTCACTGATAATAATAACGTATAGATAAAGCCATGCTGTTAGCTAGCTAGCTAACTAATGAATCTTCGCTCTGTGTCGCTAAAAGTTGAAGATTGATTGACGGGTGAATGTCAGGAGATTATTGGTGGTTGGTTGGTTACATAAGTCGGCGTCATATTTTGTTTTAGGGGGTAAAAACAATTGGAATGTGATATAAAAATACAAATAAATATAACATATTATAAAATTGGGCTACAATATTACAGATCAGAAGGGCTTAAAAACACTTTAAGCACTACTTTAATTTGCTGCTGCATGAAACACTGAACCACATCAGTGAAGTGACATCAAAAGTTGGAGTATGTCAGTGACTGCTGCTGGAAATCAGAAGGTGAAAACACAAAAACGATCAGATTTATGTCCTTTTAATGTGATTTTAATCTCCAGCTGGGAACATCTGGTCCTATTTTCAAACCCTGAGCACACTTTGGTTTTTGCAGATGATCCTCTCTGGGGTCAGTGAGGGCCAGCAGGGCCCCCGGTGAGTCTTTTGATCCAGATCGAGGGGTCACCACTGCGGGGCCTGAGAGAGAGGTTGGAGCCCCAAAACCCAGTGACCTGGTGAGAGACCGGTCAGCTGGAGAAACAAAGCACCTCCCGACATAAAGTCATTTAATATCTGTTAATGTGTCCTTCTGAGCTGTTTGATATATTTGTACCAGGAGAAGCTTCACATCTCATTTACATTCACAGATTCGGGAGCCACTTGAGTAAACCTGATTTAATTTTCCACTTTCTGCTCACTCTCAGTAGCTCTCTGTGTTCTATTCACCATTATTATTATTTCACCAAAGGATATGCTGCCTCGCTCTCCAACACAGTCAGAGCAAAAAGACACCAATGAGATGTTTCATGAATGCATCAAGATTGATTTCCCTTCCTGGCCCATTAGACGCCCGTCCAGGGACGGTGCTAAATCACTTCCTTCCCGGATCCATTTCTGCGTTAGGGGGATGATGAGTTATTTTCTTTGGATCCATCTCTCTGGAGACATGCTCCCCTGCTTCCGCTTTACAACAGATGGTTACAGACGGTGCATGTAAAGTGGTGAGGTTAGCAGCTATTGGAGTGCACAGCGCCGTGTTTGTGCTGTTTCTTCCTCTGAGTACAGGTGTGTTCTGTCACACTTCAGCTTTGTAATCCTACATGCTGTTAATTTCCTTTGGCTCAAACAAAAGTGGAAAAGCTGACTTTGCATTTTTGTAACTTCACACGGCCCAGAAACTAAAAAAAGTTTCTCTAAAAGTGTAGAGTCACACCAGCAGCCCCATAATGCTTCAGTGCTCTTTACAGACCAGAAAACAAAACTGATGAATTGATCCTCTACTGTGATGAAAATTGTACAAGCTTTATCTTGAAGGCAACTTCCAGTGCGAATTCAATTGGACTTTATGGGAGTGAGTTTGTTGCTGTATGTCCAATTTGCAGACAAGTTGGGGTGAATTAGTGTTCATTGTCATTGCAAACTTCCTGGAAAGACTGACGAGTGACTGAGACCATAAACTCATCAGGAAACTGTTTACTAAGATAATAAATTAAGTCAGAAGTTGGCTCATTTCCCCATAACATTCAATACTATCAGACTTCTTTTTTGCAGCCAGTGGAGCTGCCCCCTGCTGGCCTTTAGAAAGAATACAGGTTCTGTCACTGCTGTCTGAACATGAGATTTTTTGACAACATGGAGAACCCACAATATTACCAGACTTAGCTTTTAAAATGTTAAAGTTTAATTTCACCCACCAAACAATATATTGAACTCCCTCTTTGAAAGTAAAAACACTAAAGTGAGTGAAAGATACGAGGCTGCAGGAGGGCGGATGAAAAGAGTGGAGGGGATGCGACAGAGGATTACAGGATGTGTTACTGTCAGCATGATTATCATTTGGTATTATTAGGATCAGAGGAAACTGAGGATGTTATCAGAGAGAGAAAGAGATGAGCCAAATAGAGAACGAGTGACAGGATGTGAAAAACTGAAACAGATGAAATAAAAAAGTGGGCAGGTCACAGGTGCTCGATGAAAGGTCGCAGTGTTGGTTATATAAAAAGATCCTGACAAATAAACTTTGACCAACTTAAACTCATGGATGTTTTGTCACCAAAATAAAATGAATAAAGTTGAAATTACGGCCGAGCTCAAACAATCATCAACTTCAAATCATCAAATGAATAAATGTGTCAAATAAATGAGACATCATAGAAACACTTGAATTAAAGCCAGAGAGATGAACAGATGGAGACATAAAGGAGGAGAAAAAGAAAAAGAGAAGGAGAAAGAGGGAGCTCCAGGTTCCGACAGGGAAGGAAGCGTTCCTATAATTCACTGTTTTCATGCGAGATCCATCATGTCGGCTGCTGTGTTAACTCACTTCCTGCCGCTGAGTGTCAACACGCCGGCCTGCAGCCCTGGAGAGCAGACAGGAAGGGCTTCCAGTTCAGAGGTCAACAGGTCACAGAAAACACTCTCACTAGAAACCGCTGTCAGACAAGATGTTGAAGAAACCGTCCATCAGTTAGCAATAAAATGTCTCCGCTCCGGCTTTCACCTTCACTCTGTGCTGTCTACCCTGAAATATTACAACAGTTAGTCGAGATATACCTGCAGTCAGTCAGCTCCTGGCCCAATATATAAGAGATATAGTTTAACCAGTGCTGCAGTCAAAACCACCTTCGTCCAGTCCAAGACCAGCAGCCAGATGCATAAAACTTGTAGATCCACGACTAAAACTACACACAAAGACAGAATTATGCTTTGTTTTCATCAGATTTATAAAGGCGCACAATTCTGTTTTATAAATCTCAATCACATTCTCACTCCCACATACATCTCAATACTTGATGGAAAAAACGTGTCGCATTTGGCGAGCTTCTCCAACAGTATCAGAACAGCTGTGGCTATTTTTCACATTTCGCATTATAAATTTATCTGGAAAACTTAAGGCTAGAATTGATTTTCCTTTATAGGAAGTCCTACCTAGAAAACAATATTGGTCTACACTTGGAGATACACTCTGTACTTATACTCTTTAAGTAACATTAACCCAATATATATTATAGTGAGTATATATATCATAAATATCAATATAAATATCTATATATATTATCTTGAGTGTA
>NW_023339651.1:437419-439876 GCF_004916995.1 Morone saxatilis | reverse complement strand
GTAAGGTGGATTATGCCTCGTACTGAAAATAAAGGTACTGAAGTATTTCTAGCGTCCCAGAAGACAAACCTTGTTTATCAAATCAGAGTAGATGAGCCGAATCACTGCGAGTGTCTGACCCTCCACAGCTCCTCACTTCATCATCACCTGCCTGTTTCTCTGAATTATTAGGTGCAAACTGACCTGTTTAAGAAGTGGAGCATCAGCCAGATGTTTCCTGGTGTGTGTGTGCAGCAGATGGCCGGCACATGAGCTAATAGCTACCTTAACGAACGCACACATACAGCGGACAGAGCAGCGAACTGCTGTCGCCAGTGTGTCACACTGAGATTCAAGACTTCAATTCAAAACTCCAGTTTCTTCAGTTCTGTAATTCAGTCCAGTTTAAGTTTCTTCTTTTCCTCCACTAGATCTCATTTTACTGTATTACATTTATTTGACGGCTGGAGTTACTCTTTAGATTTACATTTTATATTTAAGAACCACCTAAACAACCTTTAGAACACCAGAACCACCATAAGGAAAACATCACCCTGTAGATTTGTTCAGGTGATCATTGCCTTTTAAATACAAATGTCCAATTTGTCACTGAGAGTCTCTGAATGAAATCAACCAGCTCTCAAACATTACAGGGATATTACCATTGTGAGTCCTTATAGCAGCTTAACATCAACCAACCTGCAACCATGCTGACATCTAGTGCTGCTGGAAAGAACTACAGCTAATACTTATAATATGACAGTATAGTGACTTGTATCCTCAGACATTATGTATGTAACTTTTTGTATATGTGGACAGTTTATGTGAGAGCTCTCAGCTCCCTGAGCTTTAGTTTGACTGTGAGTTGTGTTTCTAGTCAAACTCACATTCAGTGTGTGGATCATCAGAATCTGAATCAGAATCTGTCTGTTTTCTCTTTAGTGAGGAAGAATAACAAACTGTTTCCTGGTTTGTCTCAGGTGAGTCAGGTGAGGGGTGAAACTCTGTTGAATGGTGTTTCTGATAATGTAAACCCGTTGTGCTACATTCTGATAGTGTGCAACAGGCTGTTGCATAAGTACAGTACTTGAGTGAATGTACTTCAAACAACGACAGTACCACAGAAAAAAAGACAAATCAGCTCTATGACAACCTGCTGACAGCCAATATGGTCTACTATGCACCCCAGTTTTTCTGATTTGATTTCCTTTTTGTTTTTCGACCTCTCACAGCAAAGCAGAGCGAACATTTCAGATGTCTCTTAGTTTTTAGCAGTTAGTCCTCTAAACTTCTCACAGGATTCACTTTGATGACTGAAGAGGTAAAATTATCCATTATTTCCCAAAACAAAGCAAAACTCCATCCACAAAGTTAAAACAGGTTTATGTATTAATGATCTGACGACCCCTAAAATTTTCCTGGTGACCATTTGGAAGGCCCTGACCCCTAGGTTGGAAACCACTGGCCTAAACTGGCAAACTGAAGCTCCAACTGGAAAATGCTGCTCTAACATTGATCAGTATTAACAATCTAATAATGTCACACATAATCATGTATCAGTCACAGACGTGTTTTACTTTAGGTAAAACGTTCATTTATTTATTGTTTTACATCACAGGGTTGTGCAATGAAATGCTAGCTGTAGTCCCTTTATGGTACTCACAATACAAATTATGTAAAAGGTTGAATAATAGGACAATAGATAATAAAGGGCAATGGTTCTCAACTGGTCTCACCTTGAGACCCACATTTTTCAATGATTACTAAGTCGTAACCCACTTTTATAGAATTCAAACTAGGCACATATGCAATGTCATCATGACCTTTGCTCCATAAAATATAAACATATTTTCATCGCTGCATTCAGGGAGGGTGTTTTTAGAGCTGGATTCCTTGCATTCTTCTCCACACATCGACACAAACACACACTGCCAAGACTGGCATTACATACACACACAAAGAGCATATGGCTAATAAACACAGATATATGTGTTATTTTAAAGAAAGTATATGTACAATCTGTTGTTGTTATTATACACTCAGGCCTCTCATGGATTCAAACGAAGATAGTGAATAAAGAAATTAATCAATACTGTCGACTGAAATACACACTGTTACATCAGACGCATTCAGCACAGGCGGTCTGACAAAGCTCCACCCCTCACCTGACTCACTTGAGACAAACCAGGAAACAGTTTGTTTTTCAGTCTGTGTGTCTCTCTTTAGTGAGGAAGAATAGCAGACGATCAGATTCACCTTCAGACTAAACTTCAGCTACAGGAGAGGAAAGTGGAAAACTACAACACTGCTGCTTCAACCTGCTGAGGTTCCACACACTGAATGTGAGTTTGACTAAAAACATAACTCAAAGTCAAAGTAAAGTTCAGTGAAGTTAGTAGAGGAGGGAGGGGTGCCAACGCTGACTGTACTTTCTATTTCTGTTTGCAGTTTCACTCAGAGACAAAATGGCTTCCAGAT
>NW_023339651.1:428445-437319 GCF_004916995.1 Morone saxatilis | reverse complement strand
CAAGGTTATAATCGAAGTTTAAATAATCACACTTTCAAATGTGCAAAAAGAGGCAGAAAATGGTGTCCCATGTTTGAGGTCCAGATTATCATTACATTAGTCATTTATATCTGACCTCTCTGAGGGAGGCGTTTATAGAGTTTAATGAACAACACAGGCCAAGCGAAATGAATTCCGTTGCGCACACAGGTTAGGCATGCTGGGTGAGAGGAGTCTTTCTGCCATGAAGGTGCTCTTGCTGCTCGGGTACAGTGTGTCTGTAGAGAAGGTGAGAGACATTGTCAACAAGATAGAACTCGAAGCCTGCACAGCATCCTCCTCTCCCTGCAAAGCGGTCATCAGATGTGCCAGTCCTCCCCAACCCCAGACATCACCGGGCCTCTCCTGATTCAGTTTATTTTAGATCTGTTAGTGACAGGAGAAGATGCACTGGCGCCACCCAAAGCAAACTGATAGAAGCATCCTCAGGCATGCGTCCGGAAGACAGATGTTAACAAGCCTATGCAAGCCTCCTTAAAGTCAGCTTTGCGGCCCCTTCCCTTGTAAGAACCCGCCTTGGTAGTTCTGGCCAGTCCAACGATGGCAACCTTGTTTATATTTAAGTAGCACCTCCCAAGGTAGCTTAACGTCCCCTCCCCACCCAACCAGTGTCCATGGGGACGCCCCCTGGATGAAACAGGAGGGAGTGCACCAGGTCTCTTTCTCCTCCCCTCCAGATCCATGTCCAGCTCCTGCCAAGTGGTCTGCCCCACCTCCAAGTGACCAACAGTTGTCCACCCAACCAAGTTCTATATTATCTAACCCCAATCAAACCTCTTTTCAATACCAACCGAAATTTGTCATATTGCTGAGTCATCAAGAAACTTCCTGAAGGTGGCAGGATGGTGACTAATTATACTGTAAAAAAGAAAAAATTGAGAAAAAACTAAAAAAGTCGTCTTCCCATAAATCTATATTCAGATCTTAGGTCCAGTATTGAAATAAACTTTTTTTAAAACCTTGAATAGTTTTGTTCCTGCTGGCCCCCAACCTATTACTGCGTATATTCTGTAACCTGTAGTATTAAACTGCTCTTACCACCAGTAACTGCAGGGGCCACCAAATTAACCAGGACTGAGTTTTCAGGCCCGGGTTAATTAGCCACGGTGGCCAAACTGGCACATTTACAGAAATGTCCATGAACACGCACTGTAACTTTAAACTGTATAAATAAAAAAATAATACATTACATTACAAGGAGGGCAGTTGTTTCATTGTAACATAATCAGATCATGATAAGATTAGTCTTGTTTATGCACATTACACTCTCTATGCTGCCCCCTCATGGGCCAAGATTAAAAAGATAAACTTATATAGCTTCAGGTTACCTATAATGATCATATGCAGATATTACTTATATATTGTTCTATCTGCTTACAACTACAAGGACTAAGGACCCCAAGATAATCCTACAACCAAACACTAAAACAACCTAAAAGACTGCTGGAACCCTCTCGATCGATCACCAAATAATAAGCATCAGAACCCTTAGCCCCAAGAAACTCCTCAGTTGTTAAATACATTAATAAACTTACAGTGTATTATATACTTGTATAAATGTACTGTACTGTACTGTAGTAAAGAGTTACCACATTTACTCGAGGACCACTTACTTGTTTTGTCTGGAGCTTTCAGCAGCATCTTCCAGTCTTCCCCAGACAATGGAGTTAGTGAACACAACATCCTCTTGGTATTCATCCATCAGTATTGATATTCAACATCTGAGCTTCTGCTACTCAAGTCGAGTCAGCTAAATTTACAAACCAAATAATGATATTCCAAGGGATCTTTACTCAAAGGTGAGTGAGTTATCAATAACCAAGTCTGATTTACTCAAATTTAAGTCATAGATACTGAAGTTTAAATTTAAGTCTGTGTCATCAATATTCAAATTGGAGTAACATTCCAGTAATATTAAAGTTATGATCCAGAAATATCCAAGAGAACTGAACCAGTCAAGATAAGACTATCAAATTTGTTCTGCTCAGTGATTTTATGTCCTTTAAGGATGTTGACCCACAATTCAACACTGACTCTATAACAAAAAAAAAAGTTTTATTTTTTTAGCGTTAAGATGAACAGGAGCTCCTGTCACAGCTCGGTCTCTCTTCACTTCCTCCTGAAGCAGCTCACAATTGGAAAGAAGGTTTCTAATACTTTGTAGATGTCAGCTTCTGTTTTAGCTCCTGGAATTTAACACAAGACTTCAACATTAGAGCTTTATTTATACTCACAATGAAGTTAACAAATATTCTAGCAATTAAGAGATGTAAGAACAAGTTGGTAAAGTCAGGGAAGAACATAGGAGACAGAATCATGTTCATGATCATAGAATCTCCTAACGGAACACTGGAGCTATAAGGGACCTCTTGACCCTCCTCAGGGACCACACAAAGTACCTGAGGACTTAAGGAGTCTAAGAACCTCCTAACAGACCTTTATAACCTCTTGCAACCATCAGAAAGTACCGCAAGACCATGTTTAATAACCCTTAAAACTAAATACCCATTCAACTGCTTCAGTGACCACTGAAACATCCTAAAGGAACACTACAACCACCTAGAACAGCCTAAAAAAGAGAAGACTTATGGGGCCTCTAGTACCTCTTTGATGGCCACAAAAAGTACAAGAGCTAAGAATCCTTGGTGAACACCAGAACTTTCACAAAAGCCACCACTTCTATCTAAGGATCTCCAAAACATTTATAACTACTTAAAGGATGTCCTCCTCAATAACCTCAAGAACTTCTTAAAGAAACACTAGAACTACCTAAATGACTCCTAGAACTTTGACAATCTCTCCAAGAACGACTTGCAGGACCTCTAGATCCACATAATAAGCAGACACATATAAAATGATCAGAACCTCCTCAGTGATCTCTTGACTGTCTAGGGGACTCTAGGACTATGTAAAGGACGCAAATAATTACCTTAGTTTCAAATACCACCTAGAACCCCCCAGAGGTATACTAGAAATACCTACTGGACCCCTATGACCTCTACTTTGCTGATTGAACCTCCTTAAGGAACAAAAATAATTTCTACAAGTAATACCTACAGGGCTCCCTGAACCTTTCATTGGAACACTAGAACTACCTAGTACTACTTTAGTATCCTCACTGAACATAGGAACCATCCAATCGGACACTAGAACTACCTAAAGGACTTCTGGAACTTTCTAGCTCTGTCCAGGAGTGACTTAAAGGACCTCTAGAGCCAAATAATAAGCATACCCAAATGAAGCAACCACTAAACCCTCCTTAATGAACACTAACACTATGTGAGGGACTTCCAGAATTCCTGCAGTGAACTACTAGATTTACCTAAAGGACGCATATAATACCCTCAGTTTCTACAAATACTACCTAGAACCTTTCAGGGAAACATCATAACTACCAAGGGGACAATCCTGAGTGACCATTAGAACACTCCAAAGGTACACTAGAACTAGCTAAAGGACCCCTACCACCTCTCTAACTCCCCACAAGAACCTCTTTAAGGAACCCTATAACTACTTGAAGGTCCGGTGTGTTGAATTTAGTGGCGGTGTAGTTGCAGATTGCAACTCCCTCGATTCACCCCCCCCTTCCAAGGGTGAGGGAGAAACTACGGTGACCACAAACAAGCAAAAATGCAAATGGCCCTCAGATTAGAGGCCAGTGTTTGGATTTTCCACTTACTGGGCTACTCGTATGACATCCCAGATGGTGGTTCAACATGGCAGCCTGCATGTAAGGCGACCTATAGAGGACCCATAAAATGTTCTTAGTTTCAATAAGTAATACCTACACAGCTCCTAGAACCATGGGTGTGTGGACAAAAACAGAGCTCAGTTACCACTCAAAGACATTTTCCCAGATGAAAAGATGGACACAGTGATACCAGGCACCCCCTTGTAGTGGAGGCCAGGAAACAGCTCGGGTTCATAACTGGGGAGAATGAAAAACACAGAAATCCTGACTTAGAATTTGCAATCAAATGTTGTTTAAATTGAAACTTCACTAATGATCCATTAAAAAGACATCAGCAGCACATAAACACTACATCCTGTCAGCAGCGCAAGCTCATACATTTGGGGTGGCTGTGGCTCAGAGGTAGAGCGGTAGATCCACCATCTTTGTGCTCAACTAAACTTTAAAAAATACTTTACAAGAAGTGTACTTTTATGGGAATCTTCAATAGGACAAAATGCATTCAGATGGGAGATTGTGGCTAACCACAGCCAGTGTCTCCTGACCTGCAGTCGTGATGGTGGGCAAGTCGCTCTAAACTGACTGGGAAGCTGTTGCAACTGGCAACCAGGTTATGGATCTTGAAGTTCAGAAAGCGGGCAGGGAAGCCCAACTTCTGCACTATGCGGGCGTACTTTCTGGCCGCCAGCTGTGACCCCTCCACACTACACAGAGGAGAGGAGGAAGGGTTCATACACTGTCCTGACAATAGTCCACAGTTACTGGAGATGAGTTCAGACAGACCTTTTGGCTCCTGTACAGACAATATTCCCAGATTTGTAGATCAGTGCTGTGGTTCTCGGCTCACGGATCCTCATGATGAGCGCCTTGTAAGTCTGAAACACAACAGGAAGACTTAGGAACAACAAGCTGCTTTAAAGGTTGTTTTCCAGATATCAGTTTGCCTCAACTTGGACTACAAGACATAGATTTAAAGTTGACACACTATTTCAATTGTTCTCTAAAAACGCATATATTTCTCCAGTGTAGTTCGAAGAACGGCAAGTGAGACCAAAAGTCTTAAGGCTGGTTCTGTAGAGATACATGACTACCAAATCTCAATACTGTGTCCTGCGTGTCAAACACACTGGTTGGTTGTTCCTCCTCCTACAGTACAATGTCGTCCTTGGTCCAGACAGCCATACTTATATACTTTACCGCCTCCTTCTTGTTTTGGTGCCGTTTACTATGTTGGTAACTAGGTTAGCTAGCTAGTTAGCTGTTGGACTGTGAGCTATGGAGCAGGGGTGTAGTGGAGGTAAACTCAGTTAACCACCTCTTTGAAATGAAGCCAGAGTTTACTCATCTAGAGCTCGAGATCTGCTTGACTCCATTTTTTCTGTTTCTGGTGGCGGGCGCTGACAGTCGAGGCCACATCTGAAGTGATGTGTCTCAATGGGGGTGCTTTTGCCAGCTTTTTTTTATTTCACCCGAAAATGGTTCTATAAATTGTTGGAAATTACCTCATTAAGTAGAATCTCCTGTTTTCAGGTTTCTGTACCTTTGGGTTGTACTCTACATTCCACGCTTTGCAAGCAATTACGTTCAGGTCCAGACAGCAGCCCAGCTTCACTGTAGAGGTCACGTTCCTGCACACAAAGACGCTGACTTTTACAACAACACAGGAATTCGGCATGATGATACAAATTCGGTAAAAGCGTATATTGAAGCCGCAGTACAGTCAGTGACCTGAGGAGAGTCATGTGATGTGATCTAAAGCTCCAGAACAGCTACTAAATTAACCTTACTGTATCTGTGGGAGGATTTCTGGCATCACGGGGGTCGTGGGACGAACGGGGGAGGTGTCCAGCTCCGTCATGGGCAAACTAACTGTTCCTGCTGAGGAATTCTGGGAGTTGTAGTCTGTACTGCTGTCTGGGAACAGGAGGACAGTTGTGTTCTCTGCTGTTGGTTCAGTGTTTGGATCAGTGTTGCTGTTGTTGCTGCAGTACCTGCATCGTCCTCGTAGAGCTCATCGGGCAGTAAGCTGAAGAACAGCTCGTCTCCCGACTCTTCGTTCACTTCCTGTTTCTCCATCTTTGAGGGGTCCTGCAGCGCGAAAGTGAATCAGAACTGAAGTAAACCAACAATGCATTGATCCTACTTATAACACCTGTCTGTGTATCCAAAGAGCACCAACTGTGGATGAAAATACTCCTTAATGTTTAAGAAAAACTACAGTTGAGTCAGGAAATTACTGAACCTTTTACGAAAATGAAACTACAAATGAGTTTTTCTGTCTTCAGTCACTACGATTATAATGCTTCAGACACGGGAAACTGCACCATCAGTGTACTTTGTGGCCGAAATCAGGTAATCAATCTAATTTGGATTTAGACTGAACAGACGATGAAGTGAACGACTAAACAGTTTCTGACCTTGTAGAAATTCATATTTTTCTTCTAAATGTTTGTTTTATTTTGCATCCATGTTTGATCCATTTGTTAAAACAGAGTTAGCGTTCCTCCTGTGAGTGTTTTTTTCCTCTTTGACTAAAAGCAGTGACCTCATATTACAGATTATATGAATATTAGAGGCTGTAGAAATCGTGGGCAGGTCTGAGGATGATCCAGAATGAACCGACCCTTTAACAGCTTTTACTCACGTTTATAATGAAGTTATCAAAGTACCGGTCCAGCGCCGACTCGTCCATCTGCAGAGGCTTTCAAGGCACTTTAAAGGAACTTAATAAACTTATAAAGTTATAAGGTATGACTCTGGGACACTGCGTTATATTAACGCTTACATTCAAACAGGTCATGAGAACACTGTTGCTAGGTGACAAAGACGAACATTACCTTGTCCTTTTTCAAAAATATCAATAACAATTTTGGAGTTGGAGGTTAGAAAAGTAATCTCTGGTGTCAGTACCTCACAAATACCTGGTCGGGTCTAATAAATGGAGAGAGTTCAAATGGAAAGTCATGACAAGATCCTTCAGGAACCAATAAGAGCTAATGAGTGTATATACATATAACTCTTATTCTATGTTTTCATTATGTTTTGTATTTTTTTATTTTATTTAATGTGCGTTTTCTTATCTGTTGGGTTGTATCTGGAGCTGCTGTAAAATCAACTTTATTGATCCACAGTGTGGGATCAATAAAGTCTATCTTATCTTAAATTTAAGAAATAATAATAAAAGATGTATTGATTCATTTTGTTTGCATGGAGAAACATTTTATTAAATTAACACTGAAGATCTCAAAGCAGCTGGAGATTCTGTAGAAACTGTAAACTGCATGTATGGAAGTAAAATAATAAATAAAGTTATAACTTTATTTTACTTGCAGAAATGATCAACTGACAAACATTAAAGGAATATTTTATTTCTCTTTCTTTCTGAGACGTCAACACCTCAAACTCATCTTTTATTACCCCAAAACATGCTTTAATTTGACCTTTTTTAAAGTCATTCTGTCGTATTATTTCTGTTTTTAATTGAGCTATACCTCTCATGTCTTGGTGAACTTTAGATCAATAATAATAAGTTTTACTTCACTAAGAAAAAATAAAGTCATAAAATCATTTAAAAAGAAAATAACTGTTAAAAGTTTTACTCTGCTTTCCTTCCTGACTGATGAGCCCAGACTGACACCTGGTGGTGGAAAGAGGAACATAATCAACTATCTCTCATACTAACACTAATACAACAACAACAATAACAATAATTATAATAACTAATGTAAATAAACTTTATGAAACAGCACTACCGATCCACAGTGAACCAGCAGACAGTGAGGGACGATTACTGATAATAATAAAAATAAACATATAAATACAGTTATTATGTCCGACTGCATCATTACAACATAAACAGTCTCTGATCTCTCCATCACTTCATACTTCCTCTTTTCTTCTGTCCTCCCCTCGTCCTTTCTTTTCATCCTTTCTCTTTCTTTCCCCTTCCTCCTTTATATCAAATATTCATTAATCTATTTCCTTCTCTTCCCTTCTTTGAATCATTTTCTCCTTCCTATATATTTCTTTCTTTCCATTGTCCTTCCCTCCTTCTTTCATTCACTTCCCATTATCTTTCCTTCCTCTTCCTCCTCTCTCTTTAAATCACTTTCCAGTGTTTTCCTTCCTCATTCCTTCAGTCATTCCTCACATTTTTCCATCCTTCTTTCTTTACTTCCTTTTTAAATTGTCCTCCTCCCTTCTCATGTTTTACTTTCTTTACTTTACTTTTCTTTCTTTCTTTCCTACCCACCATTTATCTCCCTCTATCCCATCTCTCTTATCTTTTTTTTGGATCTCTTTCCATTACTTTCTTTCCTCCTTCCGATCCATCTTCCTTTCCATGTTTCCATCCATCCTCCCTCCTTCTTTCACACACTTCCTTCCTTCCTTTATATTCTGTATTTCCTCCTTTAACTGGAGACAGATTACAGTAAAACTTCATTGTACTTTAACTACTTTTAAGCCCTTTACTGTCACTATAATCTATTTAATTACTCATTTGATAAACTGTCTCATTATAATAACTTTACCGCCCCCCCTCCTCCTCCCGGTTAATTGCTGCTCAGTGTGAGTCAGCCCGGGACCGAGGCTCGGCCCTCCCAGATGTGGGACTGGGCGTCAGTGCGGTGGGTGAACCGCAGTGAAACCTGAGCCGCTCCGGCCTGCAGCCCCGCTGTATTTCGGGATGTTCTCCACGGAGCAGGACAAAGACACGTTACCAGGCGGGAGCCCAGTCTGATGTCCCTGCGCCGGGAGCCGAAGGACCGACATTGTTCCTGCGGAAGAAGGAGGACTCAGAGACGGTAAAGTAGTGCTCGGTTCCCGGCTGCTTCTGTCGCCTCTCCGCGGCCGTTAGGAGGCGGATTAACGGACACACTGCTGCAGTCGGTCGGTCGGTTCTGGAGCTGGAGGACAGCTGACTGGACGGGTTCTGGTTTGAGGAGGTTTTAGGGCGTTAAACGGACCGGTGTGTCGGTACCAGCGTGCTGCTTTAATGAGTGTCACCGGGCGGACTGACCACAACAGAAGCCACGTGTGGTCTCCCGTTAGCGCCATCTGTCCTCCATCAGCCACCGTCCGGTTCATTAACGTTAACCCAACCGGCAGCTTAATTACTGCCGTTAGTGTCCGGTATTATCACA
>NW_023339651.1:428202-428345 GCF_004916995.1 Morone saxatilis | reverse complement strand
TCCGTCTGTAACGCTCCGTCTGTAGTACTGTGAACTTGGTTCCCAGTATCCGGTTTATTATTAAACTAGAACATAAAAACTGAAAGAGTAACTGAAGAAGTCTTTCTGCTGGTATTGAAAGTTCCCACAAGTCCTGGAAAACC
>NW_023339651.1:426530-428007 GCF_004916995.1 Morone saxatilis | reverse complement strand
GAAGGTCCTGGAAGGTCCTGGAAGCTGCTTTAGAGACCGCAGCCATACAAAGACCCTTTAATCCGTACTCTGGAGCTTTCCTGTTCTTCCCTGCAGGTCATCGGAGAGAGAGTCCACCTTCCTCACCCCAGCTCTGGGGAAGGAGATGCCGTTCCTCGCCACGTCCCTCCTCCCCATCCTCTCCTCCACCCCTGTCGCCGCCGCGCTGAGCTCGGGGACGTCAGCGGGAGACTCCGCCTCTCACAGCGGGGTCAGCATCAGGAAGCGGCGGCGGCTCGCTGCCAGTCCTGGAGGACTCCACTGGAACTCTGCAGGTGAGATCAGCCAATCACAAACCAGCACTTTGATCCGTGTCCACGTGATTTATGTAAATTAGGGTGGACAAAATATTAGAAACACCTCCCGCAGAACAACACCACCAACTGCAGCCTCCAACATGAACTTAAATCTCAGATTGAAACACAACAACTGAACTTTATAACCTTCATCAGATGTGTCGGTCTGATACTACGATGCAGACTGACACAGGTCTTACATTTGTTCAGTGTGTATTTGGAGCTCAGTTGTGTCTGGAAAGTGTTTTAATATCTCTCGTGTTGTTGCTTGTGCTAGCTGAGTTATCCTCCACAGACTCCTCGACAGGTGTCACCATCAGTGGACTTAATATCTGTCCGACAGACGTTTGTCCAACTTTCATTCTTATAGAATCCAAATGTCGCAGCGTCGCTCTTGTGGCGAGACCCTGGCTGGTTCCGGGTCCCGTACCGATGTAGTCGTATCTATAACTCGTATCAGTAAATCTTCACACCCATAAAAACTACCAATAGTGTATCAGTACTGACAGTGGGGTTGGTGTGACCCCACAGCCTAACTGTGCCGTCTCTGTCAGTCCTGGAGGAGCTGGTTCCTCTCTGATCTGCTCTCTCTCCTTCAGATGTTTATCCACAACGTTCTGGGTTGTGAACTCAGTGGAAACACAGCGCAGAACCTAGAACCAACAGTTAAAGCGTGCGGTGGTTTGAAACCGACGGGTGGGCGATGATCAGAGGGCTCAGCAGGAGTCAACAGGTTTGTGTTGGTGGATACAAACAGGAAGCAGTTTGGGATCAGTGTGAAGTTGTGGACGTGCCGTCAGGAATGTTTCTAACACACACACACAGAAAGTTGTTTATGCCGAGCAGCTTCCTGTGAGAGCGAGCTCGTCTTTAGCTCCACCCTTCTGGAGAATGATAACGAGCTTCCTGTCAGATTACAGCTCAGGCTCCATCTTTGTTCTTTAAAATAGTCAGTGTGAAGAGTTTAACGGAGGGAAAACACTAAATAATCAGCGTTTTATGGAGATTAAATATGTATTTCTGTTCTTTCCTTCAGGTCACTGGATCATTTGTGTGTTTACTCAAGTAACAGAAGTTAATATTGTCCCTTTAATCTGTGTCACTGCGGCAGTTTGAGCCCAAAATAATCAGCTGTTTCTGTG
>NW_023339651.1:425427-426385 GCF_004916995.1 Morone saxatilis | reverse complement strand
CTGTATAAAGACTGTATAAAGACTCTGGGTTAGTTCATAGTAAACCAGCTGGAATCAGTAACAGACTCGTATCTTCCTTTGGTGGAGAGTTAACTCTGAGCTGCGTCTCGTTCCTCAGATGTTTTTGTTCCCTCGAGGTGTTTTAAAGCCTCTCTGGGATTCTGAGTTAGTGACTCTGTATATTGTGTTAATGGGATTATTACTGTCGTCTTCTGCCTGAATACCAAACATACTGTCAGTTCCCGTAACGAGGGGCTCTGAGCTGCGTCACACATGTTCTTCAGTGTTACTAAAGCGAAGACGAGCGTGTTGTTAAGATGAGATCACAATGAAACGCTGCTGAACGAACAGTTTGTGTTCCCTCCAGATGAAACTGAACAGGAAGTCTCTGGTTTCCCTGCAGGGAGTAATCCGTAAAGTAACGTTACTGTAGAGAGTGGGACAGTCACAGTGCCTCCACCAGAGGGCGCCATGACTCCAGCTGAGTGAGGAAGAGTTAACCACAAACACACTCAGTGAACTTACAGTTTAATATAACTGATAATCAACATGTTTACACACAATAAGGAACAACGCCACCTGTTTTATATCTGATTCTAAAAGCTGTGAATGTGTCTGAATCATAAAGTCTGTAAGAGAGTTTATTTATGAATGAACTGTTACTGCACCGTTAGTGATCAAACACACTGAATTCATATAACCATATAAAGCTGTAATAGTGAGTAATAGAGTAATATTTCACCTCCTCCCTCCCCCGGTACTGTGACCCTGCTCAGGAATAACAAACCTTTGTCAGTTTTTATTCAGTAATTCAAACTTTTATAGGATTCAACCTCCGTGCTGCCTACACATCTCCACATGTCTGAATGTCTCATTATTAGGATTTTATTCGTTTTTTTGTAGTTAAAATTGTGATTAAAAAATAATAATTCCCATTTTAATGTTAAAAGTTATAGAA
>NW_023339651.1:421722-425327 GCF_004916995.1 Morone saxatilis | reverse complement strand
AATATTCGATAGCTGCAGCTCTAGATACTAACGTATTTTTGTGTGTTTATTCCAGTGTAACGTAGCTGAAATAGAAAAAAGAAAAACATCCAAAAAGCTCCGTTAATATCAGGAAGAATATGTTTTAATGAGCAGGAACAGTGATGGTGCGGCGCTAACATTAATGTTTTCACTGGTCAGAGATATTTCAAGTTAAAGAACCACTGTCATCGACCTTTGTAGTTGATGCTGTGGGGCGGTGACATTATATTACATCAGCATCGAAAACAAAACAGTAAAAGTGGCATTAAAAACATTCACAATGATTTAATTTTATTGAGATTGTTTTTAATTGTTAGCACTGAGGAGGATCTATTGGCACTGAGCAGCTCTAGAAAGGCTCCTTTGGGTTAGTGTGACTTTTGCGACCACCATAGTTTCTCCTACACGGAGTTGAGTTGTCCTTAAATGGCCACCGTAAAGAGGACAAACATTTTTCACAGAAAGGTTGGTCTCCAGTTTCCTCCCGTGGTGTCTACGGGGGTTTCAGTCTGGTCTCTCACTTTGAACCTAATGGCAGTTTTATTGCTGACAGTTTTTCCCTCTCAATGGATAGACGCTGTTTGGAAAAGAGTGCTGCAGTTCTTCATCCATGCTGATGTAAATTCCTCCGTTCTGGCTGTGTGGTGATAAAAGAAGTTCTTTCAGTGTGTGTGTGTGTGTGTGTGTGTGTGTGTTTTGCAGTTGACGGATGGCTCTGGTTCTCCTCCTGCTGCCTGTAGAGGCTGATTGATTTAGCTCTCTCTCTCTGTCCTTTCTCTAACTCGTTTTCCCGTCTCTCTGAGGCTCAGCTGTCACACTCCGGGCGCTCGCAGTCGCGGTGAACTATGGTCCGAGCGGTGTGTGATCTGTGACTCACACAGAGGACGCTGGTGAAACCCATCATTACCGCGCTCTATAACCTGCAGTCATTTCCCACGGTTCCTCAGGCCGCTGCGCCCGGCCGCTGGCTTCATGAACTGTGACTCCAGTAAATGTTCACATCTCACCTGCTGCGACTGCAGCGGCTGTGAGGCCTCTTCTAGACTCTCCACATGCTATCGGTCCGTGGGTCAGATTCCGAGAGTGAAACAAGTAATTTCCTGTGACACTCAAAACAAACTGCTTCTTTCACAGTGTAAGTTTATTGGGCCGCTGTACATGATCAGTTCCTGGTGGATCCTTTTTGTGTTTAATGCTCAGTGAGAAAATCTGTTAAAATCATGATGATGTGACATTTGCATATTGCAGTTCTGGTCATATTTGGATTCATTGTGCAGCTCTAGTACCAATAAAGGTTTATTAATCCCTACGTGGTGGGCAGTTCTTTTCTGGTCAATCATCAAAATCATTTAACTACTTTGGTTGGAAACCCCGTTGAAAAGGTAGAAAGTTTCCCAGCAAGTAAACACTGGAGGTAAGTACTGGAGGCGGTACAGCTCTCAGTTCAGGACGAGCCTGGTGACATTCTGCTTCGTTGTCTCAGTAAATAATAGATTTCCAGGCAACGCAGGCAGCCAGGTGACAGCGCAGAGACAGAAACACGTCTTCAGTCCCGCCACCGATGGAAAAATCCTCCCCAGCAGCCCCCCTGGGTGTTTACCTCGCCGTCGTAAAACAGAGGAAGGAGTTGTCTTTTGTGTTTGTGGAAGGTTTGTGTGCAGGCCGGAGAGAACGCAGCAGGTGGTCGGCAGAGGGAGGCACGTTGCATTATGCAAGACGGCTTCATTACAGCGCTGCTCGTTATGATCCTCCCGGGACCCTGATTCACCCCTCAAATCCACCTGAATCTGCTAATAAATATACACCTTGTGTCCATTCATCCGTCCAGATCCGACTGATTAAAGTGAATTATCGAGCAGGTAACCAGTCTGTATTGCATCCTGCAGATATTCCTCCAGTTCGGTTTCATTTTCCACCAAATTGAGTCTCCTGAGAAACAGTTTGTGCCCCTGAGGATGTTTTTCATTTATGCTCTGAAAGGCTCAATAAATCAATATGAGCTTCACAAGAAGACAAAACAGCAGCAGGTGGCGCACATTCTTCTGTGGGATTGGTGCATGACAGATGTATAACTGGTTTTTGGCAACTGTGTGAAAAACTTTCTTCTGGATGATATTGTGCTGAACTGAAACTGATACCTGGAGTTCAGTTCTTCATGCTTTCTGTAACAACAGCTTAACTTAAGTTGTCCTCGTCCTAAAGGCCTCCACGTCGTACATGAATTCCCGATAATGGACACGATTGTCGCGCTGATACAATGGTCAGTTGTCAAAGAAAAAATCATTATGTTATATTTTTTTAACATAACTCCTGAGGTCCTTTCTAATACCTGGAAGTCATTCCATCCCATAATGTTCCAGTAAATAAGATGAACCATAGATACGACTAAGCAATATTATTTCTAGTTCTCTGCAACCTTTGACCTTTGCCGTAGCTTCAGTTGATTTGACAAAACAAGTACAAAAATGATAATAAGAGAGTTGGATTGAAGGCTGGAAATGACCTCCGCCCTGGCAGTTTGTGACCTCCGTTCTAAAGCATCAGTTTGATTGTCTTCAGGCTTCAATACCTGCTGGTTGAGTTTCATAAAGCTCTCAGGTACAGTGACGCTCTCCACCTGTCCTCTGGTTCACAGAGCAGCTGTTTGTCTGTTCAGCACCAGCAGGGGGCGAGCTCGTCCTCTCCTCCCCCCTCTCCTCCTGAGGAATCACTGCTGTTTTTTTGTTTTGCGGGGGGAGCTTTTAGGACTCTCCCGCTGTATTCTGGCAGTCAGGTTCAGTAAATAAATAATTCCCGCTCATATTGCTCCTCTCTGAGCGAAGCTTAAAGCTTTAAAATCTGGAGTGGAAAGTTTGAGAAGAGCTGTGACAATTTAATCAGGCTGACTGCGAGCCGGCAGCTGTCTCACTTCACCTTTTCCATCAGGGGAGAGAAAACACAGTGTTTTATGGCCCGAGGAGATCCAGGCAGTAAATTGACCTGCTGGCTGACGGCGCTGATGCAGATAGATATAGATAGATTCATCATAAGAGAGCTGAAAGGACGGCGCGGTGCATAGCTGAGGCTGTGTCACTGTGTGTGCGTTTGCTGACACACTTTGGCAGAAGCAATCTTCTCGGGGCCGAAGAGGCGGTTGTCATTCTTTATCTTTCTAATAGATACTGTGACCCTGGTTGGGCCTCTTCCTGAGTCCACTGCTACATTTCCATAGAATTCAGACAATCAGAAAACACTGCAGATAAAACTGCCTGAGTTCAGACAGACAGAAGTTATGATTATGATTGTTTTTTCTTTTTATATTTTATGAACTTCACCTGAGCTCGTTAATGTCTACGAGCTGCGAACAGTAAAATCTAAAAGTGATGGTCTCTGCTCAGGTTGTTCATTGTAAGTTTGAGAGGTCTGACGGGAAAAAGCTTTCCACTGTTTGACAGCAGAGATGAAGACATCCTAAGTCATACTGTACTCCAAGAATCCAATCATTGTGTCTCCCTGTAAAACTAAATGTGACGCCTGCTTACGTCAGCATGAACTAACTGATAATGTATCTGCTGTTAGTGTCAGCAACTGAACGGGGCTCAGCA
>NW_023339651.1:420769-421714 GCF_004916995.1 Morone saxatilis | reverse complement strand
GTGAACACAACCTCAGAGACAGACAGAGGACAGTTGGACGACAGCGGTACCGAAGTGTTTTACAAAGTTTCCAGATCACTCGTCATCATATTGTGACTGAAGGAGAATTAATTGATTGATGGTTCATTAGTGACAGTCGCTGCCAAACCGATGAGGTGATGCGAGGTGAAAAGAGTTGCTGTCAGTTTGGGCCATATGGAGTAGAAATACATGTTCCATACATAGAGTCCAGTACAGGAGGGATTTGTGCATGTGTCCTGTTTACTTGTAAATTTTTCTCAGGCCCGTCTTTGTACACAAACACTCACAAACACGCACACAGTAGTGTATTAAGCAGCCGTAGTCCCGCGGGGCTAATCACATCAGGGCACAAGTCAAGCAAGTCTTTCTGAACATCCATTAAGCTGCTTCGTTGCACCAAATCCTCCATGAATCACCCCACCGTGAAATATTAGCTCCATAAATTCAGCCTGCCATCTTATTAAGCCTAATCCCTTAAAAAAACATGGCGTGGAGCCCCCACCACCACCGCCACCTCAGGAGTGTGTGTCCGCATGATATGAGAGGACTGCATAAACAAATGTGGAGGGCTGCAGTCGCACACTCGACATTTCCTGATGTTTTACTGCCGACTGCAGCTTCAGCGCACAAACACAGGCAGCAACATGTGCTCAACAAAGTCCTGATAGTGAAGAAAAGGAGAGTTCAGGGCTGGAACTAATGATTCTTTTCATTATCCATTAATCTACCAAACACACATGAAACATGAGTTGTTTCATCTCTAAAACGTCTAATGAACAAACCCCAAAACCCAAGATGGCTTTTTAAAATATCTGTTTAGTTAAAAGTTGTATATACGAAATTCACTGGATGTCGCGCCAGTAAAACGACAACAGAAACAGAAGTATCGCCGTCGCTCTCCACCAGACTCCAGAGACAAAAACA
>NW_023339651.1:417446-420669 GCF_004916995.1 Morone saxatilis | reverse complement strand
ACACTACATGTATTGATATACGGTACATTTGCCACACAGACTGTTGTTCCTTGAGCAATATGTGAGTTCTTCTGCCTCAGCGAGGACATTTTTCTGTGTTCATGTTTATTCTCATCGGACCGCAGCAATAACAGAGTATATCAATCAATAATCTATAATCATTAATCAGTGTATAAAGCAGCTCTGTGTGGTTCCATTAAGGTGATTGATCAGAGAGAAACAGGAGTTATTGCTGCAGCTCGGGGAATGTTTCAGGAGGAAGAGCAGCACAGACTGAAGATGAGGATGAAGATGAAGATGAAGACTTACTTCTTCCTGGTGTCGTAGCGTCCCGTGGTTCCGAGGCTCTGTGAGGGAACAGAGGAGGAGATGATGAGCTTTATATTTACTGTTAGTTTACTGACAGTTGGGATTATTGGACACTTTCTCTCAGTCAGCGGCTAAAATACAACCAGGACAACACAGATTATTTCAGGATATTTGATCCCTTAAATCCAATCCAATACATTTCCAGGTGTTTCCATGACTGTAAAACCAGTTTCTTCTAGTCTCACTGCTTTTAGTTGGGTTTTATATTGTTAACAATCTATATTTATAATCAGTGATATTGATCAGTCCTACAGTACATCACCACCTACTGCATGGATATAAAGTCATTATTTCACAGTTGTATAGACTTTATATGTTATTATGTTTTCACCGACCTGTATGTACGCAATAGTTAATATATTAATAATATTAATAACTCCCTGTATGTGTTCAGTCCTCAGTAGCAGGGTGGTGATGGTTTATTTCTAACAGGAACCACAGTGAGACATTTGCTCGGCAACGCCACGTGTGAAGGAGACGACGGGTCGATTCGATGGTGGAATGGCAGTTTCGGACGGTGTGGGGTGAAAATATTCTGTCGCCTTGACAACTGAAGACAACCCTGTGAGGGGAAATTACCGTCTGTATGCGAGCGATCACTCTGGCTCTCTGAGGTCTCCTCTCCCATTCTTCACTTCAGGCACATGGACGGCCTGAAGACACCAACAATGCGGCGCCCTGCAGGGAGCCTCCATATCTGTGAGGATGAAGCTCTCCTCTGCTGGAGACATCTTCTTCCTCACATGAGATCTCTGCAGGTCGCTGCCATGCTGTCAGCTCCTATTTTATTCTGGCTTCCTTCCCCCATCGTACAGGATACTTTTATCATGGTTTACAAGTCTCAACAAGTCCTCTGAATCAGTGCCTCGACCACTCACCAGTCCTTCTTACCGTTTCTATCACTGTGGTCACTGAGGACCGGACCCCAGCAGGGTTCCTATTTCTTTTTAAGTAATCATTTTCCAG
The DNA here is from genome assembly GCF_004916995.1 of Morone saxatilis. Classification (NCBI taxonomy): domain Eukaryota; kingdom Metazoa; phylum Chordata; class Actinopteri; family Moronidae; genus Morone; species Morone saxatilis. The sequence goes on along the minus strand of NW_023339651.1, from coordinate 419,334 downwards.
GACCTTTTCCAGGACATATAATTTACCGATAGGTCGAGTATTTACAGATTTAACTCCAGTTTTATTCCTCCTTCATGAAGTGTCTCAGGTTCATTCAGGTAGGTGGTCAACAGTCCACTCCCGGACTCGACGTCGAACAGAGTACCCACAAACAACCCTTGCAAGGTCAGCTTTTATACATCGGTATTTCTAAAACCCTGCGAATAACAACGCTGGCTGAAAGAAAACAACAGTGAACATGTCAGACAGATTAAAAACCTCAGAAGAATTATGTTGTGTTCAGTGTTATGTACGTTAATGTAAATTGTCTAATAGAACAATGGCCAAGCACCAGGGACAAGGAAACAATGAATTTGTCTAAAAAGAAGCCCATTAAGTATGATGGTTACAAATAATATTAAAATATACAATACAGATAGAAAGTTCATACAAATGATTTGTTTTACACAAACTTCCTGCAGTTCCTATATATATATATATATATATATATATATAGTTTTTAATATAATATGAAATCTCCATCACAGAAGAAAAGGGTTCCTGAAGGGAAGATGTTGGGAACCGCTGCTGTACGCTAATAACATCCCTTCTACCTTTGTTCTGGAAGTACAGGAACAATATTCATCATTAGTCTGTTACTTCCTCACTGCGGCGTCGTTCTCCGCTGAAGGCGGACGCTTTGCCTCCCGCCGGCCGCAAAATGAGATTATGGCTCAATCCGCGGGAGGAAATGTGTTGACTGCTCCTCACACTCACATACAGCACACAGCGGGCCTTCAGTGTCGAACAAACCGCTGATAGAGACTAAAACACACACACACCTCCCAAAGATACACTTGTAAAGAGCATCATCAACATAATGTTAACAGCAGTCACACAGTCGTGACTCTGTTGAAACAGCTTCTCTGCAGGCTGAAAGCAGCTGATGGGAGATACAAGAACCCACCGTTCACTGCAGCAGCGTTAAAGGACAGAGGCTCACATCACAACTCTTCTGCTCGTAGATGAATCATATCGGGGTACAAAATGTTACCTTTGTCCTGAGGGCAGTGCAGGGGACCCTTTGTTGTCTGTACGGTGGCCTTATTAGGACATCTGAGCCTGACCTGTTGTAAACAGGTGGTGCAGTACGTAACCCTTTCCTTCTGCAGTGGAATCAGGTTTACAGTAAAGAGTCTTAATTTACTCTGAATAAAATGATCTTGTATAAACGATGAACTCCACAGAGAGGGCAGGAATCCTGTCTTCCTCTCTTTATTCCTCTCTGCCTTCCATCCAACAGTTTAACATGTCACCTTTCTCAACCTCTTTCTAAGAACTCTGAACACATTCCTACGAGGATGTTTGGCTCCAAGGACGCAGTGCTGTTTGTACTCCGATACAAAGCCCACATGAGGAAGCGTCCACCTGATGCCTCCACATTATGTTCACACCGGAGGAGCAGTTTGCTTCCGGACGATAAATAAATAAAAGGATGTGATTGGATAATGCGAGGCTGTGAATGCTCATTGACTCTGCACCTGGACCGAGCGCTCCCCGCAGGTGCATCACAATGACGGTGATGATGATTGGTTGTGTCCCGCCGTGCGGACACACACAGCTCATAATGATGCAACAACAGATTAATCCACACTGAGCAAACCGAGAGCTTCAAATCTCTGATACTAACAAGAAATGTTTTCAGACGACATTAATGAATAAAAACCCCAAATAGTCGAGTTAACCGCTGAGAAGAGTCTCAGTGACACTTTACATCAATCTGATAGTCTGAGAGAAACCAAACATTAAACTGTGTTCAGGAGCTAAGTATCAGAGGACTGTTGCAACAGGGACCTTTTCTCTTGTAACACAGAAAGTCTCTGGTCGCTGCACTGCTGCATATGCTAAC
>NW_023339651.1:412125-417346 GCF_004916995.1 Morone saxatilis | reverse complement strand
AGCTGAAAACATTGAAGACAGAACCAGAGGAATAATGATTATCTTAAGGTCTGTTTGTGGTCAGTTTAACCCGTGGTTGAGTCGGTGTAACCCGTGGTTGAGTCGGTGTAACCCGTCAGTTAACATCTAAAGCCCGGTTCAGACCCAAGATTTGTGATTAGCTGAGTTGAAACTTGCAACGTGTCGGTCTGGCAGTTCACATCAGTGTGACTAGAAGAGACGGCGTAACCATAGCAACGACTCTCCGTACGGGCGGCCGGCTTTTAGGTTGTTTCTTTAGCCGGGTATAATTTGTCGCCTCTTAAAAAACGGAGCCGTCAGTGGGAGTAAATGTAAAGGTTTGTGTCTCACAGACATTGTTCCTCACATACACCAGCCGTCTTCGCCACAAGCCGATTGGGTGCCACCATGGGTTTGAGAAGTGAACCGAGCCGGTTCAACGTTATCAAACAGTGCTTTACACAACATGAAGCAACAGTGCTGTTGCCATGGTTACCTGCAGTTTAATATGAACCTCGAGCTCTGATTTTTTTTTTTATAAAAGGTGGTTAAACTGTTGACCTGAACTACACATACACACTGTAACACACACACATTTATTCCCAACAGCTGTGTAATGAAATGCATTTGTTGGGGACTATTTTCAGTGGCGGATTAATTCACATTTGGTTCCTAACCTTTTCTATCGTTCAGTAAACTGACTCAGTCACATATTTAATGTTTTTTTCATTTTATGAAGTTTGTGTAAAATCAGTGATTTGAATACATTTTGATTATTTCCTGTTTAGGGTTAATGTTCACACACACACACACACACTCACACACACTCTCACACACACACACACAGTTTAAGAGGAGTGGAGCCAGGATCCTCTGCAGTTACAGTCTTTATGTTACAGACGAGGTCTCTTGCTGAGCTGCAGTGGAGCCGACTGCAGCAGTTACAGCACAGAGCAAAAACAATGAGATTTTCACCTGAATAAAAACATTGTTTTTTGTTTAAGGCCTTAGAAAATAAAAGAGTTATTAACACACACAGTCATAGAAAATACACACAGGCACACTGCTGTTACACACTGATGTTACACACTGATGTTACAGTAAATTTCCAAATAACAATATTAAAAGTGTCTAAATAAGAATAAAACAGCTAACACAAAACCAACATTACTGTAAGCAGATATATTGAATGAATTAATCAGTTTTGTGTTAGTAAACCTGAGAGCTGATAATTAACCATCAGTAAAGGTTTACGTGTTAAGTGTTACACGGTTGAATAATAAGGTCTCATTAGCTGGTTGTTGTTCTCCATTAATAACTTTATGAATATTTTAGGATTCACTAACAGTTCTTCTCTCCTGTGTGTTTACTGACTGAACAATTATAAAAGCAATTTGTTCCTTTTTAATAATTTAAAGTCTCTCATTGTCATCAGTGAACATCTGCAGATATGTGGGGGGTTGAAAGATTGATATTTGGATCAATTCATAGGCTTAAACCAATTATGTTTAACAAGCTGTGTGTTCAGCTGTTTCAGTCTGTTTCAGTCAGTCTGTGTGTCGATGCGTCGGTTCTGTTTGACTGAAGGTGGAAGGTTTATACAAGCTTTACATGTTACAGCTGTTTCTCTCCAGCTGTGCTGATCACTAAACTGACTCTCAGCCTGTTACTTTACGTTAATGAATCCCATGTTGTGTTTAAAGGTGTCTTTCTGTGGTTATTTTGGGTCTTTGGTGGAGCTGCCCCAGGGAGGGATGTAACAAATGGGGGCTCGTCCAGGATAGACCGTTCATACTGCAGTTTTGGTCAAAATTGAGTTCTGACTGAAAGTGTTTTCAATCTTTTATCTTGTGACACATTTTCTAAGTTTAGTCTTGTTCTGTCTTTAAGAAAAACTGCAGATTCCAACCAAAAAACAAACCACAGTCACTGCGCTCTCCCTCAGTTTCTGTAAATCCTGCATTCTGGACAACTTTAGGACAATGTAGGAATTAAAACTAAGGGAATCTTCATGTTCTCCACTGGGAACTGTCACTGACTCCATCTGTGGATTATTAGCTGAGCCCATTGTAGCATCAGTAGGCAGGTAGCAGCTGGGGTTTGCACATTAAATGGGTTTCGATGACTCTACTTTTTGATTGATTGTTGATTAAATACATTTCTGTGCACCACAGAATTTATCTTCAGGGTGTCTAACAGGTTGAGATCTGGTGTCTTCAGACATTATAAGCACGGGCTCACACATTGCCTTCAGATACAGTATAATGTAAGTGGTCACAAAATCACAGGAAAAGATGTTTCTCCCACTTTTAAACGTGCAGTATGTCAGATATAATTACAGATACAGTGTGACTGACAACCTGTTGAATCCTGCAAATCACCAGAAACCTTAAAATCTTTCTTTTCTGCTTTATTATTTTTGAATCCACCGACCTTCTTCCACTTTTCTTCTTTGTCAGTTTTTATGGATGATTTATCAACCGCGATCTGCTCTGTGTTTACATTAATCTGTATGGACATTGAATATGGGGCGTTACCAGCTCACACTCAATAACCTTCAGCAGTGTGTTGACTCAGTGAAGTCCTGCTGGGCTGAGAGCACAACAATCAGCTGTAACCTTCATCCGACGCCTGCAGCAGCCGCAGAACACTGTTTGTTTTTCATCTGAAGAGCTGTTTCATCAGGAATTAAGAGTTAAATACAAATAACAACTGAAGTGCTTTTATTTGCCACAAAGAGTAAAATATCTGCTGATTGAATCACAGTCACATATATTAATGTTTGCTTTCAAAAACCTCCAAGTGAAGATATTTGAACTCACAAACATTTTATTGTTGTACATTAGTGAAGAATTGAATGGAATTATATAAAGCTGATATTAGAAATCAATCCAAACAATAAGAAAAGAGGAAGTTGTTGTCTTCACCAGTCAGCTTCTCCCAGTTAGGATTCCTTCAGTTTATACACGGTTGAATGAGGAAATGTTACAGATTGTAGATTTAATGCTTAACAGTCAGAAACAATATATGTGATGGTATCAGTTCAAACAATGTCAGTTCGCCTCCCTTCATCCAAACCCCCACAGAAGCTGTTTTTGACATCTCAACATGTCAGTGACATGTTGAATTTGTCCAAGCGTGATGCAGAGAATGAGCGAGGGCCAGGGGGTCGACAGGAGGTCATTTAGGAGCCGGATGAAAAACTGAAGCAATCTTTTCTGACAGCGGAGAGCCGAAGGCGGCAGCGAGACGATGGTTGTTGATTTTCTGTCTCTGACCCTTTTTTGATTCAGTTGTCGATGTTGTAATACCTGAGAGAGGTATAATGTTCATCCATCCTTTCATCTGCTGTGGTCTTGTAGACATCCATTACCCAGGGTGCAACGTTAATGAATGCAAATCTATTTGCCCAAAGTAAATTTTTACTTGCCCCTAAACGAAATGTGTTATTTATTATCAATTATCACAGACTCTTAGCTACGTGACGAGAAAAACGACCCCTACATGAGTCTTGTGTCTCGTCATTTGTATAAAGGCGAATAAAAACGTTGTATCTCTCCCTCCGTCCCAGCAGACGCCTCCCGGGTGTCATGACCCAGCAGATGCAGAACCTGCAGTTGTCCCAGACCAGGAAGTGCCCCGGTGGGCCGGCCTCCCCCAGCGCCGCCAAGCGCCTCTACCGGAACCTGTCGGAAAAGCTGCGAGGAAGCACCTCCTCCTTCGAAGATGCCTACTTCTTCGGAAAGACGGACCGCCTCCGCAAAGCCTCGGTGAGTCCGCACTGAACTGTAACGGGACAGCGAGCTTCACTAAACCTTCAACCTGAGAAAGTCTTAGTCGACTGAAACCGACTCTCTGGGAAAAAACCCTGCACGTTATTTCTGTTCACTAAATCTCCCACTGAGTGCTGAACATACTCTCCTCCTGTTGCTGCCTCTGGGCATCTTTGTAAATGAGAGTCAGTTCTCAGTTGACGTATCTGCTTAAATACAGGTAAAATTAACACAAATGATAATAAAATAAAATAAAGTGCTGCAGAAACATCAGGAAACATCTAACCTGCTGCTGACGTTATTTATTTGGCTTCAAATGAAGTTTAAAGTTCTCACAGTTTCTCTGACTGTCCAGTTACAACATGAGTCCAGAATCCTGCAGCCTGAGACAGTCGACACTTAGCAACATGCTAACACAAAGTTCAGCAAGAACATTCACCCTAAAACAACATCAAACAAACTCAACTTACAGCCGCTAACGTTATCGATCCATTGAACCTTCGTTATTAGCCCTTGTTACTCTGCTCCTCTGAGGCTGAGGGCCGATGTTCAGGTTGTTATCTGACACTGTGTCAGTTAGTTTGACGCTCAGTAAATGTTCACTAAATTCAGTCCTGCTGGTTGAAGGTTTCCTATTAAAGCCGGCGATTAATAAAACAGAACCACATTAGTTGAGTAAAATGTTGATTATCAGCGTTATTTCTAACCACACTGCTTGTGTATGACATATATTAAAGTAACACCAGAGATGTGACCAATCAGAAGAGAGCACATCAACCAACCAACAATAATTATGACCCTCGTCAACATCCGTCACGGTGATGATTCCTGACACCTCCAGCTGCAGGTAACCATCAGTGTCACAGGTTGTTCCTCTCGTTCTCAGGAACGCCTCCAGGGAATTTCTTCAAATTTGGCACAAACGTCAACTTGGACTTGTGATGAACTGATTAGAATTTGGTGACCAAAGAGTCTTTGATTCACTGTCACAGATTCAAAAGAGACTAAAATGACTCAACATGAACGGTGTTGAACATATAAGAGGCTGCTGTCAGTCGTCTATGACTCACAGACACACAAACACTGATATCTGCTGTCGAGGGGAAACCCTGTCAGGTCTCGTCTCAGACACAGCAATCAATAAACATCTCGTTAAGTGTTTCACTAATTCTGTTAACGGTGAGCCTGAACTCTCCGTCCCCTCGTTTGTCACGGCTCTGATTCGATCTCCGAGCTGCCGCCTCGAGCAGATTTCTCTCTGTCGTCTTCAGTCTGTGTCTGAACAGAGAGGAGTGCCTTGCTCGAGGACACTCAGCTGCTGATGGACGGTGTCACTGGAGAGCATTTGGAGCTCTTCATCACCACGTCTGTCTGCTGTCATCATCACGTCCTTCCTGAGAAACATTTGGTGGCTGACGAGTGTTACAGGTCACAGTGTGTGTGTGTGT
>NW_023339651.1:411869-412025 GCF_004916995.1 Morone saxatilis | reverse complement strand
ACACACACAGTTTAAAGCTGAAATGCGGTCGAGTGGAAGAGTTGTCATTAATTATTAACAGCTTTTATAATTTAATGGATGTAAACGTACATAAGGAAGATATAATAATATAATGTTTCCCCTCTCCTTCCCTCCGTCCTCAGTCTTTCTCATGGT
>NW_023339651.1:408298-411705 GCF_004916995.1 Morone saxatilis | reverse complement strand
GTCTCACTCTCTCCAGTCTCACTCTCTCCTGTCTCACTCTCTCCTGTCTCACTCTCTCCTGTCTCATTCTCTCCTGTCTCACTCTCTCCTGTCTCACTCTGTCCTGTCTCATTCTCTCCTGTCTCACTCTCTCCTGTCTGTGTTGGTCGTTTAATGGTTTTCTTTCCATCTTTCTGACCTTGGATTGTTCTTTCCTGGCTCTATCACGTGGACGCTTCAGCGTCTCCTTTTGTCTGCTGTGAAACGAGGCTCAGCCCTCGCTGGCCTTGACAGAGCTGAACCTGCAGCGTCGACTCCTCCACGAACCGCATTGATGACCAGCGGGAGTCAGACGGGAGGACACGTGGTTCTGTTGGCAGCTGTGTTTGTTGAGTGCTGGAACTCTGCTGCTTTGTGTTTAAGAACTCACAGACACATGTATCTGATTGTGTGCAAAAAGTACGTCTTAATTCAGGTTCAGACTGCACAATATTTCCCTCTCAACCAATCACAGCTCGCGGTCTTTTATGACCTGTGTGATGTCATCGGGAAGGAGGAGCTGGGGAACAAGAATGTAAACAAACATGGCGTCTGTAGCGGTGTGTATTAGGGATGAGCGAGTACACCATCGTCTGTATCTGTTCAACCGACTAAATTATCTGTATTTGTATCCGTTTTGTATCCGTAACATTTTCAACGTTTTTGATGGAGAATGATGAATAGAACTATATTTAATAATGTTATTACAAGTACGTATATTGGCACATTTTACTCATTTAGTACTTATGAAAAGTACTTTATCTATAGCGGGTACTAGTTTCAGCCGAGTAATCATCTCAACCCCAGTGTGTATGATCCATGTCTGTTTCACTTCACCATGTTTACAGGTTAACGCGTTCAGTGCTCCAATCCTGACAGGGATAAAACCACAAACTTTATAACTAAAACAGTTCATAGTCTGAAGAGTTGTTATGAGGCTCAGTGTGGTCGGCTCTGGCCGTCGCCATCTTGGATTTTCTTAGGGGTTCCACAAGGGTCAATTCTTGGACCTTTGCTTTTTATTTGTACATACATGGTCACATGAGAGGAACAGAATAAGGCCAACCCTAGGGCCGTCACACCACTCAGCAACATTATAAATAACACACATACAGTTTATCCTCCATTATGCTGATGATACACTGCTGTTCACTGTCAGAAGGTGTCACTGATTGTTACTGTGGAAACACTGGTCAACATCAGACACTGTATGATTACAGTCCATAGTCTCCATTAGGTCCCCCACAGGTTTGTGCGGAGTCGTTGTGAAGCTCAGTGTGGTCACACCAAATCTGTGTAACACATGGTATCAGCTCAAAGACGGCAATCTCAATTTAGCTGATAAACTGTACAATAAACCAGTGAACACAATAATGTCAAGAAGTTTGTGTAAAACCAGAGATTTTGATGAATTTTGAGCAGATCATTTCCTGTGAATATTGATCAGAGATGAGTTTTCATGATACTTTTATATATTTTTAACTGACTTATATTCTGACAGATTTTCTTCTCATTGTTCTATCGCCTCTTTGGTTTCTAAAGCAGGATGAGGCTTTTGATCAGAGACTGAAGCTCTGTCAGTGTACACTCTGATCAATAATAATAATAATATACACTGTGTTCACATCTTCAAACTTTACATCTTAAATGATCTAAGCTTTAAAAATGACAGTTTCATTTAGTAGATATAGGCCTACTGTGTAATTTTGTAGAACTTAAACTGTAAAATTTTAGTTTTTTTACTCCCCTTAAAATCAAGAAATTAAGCTTTGGCGACCGCTAGTGGTTGGGAACCACTAAACACACTAAAAATTGGTATATGGTAGGAAGAGGCAGAGCTGTTTAATCCATCAGGTTTGTATGAAGTATTGGTAATGTCCATGTTGTAAGGCTCCAGGTCTCAGCGCAGCTCTCTCTCTCCGTTGTAGTTGTGAGTGTGGAGAGTCGGGAGGCCCACCTGAGCTCTCTGGTGGTGGAGGCCGAGCGGCGGGCGGCAGACATGGCAGCTCAGGCGCAGAGAGACGGGCTCTCTCTGGAAGCCTGCCATAAGGACAAACAGCTGAGAGCCTGGGAGTGGAGGAGCAAGCTGTACAAACGCATGAAGACCGGCTTCCAGCACGCACGTGAGTCAGCACCCATGTACACACCCATGGGTGTGATAAAAACTCTGAACATCAAATATGTAACCTTGTAGAAGTTACATTTATATTTGTTTACTTCTATTCATTTGGCAGAAGCTTTGTCCCAACAGTTATTAATAAGAACCAATTCAAGCTGCAGTGAATCAAGGAGAAACCTTTTGAGCCACAAAAGACAGAAGGTTACAGAAAAAAAATCTATAATAATTAAAGCTGCAAGCAGCAATGGACGGATGCTTGCAGTCAGGTGTGCAAGGATGTGCATCAAACACAGCATATCATGTGTATTTTATGTGAATCAGATTATAAGACAATACAGTGCTTTTTTACTGTTGCCAGTAGGTGGCGCAATGATTATGACTGAATATTGTCTGTGTTTAGAACAAGACTTTTATCAAACATGAGGTTTGGGGCCGATTAGACAAAGTTACAACAACTTTTTTGAAAATTCGGTTATCGATGTTGAAATCACTGTCAAGCCACGGACACGCTGATAGACAATACCTCAAGCTTTTGATAACTTTTATAACATCTTTAGACTGCACTGACCAAATCTGAAGTCAATCTGATCCATTCTCTAGGAGGAGAAGTTAAAATGCAAATCCTGGAAATAGCAAAAACTGACTTCCTGTTGGGTTTAGGATGTGGCTCCAAGAGTCATGATACATGTGTCTACTAATTTTCTTATCTAAGTGATTCATTGCAATTTGGAGCCATTTTGCTACTCTGCAAGACCAATATCCTATGTAAAGTTTTGTAACATGTGTGCTGAGTTTTATGAGTTTGGCAGCCTGTTTAGCCCCTCAGAAATGCAACAAATGTAAAATGTAACATCATTATTCGCCATGTCGCCATGGAAACAGTATTCAAAGAAAAGTCATATCAGCATCATAGTTGGGTCTTTTGACCAAATATCAGCTGATTCTGGTGAACCTGCTTGGGATAGTACAATAACAATTCCTTCAGATACAACAGGGTCCTCATAACGAGAGAGAGGTTGCAGACTGACTTCAGATTCTGTGCTGATCAGATTTGATTAACTGGACATTGATTTGAGTTTGATACCATCATAAAACTGATGAACTCAATTTCCTCTACATAAGAAACTAATGAAATAAGAGATGATTGTGATTCTTTATGAAGGAAACATGAGATGAGTTCTGTAGCACGAGGGACTCTGTGCATCCTGCTGCCTGAAAGCTTCTCACATTATTACTTATTACGCTACGTTCGACTCCATAACAGCGTTTT
>NW_023339651.1:405798-408198 GCF_004916995.1 Morone saxatilis | reverse complement strand
CAAAAATAGCTACAAAGATGCAAAAATAGCTACAAAGATGCAAAATGGCTGTAAAGAGTCTCATCCGGTCTGGGCGTCTTGCTCCTATATAGAAGGGGTGGGAGGGTCTTTTACATGTCTGTTTCCAGCGGCCTGTTGTCTCATAATCTGTTCACGGGTGAGAGGAAGACTTCTTTTTCCATTCAGAGGCTCCTTCAGGCAGAAAGACACTGAAAGGTTTCTTATTTGAAGCTGAAGTCATTTAAAGTAATAACCTGAGATTTGCTGCTGCATCACCAAATGATAAAAACCAGCAGTGATCCAGCTGATAACCACTCTCTGACTGCCCAGGAAGTAATGTGTTTGACATTTTCAGATGCATTATAGAGTTTAATTTGGAATAAAGAAGAGAAGAAAAACAGAAAAATGTGCCTACAGAGGTCTCGCTGTAGCTGAAGAGATGAAAAATAAAAAATCTGATGAAAGATCAGGGGCTCAATCAATCAATCAAATCTTCAATAATCAGTATACACTCTGGTCCCAAAGAAATGCAATTTCTACTTCAGTTATATATATTCATTCGTGTATTTTTCTTTCAGTTTGTCTGTTGTGCTTGTTGACGCCTCTCTGTGCCCCTGCTCAGGTGCCCCGGAGGCCCCGTCTATGGTTCGTCTGAGCGTGAGCAGTAGCACAACGCTGACCGTCACCTTCCAGGAGCCGCAGTGTCTCAACTCCACCGTGGTGACCAAATACAGAGGTACGAATACACACACATGGCAGCTCGTGTTTAAGACCAGCAACTCTTAAAGTGGCTGCTGCTGCGTTTATCTTGAAGATAAGATTTGATGTCATAGATTTGATTTCAGATTTGTCAGTTAAGTTTGAGGATGTTAGTTTGTCACAGTGACGTGAGTGGCAGCAACAATGGATTTGGTGGAGATGTATAGCTGGGTGTCGTCTGCATAATAATGCATAATAGTAGAAATTGTGTGGTAGCGGATGAAGAGAAGGGGACCAAGCACTGAACCCTGGGGAACTCCCTGAGAGACTGGGGCTGTCTTATTGTTCCCACCCAACGTGAAGCAAGTTAACTTTCAGGGTCATGTGAGTTCCATAGGCTGATAAAACCTCCTTATATACACTTCATGTTGTGACAGTAAGACACAAGAATGCATCAGATGTATTGCTTTGTACACTGAACGGAGAGAACGAGATAGAAATAGACAGGAACAGACAATTAAAGACACCTCAAGGGTGCGGCGCGAGGTTCATTTCCTGATCTCAGAAGGAACTATTGATTTGTAATGAAAAGATAAGTGTTAACTGTGGATGTGGGTACTCTAACCTTTGTGTTTGTGTGCGCAGTGGAGTGGAGCTGCCTGAAGGATTTCTCACTGCTTGCTGGAGAGATGGTGTTGGATAATCTTCAGACCCTCAAGTGCATCATCAGCAACCTCACCACGGTAACAGCAGCATCACTCCCGCACTCTCCTCTGCTAACATATAATCACTGTGTGCTTCCGCCACCACTCTCTGAAGGAGCGTTCAGCCTTCTTTCCTGTACGTTTTCCTCAAAAGCAGAGAAATACCTCCAGGCAAATGTGTGCTGACAGCTGCTTTCTAACAAACAGCCACTCAAAGCACTGACATGTTGGATTCAGACATGTTTTGGTATAATCTTGTCTTTCCAGATCCCCGCTAACTTTGCTGTTGTGTGTTTGCTGAGTGGCATCAGTGACATTTGAAGAGTGTGGAGTTTAATGGAAGCTGCCGTTCATTATGCAGTCTGTGAATCACTGTCTGCCACATAAATACACTCACTGTGCTGCATCTGCTGTTTGCCATTTAGAGCAACGGCCAGCATTCAGATTCATCCACAACAGCCCTGAAAACATTTAGAAAAGAACCTACTGCCTGAATGGAAAGTACGAGACACACTGTGGGCGTTTAATGAACCGAGCCGATACATGGAGCTCAGTCCGAGTCCGAATCTCAGGTCAAAATGTTATCATGAACACCGCTGATTTACAAAACCACTGCAAAGAGACACAAAACGATCACAGAAAGATATAAAAGCACCACACAGAGACAAAGAACAACTGCAAATATACACCAAACCAACACAGAGACACAAACTGATCAGATACATAAAACAATGAGAACCTTCACCGACATCAGTCCAGTCTGAACCCGAATCTGAATAACAAACCGTCATTTTCACATGAAGCAATAATGTGACATTTTCCACATCTGAAAAAGTTCATGTGGCCAAAAGTATTTGGACAGTCAGAACCAAACAGCTTCCGCTCTTCTGGCTTCAGTCCTTCCACCATGAACCTGCTGCAGGGATCTGATCTCGTTCAGACTCCAGGGCGTCAGCCAGGTCCAGCATTGGTGTTGGAGGACAGTTCACAGTGTACA
>NW_023339651.1:402914-405698 GCF_004916995.1 Morone saxatilis | reverse complement strand
ATACACACACACACTCACTCACTCACTCACTCACTCACTCACTCACTAACTAAGGTATATTCAGTATGACGTCATATTGAGTCTGTGGTGAGTTTCAGCCGTTCAGTCTATTAATGTGAGAAATTATCGGAGAATTTCTGAGTATACAGCATGCATACTCAACCACCCCATAATGCACTGCGTCTCTTCTGACTGGTCAATGGCGGACAACGAGGCTCCAGCGGGGGGAGTTGGCGAGCCAGCCGGCCAGTCCACTCACAGACCCCTCTCGCCCCCCCACAGTCACACAGACTGTTAGATAACTTACACTGACACTAAGATATTACCCTCCTCCTCCTCCTCAGCCCCGCAGCCTCCTAGCTTGCTAACTGCTAATTCTGCTCGCTCCATCTGCAATATTAATAACGTTAACTCTCCTCTACTCTGAGCCGCCGTGACTCCGCCCCACTGCTGTGGTACCAGTGCAGGTTCAGGGCTGGTTCGGACCCGGAGCCCAACCTCGAACCAGTTCTTTACGTTTCCTTGTGGTCAGCTGTGTATTCATTAGCTTATATTATATTGGCTTCAATTTTATTTTTAAGTCATGAACGTAACAGGCATAGCTACTAATTTGTCACTCTTTCCTTTGTAACTGCGATGTTTCGGAATATAAACGTTAAATCGCGATACAGATCTGTGAGAGGAACTATCAGTCGATCTGAAGATTTCAGGAGTCTGGAGTGACGTCCTTGTGGATTAAAGTGGATTTAAGTGTTTTTTCGCTCTATTTTCCCAAATGTTTCTGCTAATCAGACAGATGCTAACATGCTAACACCAACATACCTGACCAGAGGTTCTCCTTGAGATAGTCTCTCAGTGTTTGTCCTCTGTCTGCTCAGACTGGAGGGAGAGCGACGGACGGGAGCCCCGGAGGCGAGGCCACATCGAGGCCATGGAGCGTCTGCTGCAGCAGGTCCGAGCGACTCACACACACTACTGCTGCGGAGGTGAGTCTGAGGAACACAACTGAGTCTGCAGACGATGCAACACAGTCACTTTAATTCAACTGGAAACTCAACTTTGAGCTTAAAGCTTCCAGATCTCAGACTGTGAATCAGTGTTTGTGAGCAGTGAGTGAGATGTGTTTGTGTAAATGAACATAATCATATTCTGATCTCTTTATTCTATTTATTACATTATATAGAACCTTTCATACAACCTGCAGCCTAAAGTGCTTCACAGAGAAACAGCAAAACTAAATCAACAACCATTAATAAAAGTTTGCTAAAAAATGAATTCAATAAAAACAATCAAATGTAAAACATTGAAAAATGTGAAAATAGACACCAGGGAGACAAAGACTGAGACTGTGACTGCACAGATTAAAGAGTTTAATTTAAAAACACTAATTCTACAGCTGTTTGCCCCAGTACTAATTACCCCCACTGTTACACATCAGACCAGAACTGCCCCACACCTCTCCTGCAGTGTGTGTGTGTGTGTGTGTGTGTGTGTGTGTGCGCATTCAGCGTTCCCACTCGTCCTGGAAAACCTAGAAATGTAGAGAGTAGTTTTCCAGTCATGGAAACACCTGGAAATTAATTAAAATTACCCAAAATCCTAGAAATAATCCCTGTTGTGGAAAATGTTCATTATATTTTGTCTGCTCACTCAGATAATAAACGTGAAGGTTTATTAAACAGTAATATTCTGGCAGCTGGACGTCAAAAAAATACTGTAAAATAACAGAAAATGACTGACTATTTTTGTAATTTTATTAATATTTCTATGTATTTAACAGAAATTAGACAAAAAAAACAATCAATAACTGCAGGAAAAAGACAAAGACAGGAAGTTTACAGAGACACAGGAGGAATAAGAGAATAATAACCATAACAATCGTTGAATATTCAGTTTGAAACTCGTCTGCTGGCGTAATGAAGCTGAGACTTCCTCATTAAAACAAGTTACATGTGTCGACACTCGGCTGCTGGTACTTTATGTTATTACACTTTGTGAGCGAATGCTGTCCTGGAGAAAAACTCCTGTAATTGATTTCTTCCAAACGAGTGTGAACTGACATTTCAGCTGCTGTTGCTACGGGCAACAGATAAAGTGATGCTTAACGACGGCTCATTAGTCATTTAGACTCTTCAAGTCGCCTCCAGTTGGTTCCTTCCATTTCCCGCTGTGTGATGTTTGCAGGATCTCTGTGTAGTTTGTTTCACACTCTGCTGAACAGCTGCTGAAAGTGGAAAATGTGAAGCTCAAACACAGTGAACACAAACCTCTCAGTCACTTTAAAGTCTGCATGTAACAGGAAGCTGTTTACTTCCACGGAACTCTATTGATTAGCATTTCAGCCAGTAGCAACTAGTGCTAAGAGCTAGTGTAAGTATCTACCTGAGCGAACATGAACATGGAGACTATAAAGGACCAGTTTGTAGGATTTAGTGGCATCTAGTGGTGAAGGTGTAGAAGAAACTACGGAGAAAGTCTCTTTCTAGATCCAGTGTTTGTCCATTCTGGGCTTCTGTAGATTGGTGGACTCCGCCAGCAGAGATAAAAACACAATGATTCTTATATTCAGGTGATTAAACACTGATGAAAACATACTTTTTACTTTTTATTAATATATTATTGTTTTATTTACTGTAACGTGATCAGTTCCTGTCTCACTCTCTTCCAGTCTCGCTCTCTTCCTGTCTCGCTCTCTTCCAGTCTCACTCTCTTCCAGTCTCACTCTCTTTCTGTCTCGCTCTCTTCCTGTCTCACTCTCTTCCTGTCTCGCTCTCTTCCAGTCTC
>NW_023339651.1:399572-402787 GCF_004916995.1 Morone saxatilis | reverse complement strand
GCTCTCTTCCAGTCTCGCTCTCTTTCTGTCTCACTCTCTTCCAGTCTCACTCTCTTCCTGTCTCACTCTCTTCCAGTCTTGCTCTCTTTCTGTCTCACTCTCTCTGCCTGTCTTGCTCTCTTCCTGTCTCGCTCTGCCTCAGATGGAGACCCGGTGGCCTCGTTAATCAACTCCAACCAAAACTCATTTCTTTATTTACTCGTGTGACGCACGGCGCTGCACAGTAGGCGCTCTGCTCTTGTCATATTATCCACTTGTCAAACCCAGTTAGCCTCCAGCGCCGCAAACACAGAGAGACCGTTCAAAGCCGGAGAGCGCCGGTGGCAGCCTCAACCTGCTGCTGAAATAACAACCCGGCCTGTGTGCGAGACGTTTCTCTGCAGGTACGGTTGTGTAATGTGTTCGGAGGCGGTGGAGAGCTGGAGGTCGTCCTCTGCAGTCATTAGTCCCACAGGAACTGTTACTGATGCAGGAAGGTTTCCTCTGACACACTCTGAGACGACGAGCAGACAGGAAACACTCGACGGCATTAAACACGTTTAATGACCGATTCCATCTGCAAGTTCCCATGTAGAGACTCAAACCTTCAGATCTAACAGATTAAAGGAGTGTGCACTCTCTATTATTCATTTAAATCTGTAATCTGACATTTTCCCTTTTCCCCTCTGAGAACAAACCTCCCACCAGCCAGACACAATCAGGTTTATTGCTCAGTTCACATACGAGCAATTTATCTTGGTAAGTTGGTGGATAACAATTAAACATAGAAACATAAATAAAGATAAAAAGAGACATTATGTGCAGAGCTGTACAGGAATGTGTAAAGATATCCTGTTTAAATCTAGAATCATTGAACAAAGATCTAAATTTAATTCCCAAAAAATGTCTAAAACATCTCAACATCAGGGTTCCCAAACATCCTTGAAAACCTGGAACTGTAGAGACTAGTTTTCCAGTCATGGAAACACCTGGATATTAATTAAAATGACCAAATATCCTGGAAACAATCTCTGTTTTCCTGCATTTGTTCAGATAGATGGCGGACCCTGCCACCAGACACCTGCAGAACTAATGACCCATCAGCCTCAGACTAAACACAGTGAACTGACTTAATATTAGCATGTTAGCATTCAGCTCAAGTACAGCCTCACAGAGCTGCTAGCATGACTTCAGACTGTTGTTTCCCTCCATCCGGTGCGTCCGGTCGTCTGCGGTCCAACGGTAGCTCACCAACATGTCTGCGAGCGTCAGACGGCTCCACGTCTGCCGTCTGTTTACAGGACGGTAATTACGCAACGCTTAATTAGCCGAGGTAAAAGGGGGGGCGCTGCGGTCTGGAGATTGGCATCGCTGAGCGGCCGGCCGCCGTCCTCACAAGGCCGGAGGGACAGACAGAAAGGAGCGAATGAACGAGATAAGATAACGAACCAGCAACATGGGAGAGTGACCGGACCCGGCTGACCTCGCACACTTAAACACATCCAGTCAGAGAAACCTGGATAAACTCAAATTAATGTGAGAATTATCTTCTTTCTCTTGTGTTCAGACAGCTCAAAGCTCCAGAACCCGAGCAGGAAGCAGTCGGTCTCCAGGAGCCTGAAACACCTCTTCAACTCCTCCAACAAGTTTGTGAAAACACTGAAAAGGTTGGTGACGAAATATTCTTTCTTTAATCGATAAGTCCGCCGCTGGAAATAGTGCCCAACACTGTGTGTGTGTGTGTGTGTGTGTGTGTGCAGGGGGATCTACCTGGCGGCCGTATTCTACCATAAGGACAGTTTACTGGTGACAGCCGAGGACCAGATCCCCATCGTGGAGGTGGACGACTCCTACAGCAGCTCCCTCATGCAGGACTTCCTCTGGTTCACCAAGGTACGCCGGAGCAAGACCTCGTCCACATGTCCCCGAAATTGTCCGTCCACGCCAAAAACACACACCTAACTACGCTTTACCCAACATGCAAAGCAAATGTAGCATTAGCTTAGCATAATATATAAACCGGAATCAGAAGATGATTGGCTCCAAACACAAAGAAACAAAATAAACATAAAAACAAAAAAAAATCCAGATTAAAACATACAGAATATCTGTCTGCCTTAAATCAGAAATTTTACTTTGGAGGTTTTATATTGATATTATATAGATATTAAAGTAAGGTGAATAAATAACGACAACGATAAATAACAGAGACCAGATTGATTCAGCTTTTAATCTATTGTCCTAACAGATGTCTCCATCCATAGAAGGAGCCTCTATCAGTAACGGGATGCCCGTAATGGCGGCTCCGTCAGAGGGCGGGACTCAAACCGATCAAATCAGTAGTTCCCAACCTCTTCCTTAAAGGACCCTTTAAGTTAACTATTTTATGGATATTTCATCAAGTTGGATGAATCTTAAGCAGATTATTTCCTGTTAGTGAACTTTTTATATAATTGTCTGTATTCTGTATTTTCTTTTATCATCTTTAACAATCATACAGACTTCACAGTATTCACAGTGCTGTAAGTTATCCTTAAACATTAAAGAAAGGAAGATCTTACAGAGAAATACAGCCTTGACAAAAGACACTTCTTCAAGGAGGGCAGACTTTTACCCATCACAGCACAACCCTTGCAGAATGTATTGAATATTAAAAAAGAACTCAAGGGGTTTATATCTCACATGTACAATGGCATTAACAGTCTGTTAGAAAAAGAAGGGCTGAAGGTTAGGGGAAAATGGGAGGCTGACTTATCTCACAACTTTGAAGATGATGATTGGACCGAGCTATGTGAAAAGATTCAATGCTTTTCCTATAATAGTAAACACATATTAACTCAATACAATCTGATACATATAATTGATTATACCCCAGAAAGACTGCATAATATAAGTCAGACAATCTCCCGATACTGTCCAAGGTGTACATCTGACATTGGCTCACTTATTCACATGTTCTGGTCTTGTTCACAATTGTCCAACTACTGGGAAACAATAAGCAAAAGAAGATGTTCACAATGTATAATATGTTATGTTATGTATGAATATGGAAAAACTCAATAAACACAATGTTAAAAAAACAAAAAAACATTAAAGGAGGATTCCCAGCAGTGTTTCCAATCGGCGCTGCAGAGGTTCTTCCTCTCTGAGTCAGAGTTCAGTCTGTGATCTTTTCTTCTGTCTGTCTGTCTGTCTCTGTCTGTCTGTGATCTTCTCTTCTGTCTGTCTGCCTGTCT
>NW_023339651.1:396956-399472 GCF_004916995.1 Morone saxatilis | reverse complement strand
TTTGTGAGGACCAGTTTGAGTTTTGTAACTGAAGATGTTTCTATAACATTGCTGACGTAAAGATACAGGAGAGATTTGAAAGCGAGCTGTTTGAGGGGAAAACCGTGGTTTCAGGTTTACGTTGGGGTCGGGGTAGTGAATGTATTATAACTATTATAGGGTCCTCGTAAGTATAGAAGTAAGGACACTTTTAAATGAGAACATCTTTGGATGTCCAGAGTGAGGAAGAGACAAAGTGAACATTTCTGAGTTTTATAAAGTGAAGTGAGGACATTTTGATGGTTTGTGAACGTATTATAAGAATGAGGGTCCTCACAAGTACACAAGTCCTAATGTTTGTGCTGACAGACGTGGCCCTGTTCACACACACACACACACTGATTGGTATTATTTTTTCCCTCTCTCTCTGAGCAATTTGTGGTCGGGGGGGCACTTTTTTCCGAGCTTTAAAATCGCAGACAGAGAGTGAGACAGCTGCTCTCACACACACACACACACACACACACACACACACACACTCAGACACACACAGAGACACACAGCGGGGGGTTAACGTATAAAGCACATTTTATACTTCTTCCACTACGTGCAGCTGCTCTCACACACACACACACACACACACTCTCTCTCTGGCAGCGCTGCGGTCGGAGGACCCGTGTGGTTTTGTGGTCGGCCTCCATTAACGGCGGCGGTGAGCTCTTCACAGAGAAATCTCCAGACGAGTTCACTCTCATACTTTTGGCGGGCGGACGGCGAGCAGCAGTTTGACGGCGAGCGCTCGCAGCAGTTCTTCTTTATTGCATCAATAAACGTCCCAAATTGGATTACCAACTCATTTGCTTTCACACCGCCTCCATTTATTATGTCATTCCCTTCAGAAAAACACCGAATATGAAATGAAATGATATTGAAAACAAGATTTATTAAAATAATCCTCTTTGATGAACCGCGAGCTGATTGGTTCTCGTCTGCTTTCGAACATTTACGAGTCCGACGGTCCCGCCGCGACGTCATGGAGTCAGACCACAACTGTTCAATTACTCTTTCTTACATAGAACAACAATAATAATAATAATTAAAATAAAGGGAGGTACAATATAACGCAGGAAGTGACCTTAAAGGTTAACTTTTTAATTTCACCTGGACTTTAACTCGCCGGTTGCCAGTAGGGGGCGCTACTGAGCAGAGTTAAGGAGGAAGTGGGAGCAGCACACAGAGCTGAGGTTCAGTGCCTCGGTGCTGGATTCCCTGCCGGTCTCTGAGATTGGGTTCGGTACCGGGTCCGGCTGAGGAAGTAACCTGAAGTGCTTCCTGTTTCAGAGACTTTGGAGCTGTGAGGTCACTCTGCTCTCTGATGACCTCTGAACTAAAAGGTTAATTTAAAGATCCAGTTACGGGTTTGTTGGACTCTCAGACTGAGAGGATCTGCCTGCTTCCTACCTGGATGTAGTCCAGTATGAGCTGGTGCCTCTGTTTCGCCGTGGCCACCTCGCTGTCGGTGATGGCCTCCCGCAGTGCCTGCTGGGTAATGAGGGCGTCCAGGTCGAGGACGGAGGACAGGCGGCAGTACAGACTGATGAACTTCTCCTTGAAGGTGCAGAAGTGAACTAAAAGAGAAGAGGAAGAAGAAAACATGAGCTGAAAACTTCAATAAAGAAGAAACAAACGGTAAATGTTTGAATATTAAATCAGGTGAAAATAGAAAGAATCAAACTCCAGAAGACAGTTACAGCTTTCTGTAAACGGACAGTATTTAAATGGCCTCTGGTACATAAGGAGCAGCTGGCATGCAGCTAATTTGCATGTTGTGGAAGAACATGCAAATTAGCTGCATGAGGATGTTCCCATGACGAGAGCTTCTCGCTGCGTCTTCCTGCGGCGGGAAACAGAAACTGATCATCAGCGAGAGTCTGAGAGCGACATCCAGCAGCTGTGAGGAGGTCAGAGTGTACAAAGAGAGAGTATTGTGCAGTGTGTTTGGGTGTTATTGACACATTCTTGTGTGTGTGTGAGAGTGTGTGTGTGTGAGAGAGTATAAGAGTGTGTGAGAGAGTGTGTGTATGAGGGTGTGTGCGTGTGTGTGTGAGAGTGTGTGTGTGTGTGTGTGTGCGTGTGTGTGTGTGAGGGTCAGTAGAGAGGCCGTCCTGCTGGAGCCTGCAGACTGATTTATGTGTGTGAGACTCTGCTGCAGTAACACAGCTCAGTCTGTCCCTGCTGATCCACCTCAACACATTCAGTCAGTACGGACAGACGGCATAAAGCTGTGCTGCATTATCACTGCATATTACTGCAAGCTTAATGCACTGCCATATTAGCTGAATTATTAAACTGCAGTTATCACCTGCATAGTTTACTGCATGATCCTGCATATTATTACTGTAAATATTAAGCGTGCATTATCACTGCTAATTATGTATACTTATTACCTGCATTAGTCACTGCATATTACATGCATTATCACTGCACTATTACTGTATATTAACTTTTGGATTATTCACCCTAGGCATATTCACTGC
>NW_023339651.1:394760-396931 GCF_004916995.1 Morone saxatilis | reverse complement strand
CACACTCACACACACTCACACTCACACACTCACTCACACACTCACACACACTCACACACACACACACACTCACACACTCACACACACACACTCAATAATAATAATATTCAATACGATTCATAAATACAGAACAACTCAAGGCTGCAGTGGTTCAATGGGCAGAACGAGAGTCGTGATGAAGAACAGAAGCCGATGTTCAGAGGAGGAGGAACAGACTGATGTTTCTGAATGGACACAGTGTCTGTCTGTCCGGACTCACTGTTCTGAGAGAGAGAATCCTGGATCCATCAGGGTCTGAGAGCAGCTGGTATTCAGCTCATACAGGTTATAAACGTTACATCCAGCTAGCTGCCTAATAATAATAATAACAATGATAAACTTTGTTTGTTGGAGGTTCGTAACTTTGACGTGAGGAATTAGTAGCTATGCTGTCTTTGGTAATGTTAGTTGACCAACAACCAGCTAGTATAACCTCGGTAACAGTAGTTGCCGTTGGAGACGGTAACGGGGCTGTTTCTGGGGGTTGTTGCAGTCTAAAGTCTGTTGTGATGTTTTTAGGCTGTTTTCCTCAGTGAACTGAGTGAGTGAGAAAGGTTGAGGGTATAAATCGCAGTGTTTCGAGGGTTAATATGTCGCACACATCTGCAGCTTCACACATAGAAACATAGAAACTACTGTGATTGGTCCGATTTATGGAACGATTGCAGGGATTGGTTGAATTTGCCACTGGAACATCAGCACCAATCGATCAATTGATTGAACCTCCTCAGTTCTGAACTCTGGAGGTTAAACCTTCCGATGTGAGCTCAAATGTGTGGAATGAGAGCTGTTTGCACCTCTCAGATGTTGTCATTCAGTCGCTGGTATTACATTACACAATCACTACACTGTGTGTGTGTGTGTGTGTGTGTGCGCGTCTCTGGATCTGTGTCTTTTGTGTTCGATCCAATCTGATTGGCTGTGAGCTCTGGGCAGGTAGAAGTATTTCTGCTCTTTGGCCTCCGTCACAGGAATTTCTGGATGCAGAGCAGCTTCACATTCCCACCTCGCAGAGATTGGAAAGTGTGAAGTGAGACACAAAAGGAGGAGAGACTCTGAGAGACTCTGAGAGACTCTGAGGGACTCTGAGGGACTCTGAGGGACTTCCTGCCCGGCTGTAATGAGTCTGTGTAAACCAGCCGGTTGTTGGTTGGTTGGTTCTGGTCGGAGGTGGCGGGACACAGAGAGGCTATTGAACCTGTGGAGAAACTCAGACCTTCCGAGAACAGGGACAGGGACAGGTGAAGGTGTGGAATCTGGAATCAAACTGAAGCTGCTGATATTTTTGTCCTGTTCCAACATATTTATTTACTTCATACAACACAAAGTGCTACAAGAATATATCGATTTAATAAACAACAATAAAACAATATAAGATAAAAACATTAATAACAAAACAGCAGCTTCCGAAGGGAAAGTTATGTCAGCCAATAACAGGTTCATTGTTTATTTATGTTTATTTATTGGTTTATACAGGCGCACATAAAATGTTCCAGAGTCACTTTAAAAACACAACATAAGAAACAGTGAGCTGCATCGTCGGACAAAGAGGACCGATTATTGATTATTGATTATTAGCTGAGTGCTAATCAACCACTGCTTTAAGTCCGGTTCAGAAATACTCCTGCTGCACCTCCTGTGAACTGATGTGTGTGTTGTGTTCAGGGAGGAGTGGGACTGGATCCAGACGCTGTCGGCTGCAGGAGAAAAGGAGCAGACCGGGGAGGAGAGCGAGGAGGCGGGGCCTAGGCCGGAGAGCCACGCCCCTTTACTGTACTACGAGCTGCAGACGGCGATCAAGTCTCTGCTGAAACACATCAACCTACCTCTGCCTCAGGTAGCTCACCTGTCAGGACTGATCCCAAAGCAGCACTATACGATACGATTAGTAATATATACGATATAAAGTGTGTGTGTTATTTGTGACTGTGTGTGTGCAGGCCCGTCACTTCCGCCTCTACAGTCAGGAGGTGGTGGAGCTCGGTCACGGCGTCTCCTTCCTGCTGCTGCTGCCGGCGGCCGACAACGTTTGCTCCGCCCCCGGACAGTCCAACCCCTACACTACCTTGTCAGGGTTCCTCCACCTCCCTCTGCAGATGTTCGAGCTCGGTAACAACACACACACACACACA
>NW_023339651.1:392323-394660 GCF_004916995.1 Morone saxatilis | reverse complement strand
CAGTAATAATTATAATAATAATAATAATAATTATGGCTGTGGAATTAATCAGAATCACAATATGGAAGTGAAATATGTAAATCACAGCTGCACCTTGTAGATGGTGAAATGAGACAAACAGCGTTATAATGAAGAGCTGCAGTGTTCAGTACAGACACAATAAATGCCACATCATTAAGATTAATGTTTTTGTCACTGAACATTTAATTTGATGCAAAGATTGATCCTTCTCACGCTACACAATGTGATGTTTTTACCATATCGTGCAGCCCATAAAATAATAATAAATATAGCTGCATTCCAGGTTCAAACCAACACAGACTGTCAGTTCAACATTGTAGACAATAAGACAATGCATAGGCATTTCTGACCCAGTTTTGTTGCGTTTGTAGTCGACTTTCCAGCAATGTGAACACAGAAATGTTTAGTCTGGGTCTTCAGCAGTTACACTGACAGATGTTGTTAATAACCAACCTTACATAGTGCTTTACTAAAAACTAAATTCAAACAAAAGAATAAAATAGATTTACCCAAAATACAATAAAAATAAGATGTAATAGTCTAATAACTGAATTAAAACATTGAGGAACTGGAAAATGAAACTTTACAAAAGTTTATTAAAAGATACGTTTTAAATGGTGTAGATTAAAATTAATTATTCTGCAGTATCGCACCAGCCTGGTTACTTCTTATTTTCAGACATATATGTATTTTAAAATTCATTAACTCCATTAAAAGTTGTTGCATTCATCAAATTAAATGCTGAGAGCGGCCCCATTTTGTGTTTGACTGAAACGTGTTCAAATGGACACATTGTTAAACGTTGAAGAACGTATTATTATATTAATCCTTTGGTCCACCAACCTGTGGCTGCAAAATTACATACAAAGCATAAGTGAATATATTCAGACATCTCTTTTTGTATTATAAATAAACAATAATAAGAATTCTCAACTTTAAACAGCAGCGAACTCACTGCTTAGAACTTAAAGATAAACGAAGATATCGTCTGCGTAGAAACAGAATACATACTGGAATACATAATAACGGATTGTTTATCGTTGTTTTGTTTCCTGTAGCAACTGGACGAGGTTCGTCGTGATCTTCGCTGGATCACCGATGCCCTGCAGTACGCTCGGTACAAGCAGCCTCGCGGCGGCGTACCGCTCACCTGCCTGGTGGATGCCGACGCTCCAGATAACGACTCCGGCCAGCAGAAGACAGACTCCACCTCCTCGACCATGGACTATCTGCCTACACCTTCCCCCTCACCCGAACTCTGCAGACGGAAAGTCATGAGCGGTGAGTCGTCACGAGGAGCTTAAAATTAAATTTATATATTTTACCAAACATAAAACGTCACCGTGCCGCTCTCTGTCTGTCAGACTCTCTGCTCGGGTCCGATGAAGACGGGTCCTCTGAGGTTTTTCTCCCGACTGACAGCGACTACGACTCCAGTGACGCACTGAGCCCCCGCGAGCTGGACCTGCTCTACTCTCCAGCCCAGGATCTATCCCAGCAGGCTGTGCACTCGCTGGGCGGCAGCGCCCCAGATGTGCTCCAGATCCACGAGCTCAGGTTTGTTTGTTTATTTTTTATGTAGTAAATAAACAAACTGCAGGAACAGGAAGTGGCAGCGAGTCCACGCCGTCCCTGTTGGTGTAAACCTGACGGATGCTTTCATGTCTCCGTCTCTCAGGTACAGCGTCTGCCCTCCCAAAGACCTCCCCCTCTCCTCGGGGGTGAAGGATCCTCTCTCCTCACCCCTCCTCCCCCACTCCCCCTCTCTATCCACAGACTTCCCTTTCTCCCCCTCCGGTCTGCCTCGCTCTCCCTCCCTCTCCAGGACCCTCCCCACCTCTCCATCCGTCCCCCTGTCCCCCAGATTCTCCAAGGACCTGCCTCTGTCCCTCCCCCTCTCCCCGGCGCTGTCCGACACCACCAAGACCTTTGAGGGCCTCTCCCTCTCCAAGGAGGGCGTCGCTCCCCTGAGGGCCCTCGCCAACCCTCCCGCCAAACGTAAACTTCTCTCCAGGAGCCACCGGGGCCAGTACTTCAGTGGGCCCCAGCGCTGGCTCCGGGGCCACAGCGGGGAGACTCACACAGGATCTCTATCTGAGGGCGTCTACACCAAGCAGCTCGACCTGGACCTGCCTCTGCCCGGGGACCCGCCCTCGCTGCTGGGCACCACCTACGTGAGCCACGCCTCCTGCGTCCTGGAGAGCCGGAAGGGCCGACACCGGGAGCCGCGGCCCCACGTCCGCAGGATCTTTGTGGAGCCGTGTAAGGAGCTGTCACCGGGCCACGAGAGGAGTAGCTGGGAGGAGGAGGAGGAGG
>NW_023339651.1:391910-392223 GCF_004916995.1 Morone saxatilis | reverse complement strand
GGAGGAGGAGGAGGAGGGAGAGACGAGGGAGGAGGTGACGGCTGCCGGAGTGTCGGTGGTCGTGGCACAGGTGGAGTCTGGAGGGGAGGGGGAGGAGCCAGAGGGAGCCTCCATCCAGGAAGTAGACTCAGACGACCAAACAAATGCGCAGGTGTCAGAGATCCTCAGCAGCACGCTGTAGAGTCGGACCGCCGCTGAGGGCGAAGCAGGTCGGTGGTTCAAGTCCCTGCAGCTTTAAAATAACCTCAGACTCAAAGGTGAAAGGTCAAACCTGTTGGGTCTCATATCACCCCCCCCTCTCTCTCTCCCTCTC
>NW_023339651.1:380925-391625 GCF_004916995.1 Morone saxatilis | reverse complement strand
CTCCCTCTCTCTCTCCCTGTGTCTCTCTACCACAGCGACCATTGGCCGGGCGCGTGGCGGCGAGCGGCCCTCAGACCTCTCCGTAGATTGTAAACTAAACTAAAGTTGCTGGTTCAACTCCGCCAAGCCTCAGAACCCATGGCAGCGACTGTTACACAGAAAATAATCAATGCAACAACAAACCGAGCACTGCTGACTGTACGTCAACCAAAAAGAAGAAGAAGGTTTGATTGACTTTTATTTTCCCGGTTTAGTTAAATTCTGTCGACAAACTCTCAGATTGAAATGTTGGAACAGTTTTTCTTTCCCGTCTTCAGAGCATGGATTCTCCTCTACTTGAAGTGAATGTACAGTTTGTGTGGTCTCCTGTGACGATTGAATCCCGTCTTTCAATCAGTGTTATTTTGCTATGATGTGGTCGAATAAACCTGTGGTCAGTTTAAAGAAAAAGACTCAAACAGTCACTAAACTCAGACCACTAAAGTATTTTTATAGTCTCGGATTAAAGATGTACTTTCCTATGGAAGCTCATTTCTGCCAATGTGACGTAAAAACACATTATATTATCATTATAATGACTAATTATAATCTATTGTTATTTAAGGTTTCTCATTATAAAGACAGAATCGTTATTTCTTCCTCACATTGGCAGCAATGAGCTTCCGTATCTATCAGAGCTGTATTTTGTCGGCATGAAGTAGTTTGTAGCTGTTGTTTTGTTTTTTTCTGGACTGAAGCTTCGTGTCCAGTTTGTGCCTCCTCCTTGTTAAGCATGACAGCGTCAGGGGTCAGGGGTCGGGGGTCGGGGTCAGGATACAGTTTGACTGAAGGCAGTGTGCACTTTGCCCCCCGGACCCGCCGGTGTTTGTGTTCAGCTTCATCCACAGTCACTGTAGTGTTTCCTCTGTTAGAGCTGTTTGAACAGGTTCCTCTGATATATGCACGCTATTTTAAACAGTGCGTTTTTAATGTTTGCACATTATGGAATAAAAGCTAATTGAATATGTTTTATGCAATTGGGCATTAACTGTGGCAGCTTCTACCATTAATGACTGTAACAAGGTCCAAAGTGTTGATGAAGACGTGTGAAGTGTTTCCAGGTTCTGGTTTGAATGTGTAGCACCGATACTGCCGGGGTCAGTACTGCGGTTACACCTTCAATTTATATCACACACATATACAGAGGTTGAGCGGGAAGCTAAAGCCAGGGGGTGATTAGCCTAGCTTAGCATAAAGACCAGCAACCTCTGTTGGCTGCAAATGAAGCAGTTCCTCTAACGTCCACTAGAGGCTCCAGCAGTGAGTCAGGCTCCATATTAAACTGCAGAAATAAACATGTTTACTAAACTCACCACTTTGAATTATATTAAGTCTTAAGTTATACATAAGCCCCGCCCCTTTTCACTCTGTGCTCCAATCACAGTTGAGCAATTTCCTCCTTTGCTGTACTTAGATATGCTACATGCTAGGCTAATCTATGTTCAAAAGACAACCACATTTTAAAGATGTTTAAAAGATATAGAGATAAGATAAGAGACATTTATATAGTCACATCTTACGTAAGCTAATGTTAGCAAATATTAACAAAACACTAGCTACCTAGCTTGTCTGCATTATTATTAGCTAGCTAATTAGCTAGTGTTTTGCTAACACTATCACATGTAACTGGCTAGCCTACAATTAATGTAAAATGTTTTACTAACATCGGCTATATGTGAAATATATATTTAGTCACGTCTTAAGTTAGCTAATGTTAGCAAAACGTTAGCTAGCTAGGTTGCTAATTTACATGAATCGTTAGCTAGCTACTTACATCTGATAGGTAATGTTACCAAGCTAATTAGCTAGATAATAATTAATTAAGCATTAATTAATTAAACAGTGGAATTGTATAATTTCATTTACAGCACTTAAAGTATTAGCTAAGCTATGCTAAGCTAAGCACAAATCCACTAAAATATTTTTATTAACCTCTTTTTTTAGTCGTTAGTCACTTGGAGGAAGATTCCTCTCAAACTGTCCGTTAGGAATTTAATATTTTAATAATTTTTGATACGAACATTTTCGGGACTGAAAAAGATTCACAAAGAAAACTGAGTGTTGCTTTTTTCTTCCGGTATTTCCGTCATTCAGACACACGTTCAATAATAACTCAATAATGTTTGACAGTGACTCCCAGTGACTGACCACTAAATACAGTTCTGTTCGGTTCCAGTGGATCCAGAACCTTCAGTCAGTGAGGAAATCTGATATTCAAATTAATGTTTGTGTGTTTCTGTTTACCAGTTCAGGAAATAATAAACAAAAAGTAGGTTTCTGTGTTTCCACCTCGTTAGTCGTCTTTAATGAGTTAATATCCAAAACAAAATCAACCTACAGGAACTTTCTGTCACTCTATGGAAGCTCATTTCTGCCAGTTAAACAAAATCAGATGAAAACTTAATAATGTAAATATTCCCACAGAAACTTAAAATAGAGAAATTGTATCTCAGAATTATGACTTTCTATCATATTTTCAACTTTAATGTCACAATTTTTATTTTTTTTATCTCATTATTTTGATTTAAGATTATTTTTTTGTTATTCTCGAGTTTTCATCTCATTTTATATTTGGCAGTAATGGGCTTCCATACGTCTCTGATCAACGGAGCAAAGAAGACGATTAAACGCGTTGGTTGAGATTCAAAGGCTTTTATTGTGAAATGTCAGAGACAGGACGTTGTACCTGAAGCTTCAGTCAGGTGACTCTCTCCAGTATTTCTGTATATTTCTGCATCAGGAACCTTTCTGACTTTATTTATTTGCAGCAAAAGGTGGATATGTGTTTTTTTATGGCTCCAGTGTTTCCATGAATGGATGTATTTTAACAGCTGAAATAAACTCATGTGGATGTCGTGCACTTAAACCTTCCTTCTGTCTTTTATTAATTAATCTGATTTAATGTCGGATTAAACGTCTGCAGTCGCTGAAACGACTCCGTCTCTGTGAGGCAGTTTTCATCACCGCCTCCTCGTCCATATCTGTGGCATTCTGGGTATGTGAGTCAAGCTCTGCCAATCAGAGGTAATGTAACCCCGCTGTCAGCGCCGTGATGTTACCTGTGAGCTCGAGGTCATTGTGGTGCATTGTGGGCGACCGCTGTTGGATCATCAGATTATATTCTTACATCTGTGAGTCTAAAAGGGTTTTATAATATCTGAGACAAGAAAGAGAAAAACAAGTGACAACAGACACTTTAAAGCTTCTATATGTAATGTTCATTAAACTGTAGCTGACAGCGCCACCAGTGGTCGTTCAGTGAACTACATCCTGGGTATCGGCCAACAGCGACTAACACTGTAAAATAATATATTTAGAATAACGTCAGCAAAGACACAGCCAGCTTAGCTAGCTGGATGCCTCTACCTCGCATCACTCTTGGCTAACAGAAAGCTAACGTTAATTAGCTTAGCATTAATGTTAGCTTTGACTTTGGACTCTGTGTTGTGGACTCTGTGTTGTGGACCTTGTTGTGGACTCTGTGTTGGACTCTGGTTTGTGGACTCTGGTGTTGTGGCTCCTGTGGTTGGACTCTGTGTTGGACTCTGTGTTGTGGACTCTGTGTTGGCTAATGTGTTGGTGGACTCTGTGTTGTGGGACTCTGTGTTGACTCTGTTTTGTGGACTCTGTGTTGTGGACTCTGTGTTGGACTCTGTGTTGGACTCGTGTTGTGGACTCTGTGTTGATGGACTCTGTTGGGTGGCTCTGTTGTTGTGGACTCTTGTTGGCTTCTGTGTTGGATCTGTGTTGGGCTCTGTGTTGTGGAATCTGTGTTGGACTCTGTGTTGGGACTCTGTGTTGACTCTGTGTTGTGGACTCTGTGTTGGACTCTGTTGTTGTGGACTCTGTGTTGTGATCTTGTGTTGGACTCTGTGTTGGACTCTGTGATTGGACTCTGTGTTGACTTGTGTTGGACTCTGTGTTGTGGACGTCTGTGTTGGGACTCTGTTGTTGTGGACTCTGTGTTGTGGACTCTGTGTTTGACTCTGTGTTGTGGACTCTGTGTTGGATCCGTGATTGTGGACTCTGTGGTTTGTGACTCTGTGTTGGACTCTGTGTTGGACTCTGTGTTGTTGGATCTGTGTTGTGACTCTGTGTTGGACTCTGTGTTGTGGACTCTGTGTTGTGGACTCTGTGTTTGGACTTGTGTTGTGGATCTGTGTTGTGGATCTGTGTTGTGGACTCTGTGTTGGACTCTGTGTTGGACTCTGTGATTGTGGACTCTGTGTTGTGACCTGTGTTGGACTCTGTGTTGTGGGCTCTGTGTTGGACTCTGTGTTGTGGACTCTGTGTTGTGGACTCTGTGTTGGACTCTGTGTTGCAACCGTTCACTGATCAATAATCTGATCAATAATCTGACACCTGGAAGCTTTAAAGTGTTAGTGTGTGCTTTATTACTGTACTTACAACAGTACCTGAGTAAATGTACTTTATTACTGTCCCTACATGAGCAGAGAGTCCAGAGGGATTTGTGAGGTTTTATTGGCTCGAGGTCAGAAAGGGTTCTGGTTTCACTTCCTGTGAGCCGGTCCGGTTTCTGGGCCTGGAGGTGTCGGAGGAATCTGACTGGCAGGCCGAGCTGCTGCAGCGGTCGGAGGACGCCGTGTGGGAGGGTGTGAACCAACTGGAATCTCACACCACGGCTGGCAGGGAGTTTTCCCGCTGGAGCGCTCGAAGCATTTCAGAGCGTCGGTCCAAGCCACAGGATCGCTGCTCCCCCGGCCCCTCGCTGCCGAGAGGACTTGGCTCCTCACACAACGAGTCCGTCAGAGGGAATGCTGATCCGGTTTTTCTGTTCAGACTGCTCGGGGAAACTCAACGTCATAGACCCGTTATTACAACCTGCACTCACTGTTTAAGTTCTGATCAATATTTAATATTCTATATATTATATATAAGTATATTCTATACTTTTATGTGAAAGTAGTTCCTCTAATTTAAAGATGTAAACTCTGAGTTTTTTTACCAGTAAAATAATAATGTATGGGTTGAATCCTACAGCCAGCAGTTATCTCATATGTTCATTATATATAATAATAGTTATTGATTAGTGTCCTGACATAAACAGCCACCTTATTGAGTCGTTCAGACTCTTTTATTTTGCTGTTTTGTCCAATGTGGCGTTATTTTAAACTTATTATATCGCTGGAAACTGTTAATTAAATCAATTTAAGCATCAAAAGATATTTGATTTGAGTAACTGAAGTATTTGTTAAGGTAAATTAAATTAAGTTGTACTAATGTCATTCAGTTAATTTAAGTTAAACTAATTAAAGTAAGAAATAAATTATTTGTATAAGAAATATGCATTTAAATGACTTTATTACAGATATTTATAAATACAATAGATAAATTCTGTTCACACATTTTAAATAAGTTTAGATAAACGCTGCATTAGACTGTAATTCACTTTACTAAGTTCAATTTACTGAATGAAATCAGTCAAATTTACTTAATTTACCAAAGTTACCGTAACAATAAATACTTCTACTCTACTCAAATCAAATATGTTTATATTGAGTTAATAAACCGAAACAGTTAAAGGCAACTGAGACGTTTCACATTCACAGTTTAATTCAGTAGTGTATTATTTGTGACGCTGTGACTAATTGGGGGCTCGTCCAGGAATATTTAAATACTATTTGTTTGTATATAATGAGTCAAATATAGTTAAAATACTAAAATATGAACTGTTATACGATCATATAGGATATAATTTATTATTGTTCTGTTATTAAGATGTGTTGCAGTGAGTTTTATTGTTGTTGTTGTTCGGGGTAAAAACATTACGTCATGTTAGATCACACTGCGATCACTTATCATCAAAAGACTCGTTACCGTCGTCCATGTAGCTTCCAGTTAGCTGCTCGAAGACGGACTGACTGTTTGTTCCACTACGGACAGACGGATCCACATGTTTTGAATCAGGTTTTCCTTTGATTTTCCAGAAGACGGCAGCGATATGGCCCAGCGCAGTGGATCAGTGACGGGACACCCCTCTGATGTTAGCGCACAACGTGAGCTTAATCTTAATAGCGAATCAAAAAGGGGGGGGCCTCCCAGGACGAAGCACAAACAGGCCGGCTGCTACGTTCGTGACCCGGCGAGATAAAAACTGTTGTTTATGTTGTTTCTCCCCACAAAGTAAGAGCTTTGATGGTGAGACAACCACGGCAATTTGGACGCTCCATTTGGGTGAGAAGGCTTCAAGGTGGCAGACGGGTCAACGGCACAAACACAGCTCAGGAATCATCATACAGGAAAACACCGTCTCCATCGTCCTCGCTCTCTCTGGACGGATACAGATGTTTAACCAGATGTTGTTCCCGCTCGCCATGAAAATATAGTATCAGTTTTATCCAATAAATCCAGATCAATAAAAACGTCTTCTTGCAGGATCTCGTAATTTAAGGGTTTATTTTTTATGTATTTTCTGTGTGTGTGTACAGAGTTAAAGTTATTTCTTTAAATCAGTTGTTTGCCAGAAGCTTTTTATCCAGTTAGACACATTTTTACCTTCCACTGTTTAGATCTTGGTGCTTTTTAACTCTACATTTAAACGTCTGCATCTTAAGTTATCAGAGAAACAAGCTGAGCTCACATTAGCAGCAGCTCGTGACCTGAGACCTGTTGGCCTCAGTTTTATACTTTATATATTTTAAAGATAACGTTCGGGCCCCGCAGACGCTGGCTGGTGCCTTCGGGGCTCAGTGGCGACTTTTCCTGGAACCTAAAAGTCGTCGCGGCCTCCAGATGCGTCTGAGCGTGAACACAAGTCCCCGGTGGGTCCTCCGCTGCGACCTCGATATGGAAGTGAAGGATGAAAGGTTTACAAAGAGAGAGGAAGTCTTATCGGGGCCGCTGACTTCCTCGCCACAGAGATACGACAGTTTAACGGCGCCCGTCACACAATGTCACATCAGCGGGCCAGAAAATTACCCACAAACCCCGTTTCAGCAGCAGACAGCAGGGAGGAGGGTAACGGAGGTCAGGGGTGGAGGACGGAAACAAACGGGTGATTTAGGGAGTAAATGTTGTTGCACCTCTCTGAGCTCGCGCTGGATCAAAGCCCCGAATATAAAAGAGGTTCTCTTCCTCTGAGGCCGTAAATCTGTCACTTCTTCTTCTGCAGCTTCAGGAAATGTTGTTTAAGATCTTTGTAGTGAAAATAAGTTAAACTCATAAAAAGACTTTAAACTAATATTGTTTCATTCGGGGTGAAAAGGTCCGAACGCAGAGAGCTGGAAGTAAAAGTGATCTGTTGACCTTTAACCTCAAGATCTCTGAATGAAATCAGGGTCAAACATCACTGAGGATTGATCAGTCTGATATTATATTGTATTGATATTATATTGATATTATATTGATTATTGATATTATATTGATATCAATAATCACTGTCTCCGGACTGAAACGTCTGTATAACGCAGTGTTTCTCTGAGAGGGGGACGTGTCACTGATTAAAGGCTGGTCTGGTCTCAGGTCTTCAGGTCTGGTCTCAGGTCTGGTCCGAGGGTCTGGTCTCAGGTCTGGGTCCTCAGGTCATGGTTCCCAGGGTCTGTCTCATACACTGTTGGGGTACTAGGATCCATTGTGGACACAAGTAACCCAAAACAGGAAAACCAGTCCCCAAACCAACAGCTTGAGTCCCGACAGCACAGGACCCCACAGTCTCTCATTAAGGCTCAGAGGAAGAGCGAGTCGTCCACTAACCGGGAAGGGTTGGTGGTTTTTTTCGATTCCCCGGCCTCAATCCAGCTGCATGCTGCAAGTGCCCTCAGAGCAAAAATACTGAACCTACAAACTGAGTGTGTTTGGTGGTGTGTGGGGTGGTTACTGTTTGTTATGTGTGTGTGGTTACGTGTGTTACTGTCGTTGTGTGTTACTGTGTGTTTTACTGGTGGTTACTGTGTGTTACAGTGTGTGTGTTACTGTGTGTGTGTGTGTATGTGTGTACTAATAATCATCATCAGTGTGCACGTGCTTGTGCGTGAGTGTTTTGGCGGGAGGGAGGGAGTTCTCGGGTCAACTTGGAGGGCTGGTCTCTGCGGATCCGGAGCGGGGTTACATCACCGCCCCGCAGCCAGAGGCGGCTTCAGTCGGGCTGCGGGAGGACCAGAGTCAGCAGCAGGATCCGGGGCCAACATGCGGACTGAGAGCAGCGACCTGCGGGGCGCGGAGCGGTCTCACCGGGACCTGCTGCAGGGGTGAGTCCGGCAGGGACCGGGTCCTGGACTGTGTCTCTCTCTCTCTGAGCGGTGCGTCTGCGCGCTCTCGGCTCAGACTCTCAGACGCTCCGAGGGAAACCCCGGGACGCGGCTCTGTCCCCCCTGGCAGGATTATCAGAGTACTCGGACTGTGCCGCACCTGGACCCGCCCTGATGGAGAACCCCTGTTACTTCCTGGCTGTGTTGATGCTCGTTCTGTCTCTGGGCTTCAGGATCGAGGAGGGCATGTGCCAACACTACTATCTCCTCCGACCCATCCCCAGCGACACCCTGCCCATAGTGGACCTAAAGGAGGACCCGGACCCGGTGCTGGACCCTAGGGAGAAGGACCTGAACGAGACGGAGCTCAGGAGCGCCCTGGGCAGCCACTTCGACCCGAACTTCATGTCCGTCTCCCCGCCGGAGGACAAGTACGCGGGGAACGAGGACGTGAGCGAGGCGGACCCGCGGCAGAAGCTTTCCGGAGCGATGCCCAAAGAGATCCGGACCCTGGAGTTCGAGGTCCAGCACGGCAAGAAGCAGAAGCCGAGTAAGAAGCTGCGGAGGCGGCTGCAGCTGTGGCTGTGGTCGTACGCCTTCTGCCCGGTGGTTTACGCGTGGAACGACCTGGGCAGCCGGTTCTGGCCGCGGTACCTGAAGGTGGGCAGCTGCTACAATAAGAGGTCTTGTTCGGTCCCTGAAGGGATGGTCTGCAAACCGGCCAGATCCACTCACCTCACGGTCCTGCGATGGCGCTGCCTGCAGAAGAAGGGGGGTCTGAAGTGCGCCTGGATACCTGTTCAGTACCCGGTTATATCCGAGTGCAAGTGCTCCTGTCACACCTGAGACTCTTAAAGTGTTGGTTTGCATCAAAGTGAGTAAAAATCACTTTAAACCAACTTTTATAAACTTTGTTGTTGAGCAGAGTTCTGCTCTGTGTGAATGTATATTTTCTATAAGGTCAGTATTATTAATATAATCTACTGTATGTGTTCAATGTATCTCGGTTGTATCTGTTTATATTTATAAAGACAGTTGGTTCATAAACACGACTCACTTTTTATTATTCAGCTCCTTTAAACTTTCTGCTGATGCACAAATTACTGTTTTTCCAGAGTGTCCTCGAAGGCAGCACGCAGGGCTCAACATTTACACTGTAAAACAAACAGAGTTAATTTAACTAAAACTGTTCAGCTGATTGTTCAAACTGAGTATTAAAGTATTTGTTGTGAAGGTAACTTTGGTAAATTAAGTTAATTGTACTAATTTCATTCAGTTAATCAAAGTTAAACTCGTGTGAACAGAATTAATCCGAATAAAGTCACTAAAATGTTCATTTATATAAATGTTTCCACTTTATTAAATTATTTGTTTTAATAAAAACAACTGTAACAAACATCGATCTTTACACATCGATCATTAAGAATTAGTGTAGCTTAGCATTATAATGCTAACATTGTTATAAAGATATAAAGTTAAATAAATGAGTCAGTGGAACAAACTGGAATTAAATCAGCTGAATTTAAAATAGTGTAGTTTTATAGGATTAATTGATGTTAATTTATTAAGACGTGTTGTCGGGTTTTACAGTGTAAATGTGTTTATTTCAGTTTATTGATCATCATAAACACAAATAATTGTTATTGATCCCCAAAGTGTAATGATTTGATTGGCAGCCATTTTGAAAATCAATTAAGTTAATTAAGTTTTTTTTTATTATACGTCGGCTTGTTTTACAGGTAATGTAATAAATTAGTTTTAGTGGAAGAAAACTAATAAAGTTTTAACATTCGTATAAAAAAGATAAAGTTAAGTTACTTTATTCACATTTTAAATAAGTCTGGATAAATGCTGCATTAAAGTTAAATTTACTGAATTCAATTGGTCAAATTAACTTAATTTACCAAAGTTACCGTAACAATAAATACTTGAGTTACTTAAATCAAGTATTTTTTTATACTTAAATTGTTTGAGTTGAACTAACTCATCAGGTTTTACAGTGCAGAGACATTTCACATTCACAGTTTACTTTAATCAATACATTAATTTATTTATTATCTCTGTTATATCGGCCTCAGAGCCGGTTGTGATGAATTGGGGGCTCGTCCGGGAATGTTTAAATATTCTATTACAGTAAAAACTGTATTAATATTATTATTTTTTTTATTATTATTATTATTATTGTTGTTATTATTTTATTATTATTATTTAATTTTTATTATTTTTTCATCTGGTATAATTTATTTTATTGTTATTCATTTTTACTATTTTATTATTCTGACTCATTAATATAAAAGCAGGATTTCAGGTTGAAGTTGGTTGGAGCTCATTTTCAACTGTTATGGATCCATCTGCTGATTATTGATACATTCTTTTATTGATTAGTTATTAGTTATTACAATAATTCAAAGGAAAAACAGGAAATCTTCATATTTGTGAAACTGGAACCATGAA
>NW_023339651.1:377605-380906 GCF_004916995.1 Morone saxatilis | reverse complement strand
TTAAAACAAATCATAAACATCATAAAACACAACAAATACATAAAAACTGCAATAAATCAAAATAAAACAACATCAACACTGGGATTTTATTGTGAAAATCATTTGTCTTTTCAAAATAAGTGACTTCAACCATCAGATCAATGGATTGATTGTTTCAACAATAACAACAATGTTATAAACTATTTATAAAGTAAAGCTGATAAACGTAGTCGAGTAGAAGTAAAAGTACTCGAGTAAATGTTCTTATCTGTGGTGGACAGAATAATAGAAACACCTCATCAGAACAGAACAGTGTGTTTATTCATATATTTCTTGTTCTTCGCCGCAATGCACCCTGGGAGTCGTAGTCTCTCCTTTATGGCTCTTTTTAATCAAAGATTCTGATTTCGTCTTCGTCACAGACCTGAAGAGAAAGTCGGGGAGTCCGCGGTCAACGGTAAAAACATTTATCGTACAATAACAGAGACGATAATAAATTAAAGTCAGTGTTACAATTGTCCCTTCTTAAGCCCCGCCCCTTTTTGCTATGCTAGGCTAATCTATGTAGCAAAGCCAACCACGTTTTGAAGACGATTAAAAGAAAAATGAAACATAAATATAGTTACATCTTAAGTTAATATTAGCAAAATGCTACATAATGAATTCTCAGCAATCATCAAAGCTAGCTAGTTGGCTAGTTAGCTCAAAGCTAATGTTACCAAAACAATAGCTAATTAGCATATTTAATAAGTTATCTCGGTAGTTAGCGTTTTGCTACATTAGCCTTCAGATGTAACTTTGGTTTTGGTCAGTCATAATGCTAAGCTAATAATAATGCTATGTTGAAAAGAATGACGTTCTAAAGATTGTTAAAAGATAAAAGACATAAATATAATCACATCTTAAGTTAGCTAAATGCTAGCTATTTAAATTAGCTAGATAGCTGGATTGCTAACATTAGCTAACTTAAGATGTGATTATATTTATGTCTTTTATCTTTTAACAATCTTCAAAATGTGGTTTTCAACATAGATTAGCTTAGCATGTAGCATCTCTAAGCACAGGAAAGGAAGTTGAGTCTCAGATATTTTAATGAGTTTTTCTGCTGCAGGTTTAAAGAGTCCGACTGGTTTCAGGATGTTCAGGTATGTGAAGGATTTCTTGTCCTTGACTCCTTTAATCAGTTTGTTTCTTTCATTTGATGTTTCTACTGTTTTAAAACACGTTTAGTCTTTATTTGACTTCACTTTGTCACCAAAGGTTAGCATTATATATATTTATATATATTCAAACAATAACTGTGTTACTGTTTAAACATTGACCACATTCTCCTGGAGTGGATTTTACAATAAGTATATTTAAAGGTTGTTTTTTGTATTCTGAAGGTTTATTTATCATTAAAAACCTGATTTATGTCACATTTATTCCTAAAAACATGCTGAAAATGTTTTTTAATGAGGGATAAAAACCTTTGACTCTTAATATGTAAACAAAATGAAACAACAGAATAAGCCTGGTTTTATCCAATATTTTGACTTAAATTTTATTAATTTAAATAAATTAATTGTGTTGATGTAAATACCGTAAACCTTCTAATAATAGCCCGGGCGTTTATTTGCTTAAATCACTGAACTCCTCCTGCCTTTATTGGGGACAGGTCTTTAATTCCTTTATCACTAAACTAAACTAAACTAAACTAAACTAACTGCTGCTTCTCTTGAGTTTTGTGATGCTTCAGAGGTTTTTTTCCGTCTCTCTTGATTAACGTTATACTTATCGTTTTCGTAAAATATAGTAAAAGATTGAATTGTGGAGAATCTGTAACTGATCTAATGATGTTCATTATGTTCATATTGACAGAAGTTTAAGTTTAAACATTTATATTTGTGTTAATTAAAACTCACTCAAGCATCACAGTACTCAACATTGGACGTTTCTGTTTGTTTACATTTTTACTTTCTTTCAACCCTACAAAATATTTAAAAAAGCAGCCCCGGCGTCCCGTTTCACAGAAATGTATGAAAATCGGCAGACACATTTATCGTGTCGCTGTTCTGTTTCTACGAACTCCTCCAAGATAACCGATCAGATCCATTTCAGATTTGGTGAATAAACTCTGAATACATTTACAGTGAAACCCGCCCTGAACACATCTATGTGAAATATTAAGTTACAGTCACACGCCCCACTAGTGGCAACAGAAGTGTCATTTTTTATTACTTTTGTGTTACATCTCCTAACAGATTGATTGGATCCAGCGAATTTGATTCAGAACACTTCTAACATGTTGAATGTATGATATATTATAAATTCTTGAATTATAAAAAATTCTTGTTGGAACCGTGTTGCCGTAGAAGCGCTTTAAAAGGTGAAAGGATTTTTTGGGACATAAATATGCTCAAATACTCGGAGCACGTCCCAAATGGCAGAATTATTATTATTATTATTATTATTGTAAGATTTTCAGTTAGATAATTATGCATCAGATATATAAACGCAAGGGCTCCATACAAGCTTGCTGCAATTAATAGCTGCTGGCATTAAATATCTAAATTACCCCCACCGGAGGTATTTCTATACCCTCTAAGGGTTAGGCTTAGGTTCCCATGTTGCAATGGATTGTTGTATAAACGATATAGGACTGCAGACGTGGTTGAAACTGACATCAGCTCATAATGGAAACACAGCAGCACCAACACAAAAACTACAATGAGCAAGAAAATATAAATACAGTTTCTTCTCTCTGATGGAGGGACGGAGGGATTTTGCCTCCGTGACCTTCCCGTATATATGCTAGTGTATTGCGTGACTGATGATACACTCAGGTTGATTCATAATGGTCAGTGAAATAGGTATCGAATCACCATGACTTAGCTGTACACGATTGCACCATGGTAGCGATTAGTTACAGTTGTATGTATAGTGCGATGAGTTGTGCCAGTAGATCTATTGTGTGCTTCGTAACCCATTCAGCTCATTTTTTAGAGTATATACTACAGACCTGTTCGCTAACTCTCAGCTCTGTGGGGTGATAATTCAGTAGTCCAATACCTGGCTACATTACATTATAAGGTGACAACAGTTGCCCTGGGCAACACTTTTGAGTAATAGCACAAAACCTCCACCAAAGCAAAACACCTAGTCAAAAAGAGTATATGGACCAGGCGACCACTATACCCTGCAACTGAAATAATGGAAATATCCTGGTTGTATGCGGATTCGCAGTTACGACTTCTCAGACACACACCCTCCTCTCACCCTGTCGAGATGGTTGTTCACGAAACATAATCCCTCTCGCATCACTGTGAGAATAATTATTAAA
>NW_023339651.1:373755-377505 GCF_004916995.1 Morone saxatilis | reverse complement strand
CAGCGTCACAGCTCCGTCCAACCAGCTGATTGGACAGCACACTCTCTCACACACACTCACACACACACACACACTCACACACACTCTCTCACACACACACACACACACGTGATCAGCATATTTCAGACAGAAATATAGTTTTTAATGTTTATCTGACAGGAATCAGATCGGTCCTACAGAACACTTACTTGCTGTTGCCAGTAGGGGGCGCTGTGAGTAAATGTGGATGTTTGCATGTAGACGTGTTGAAGTTTGACGCAGATTAAACAAAATACACTGAAGTTACGACAACTTCATGTTTTTATGGCGAAACATCGAAATCCGGCGCCACACCCTTCGAATTTAATCGTGGCGAGTTCAGATGAAAGTTATTAAAGTGGATCCGATCAAATCCGTCGAGGAGTTCGTTAAAACACGTGTAAATCAACAAAAATGACCACTAAATTAAAAATGGCCGACTTCCTGTTGGGTTTGGAGGCTTTTTTGTTCAATAATAATAAAAATAATAATAATAATAATAATATATTATCACCTTACAGGAATACAGTAGTCAACTTTCCTCATTTATTTCAAATAGCTTTTATTTTCTTATGAATTTGAGATATTTTAACTTTAATCAACTCATTAAAGTAAGTTTCTATCAGTAGCAGACTTCCCAGCATGCATTGCTTAGGAGCTAAAACTCTCCTGAGAACTGATTTATTGAAAGTTTGAAGAAAAGATGACGGAAACTTTCAGTAATTAGTCTCTAACTGATTTAAATAAACTTTATTTAGAGGATGTGTCTATTTAATTTACTGTAACTCGATAAATTACCAAAGTTAGACTAAAATTCAAACATGTTCTAAAAGGATCCATTGACCTCTGACTGAAAGTGGGTTCTGTGGTTCCGAGTCTGTAATATTCTGTAATCCTCCGTTAGTGTTAGACTATAAAGTTTAATGTTAGTGAGACGTTCAGAAGCCTCCTCGAGTTGAACCATCGCCATGGTAACTCCTACACGCTAGGAAAAACAGGGTGAGGCGAGGGCGTCGCAATCAGCAAGATGCCTTTAAATCTGCACACTGGCCCTTTTAAGTCGCTGGTTCCCAACCAGAACGATGAGAAAGTATCAATAAATCAGGAAAACTCATCTCTGATCAATAATCAAACTTCCTGCAGTGATTGTTTATCAGCTGTTATTGATTCTGAATCAAAGAATATTGATCATACATTAGGTGAAGGAGGGTGCAGACTGGACATTAACTGTCCAACGGGGACGCCTGCTGGTGGAGACGGGAACTTCATGCTTCAGCTTCATTTCAATCAATCAATCAATCAATGATTCATCAATGTTTGATCAGGACGATAAAAACTGTGAAAGAAAAACTGTACGAGGAAAAAGAATGAACCCTTTGATAAAGAGTGTTACACAGAAACAGGTTCGTACTTCTGGTTTATTTCAAATCCCTTCATAATGGCAGAGAGGCACACAGGCTACAGTGTCTGAAGCTGGTCAGCCAGTATGAGCACCAGATACATATTAGATATCACATGGAAAAACATATTTACAAATATAAATTAACACATATTTCAACTCCAAAAGACACTGAGACGGCAAAACGTATTAAAATGGTATAAAACTGGTAAATATAGGTGATGGAAAGTCTGTTCTGAGATGAGA
Source organism: Morone saxatilis (assembly GCF_004916995.1). Taxonomy (NCBI): domain Eukaryota; kingdom Metazoa; phylum Chordata; class Actinopteri; family Moronidae; genus Morone; species Morone saxatilis. The sequence continues at coordinate 375,842 of NW_023339651.1, read as the reverse complement.
AGCTTACAATGTGCGTAGTGCAAGAATACTGTCAATAAAATAAAACCAGATCATTCACATTCATTAACACTTTGGTCCAAAGAGAACTGAAAGACGAGTACAAAGCCCCCGAGGGGATCGTGTGGATCAAATTCACCGACAGACGGATTCACTTCTTTTGTTGTTTTTTGAAACATGCTGCTCTGGAGAAAGCAACACGTTCAGTTTGGAAACACGACGACTCAAACGAATCACCACGAGCAGCTGAGCGGAGGCGGCGACCGTCTCTGGAAGAACCCGAGGCACTGGAGAGGTGGTGGTCTGCATCTGGTTCAGAGCTCGACTTACACCGCTAACGGAGCGCAGTCTGTGAACGGAGAGAGGCGGCGAGCAAAAACAAACAACCTACAAAGTGGAATTAAGTTTAAGAGAGAGAACAAACGACGTCCAGCCGAACTCAAACTATTCTGTCTGTGGTCCTTTTTCACAGCAGCTATTTTTAGGTATAATCGGTAAACACAGGTGACACCTACTGAAACTGTTTCATGTTTCTTTGTATAAAGACAGAAAGTGAAAATGATAAAAATAGTTGATTTGTTTTGTATAATTCATTAAATGTGAGAATCAATGGTCAGTGAGCGTCTGGTGTCGTTGCAGCCTGGAGGGAACCGATTATTGATCGGACACACTAAATGGAACGGAGCCTTAAAACTACTGAGTTTTCAGTCTTAGTCCTAAAGCTCCAAATTAAACAGCTGATTAGACGTTTGATCCGTTGATTATTGATTATGTTAACGTTGAGGGGAAGCTGGACGCAGCAGATCTGCAGGTTTAGGTGACAAAGAGAAAAGGGAACAATTTGAGGGAACCGATGGGAACCGATGGGAACCGTTCCCTCCTGCGGACACAGACTGCGCTCCGATATATCGGCTGTAAACGGGGTTCAGACTTCAGGAGTTTAGTTTCAGTGTCTCCGACTGAAACCACAGAAACGGTTTCCCGGCGTTGAGCGTGGACGAGCGGCGAGGGAACCCTGAGCCGTCGTATGAAGCGTCCTTCAGTGATTCCGCGAGTTGAAGAATCCCACGCTGGTCGGCGACTCCTTCACCGTCACCGTGATGAAGTTGGCCGTGACGTCGGTGACGAACACGTGCTCCAGGAGGCTCCGGGCCGGCCGCCAGTCTGTTTCCGTGTCGGACTCGGTGGCGTCGTTGGCGAGGCTGGGCCGGCTGTCGTTGGGGTACGGGAAGGCGTCGTGCTCCGACTCGCTGCTGCTGGTCTCGTCGGAGTCTCCGGTGCTGAGCTCGTTCAGACTCCGGTTCTGTTTCCTCTCCTCGTGCCTCCCGCCGCCGTTCCCCCGGCCGGAGCCGCTTCCTGCCAGCTTTTTGTCCGCCAACCTCACCTGCTCTGCACCGCCGCCTGTGGCCAGAGCAGAGCGCGGCCCGCCAGCCGTCGTTCGAGTGTCTTTCACCGCGGCGCCGCTCCGTAAGCTCGACCTGGACGCCGCAGCGCCGGCGTTGTTGCTCTGATGGCCGCCGCCCACCGCCGGCCTGCTGACGCTCTGCAGGTTGAGGGCTCGGAGGCTGAGCGCCTGGTTGGCTCGGTCTCGAGGCGTCGGCGAGGAGTTCTGCTGCTTGTGCTGAAGCGACCCGGTCGGACCTCCGGCGCCCTCCTGCCTCCTCTGGCCCAGCGGCGAACGCTGGACCGCCTGCCCTCCGCCGAAGCCGCCGTGGAGACCCGCCGACCCCGAACCTCCGCCTTGTTTCAGAGGAGACGCCTTGAAGACGTCTCCTCTGCCGCCGCCCGTCTTCAGCTCGGACAGAGAGTTCTTGCTCTGCGGGGACGGACTGGTTCTGCTGTAGGAGGAGGACGGGGACATGGAGCGGCTGGTCCACACGCAGCTGAGGGATCCGGATTTGGAGGCGGCGGTCTGGGAGAAGGAGCTGGCGGCGGTGTGGGACTCGTCTCTGGAGGTCCTGCTCAGTCCGGTGTAGGTGAAGCTGGCCGGCTGCAGAGGCTTCTTCACGCCGGGTCGAGGCTCCTCTCTGGGCGGTCTGAGCACCTGGTGGTGGCGTGGAGGAAGAGGAGGAAGAGGAGGAAGAGGAGGA
>NW_023339651.1:368022-373655 GCF_004916995.1 Morone saxatilis | reverse complement strand
TGACAACAACAACAACAACAAAGCAACAACAACAACAAACTCACTGTCGGATCAATAAACAAACAAATTAGAAACCGTGGCTCAAAACAAACGTTTATTTGTTTTATTGCTTTTCTCTTCGGGTTGTTTAATCATAATTTATTGATTCATCTTCAGTCAGAACAATTATCTTTCTGTTCATCAGTTCAATGACACACTTTCTCTCAAACAAACAAACAAACAAACAAACAAACAAACAGAGTATCTCCAACGTTGTCTTTTGTTTATTAAAACGTCAGTGGGGTCTAACTAACTAACTAACTAACTAACTAACTCATTCATTAATGAGTTAGTTAGCAGATTACAGTTAAAGGTCCGGTGTTGGCAGGTTGTCTACGGCGCCGTATCCCCTCGCTGCTTCACCCCTCCTCTGCCTCCGGTCTCGCTGACGCCCCCTGGAGGCAGAAACCACACAGTGCTTCCTGTGTGGAGTCCTTTCAGAGTAAAAGTCTCTTTTCAGGAGCGTTCAAGATTAAAAGCGTCTCTCAGTTCACAGAGTCTCTCAGTTGTAGCTGTATCCGGGCAGCGGCAGTTTCTGACCCTCTTTGGCCTCGAAGAAGGTGTAGGACAGCGTGATGGTGTCGACCCGGGCCATCCGCGGGTCCTCGTCGAACTCCGGGTCGATGTAGAAGAACACGGGCATGTCCACCTCCTCGTGAGGGTTCAGACGCTGCTCCTCGAAGCAGAAACACTGCGGAGAGACGACACAGATCAGTTTATCACCGCGTGGCTCTGAGGAGAACCCGGCGCCGGTCAACGCGGACTACCTGGATCTTGTTGAAGTACTGGCCCGCCTCGAAGGGAACCACGTTGTAGGTGGAGATGCCGATGATCGGCTGATCTGTCGGGTTCTTGGCTCGGTAGAACGCCAGCGCCGTCTCACCTGGAACCACCTGCAGCGACAAACACACCTCATCTAAAACCTCCGGGGACAGAACCGTCCTGGTTCCGGGTCTGAATCCGGACCAGAACAGTTCTGCTGTGTTCACTGACTGATCACAATAACGTGCAGCCAACAGATCCTCGTTTGAAATGAGGAAACAACGGCAGTAACTACGAAGTAACTGATTACTAATAACTGTCAGTAATAAAGTAATAGATTACATATTTTATATTAACAATCTGACGTAAACCAGATTCCTCCCGGGCGCGGCGGCGGCGTAAAGCCCGGTGGGATTTGGGGGTCGTGCTAACGGAACCGGGTCTTACAAAGATCTCCGTCTGCTGCGGTTTGAAGTTCCACTGCATGCTGGCGTGCCGGTCGGCGTTGAAGGTGACCTTGATGACGCGTTCCTTCACCGGCTTCATCGTCTCCACCTGATCTGCGTCGTGGCCGGCCACCGCCATGCCGCCGAGCCCCGACGCCTGGCAGTAGAGTCTGTAGAGCGGCACGGCGGCGTACGAGAGGCCGATCATGCCGACCCCGGCGGCGGCGATGTACGTCAGCACCGTCTTGTTCCTGGTCTTCCACTCCTCCTCCTGGCTCTTGGACTTCCGGTGTCGGCTCTTTATTCCTCGGCTCGGCGGGTGGAAGCGCGGCGGCGGGGGGAGCCGGCGCCGCAGGAAGTGTTCGGCCTGGGAGTCGAGCGTCCTCGCAGCGTCGCAGCGCGGCGTCCGGACGCAGCGCGTCAGCACCGCCTGAGGGCAGCAGAGGGACTGACGCACCAGGAAGTGGAGCAGCATGGCGGGTCGTCCTCACCTGAAGCTCAAACTCACCTGGAGGAAGATGAAACAGCATTAAAGTCTGCAGATCATCAATATCTGTATTTAACATCACACATTTAGCCTCTAAATATCAATTACACGGGACGAATAATCTCTCAAGAACATCCGACAGAAACGAACATCCTTGGCTTTAATGACGAAACAAACACGCCACCCGGCTCACTAACGTGTGACACAGCTCTTTTAAAACGGATATTTAGTTTTACCGACTCGATTAAAGTAAAAACTCTTTAATTCGGTTAACACTAACTAACACTAACTAACACTAACTAACACTAAACACTGACAGTCTGACACTTTAACAGTCTGACACTTTAACAGTCTTTGACCTCCGTCTGTGTGCTAGCGCTAGGGAGCTAACCGGGAGCTAACAGAACCGTTATGACTTCAGTTATTGATTAAAATCCTCGTTAATCGATTATTACCTTCAATAACGAGCTCTTCTGTCATTCACCTGCAGAAACACACACATAACGCCGGTGCAACACAGAACTAGCTCCGCTGTAAACACAGGCGGAAAGGTTCCGGTTCCGGTTCCGGTTTTAATAAATCTTATTAAAAAGTTAAACACAAATAAATCAGATATAAATGAGCTAATATCACTTAACACACAGAACTCTCTTTAATTTAAGCTGATTAAACCTTTTAAACAATAATAAATAATTAGATATTAAAGTTAACAACCTGTTTATATTAAATTAAATATATATATCTATATAATATATATCTATATATTATATAGATATATATATTATATAGATATAATATATAATGATATATATCATTATATCATAATATATGATACTATATATTATTTATGGGTACCCGCGATCATCATAATCAAAGCTGATTCCAAAAGTGGAGCAATAACAAAACCTCCTTCGTGGTCTTATTTTAAATGACTTCTAACTTATTTAAAGACTTGTATTCAAGTAAAATCACTAATGATTTATTTCACTCTTCTTCTTTGTATTATCTTTCTCCTGTATGTATTTCTCTGTGAGTTCTATACTTTAATATAATACTTGATGTTTTCACTTTGTCCTTTTTAGTTCATGTTTGTATCCACTAAAACTGTTATAAAATGTGTAATTTAACTGGTGACAATAAATGATCTGTCCCATTCAAGATTAATGAGACCAGAATAGAAATAATTTATTTGATATTTTCCATTACAAATTCCAGATATACAACCAACAAATTAAGAACTATAAATATAATCATACTCATTATCTAATCCAAAGATCAAATGTAACCGATTAATGACGAACAGGATCCACCACGTCTGCCGTCGTTAAAGTTTTCTCTCGGCGACCCCCAGTTCGCCGCGTGTCACGCATTACCCTCGGTCGGCGCCGCGCCGCCTGTTCATGCCTGTCCTTTGGACCGTGAACTGCGCGCTACCCGCCACAGCGAGAGCGCGCCGTCTGTCACCGCCACTCTCACGCACCACACGCAAGACCACATACATACTCTCTTCACCTTGGACCTCTCACCGCGCGCACCGCTCCGCGGGCCTTCTTCACACCACCCCACTGCATGTTGGGACCATGCAAAGCGGGAGAGCATGTGCAGCTCACCGGCGCCTCGCCCGCGTTACCAGCGCTCATGAGCAGGCTTTCGGGGCTTACACCACGGCTTGCTCTGCTCCAGGCACCTTGGCAGTGTACAGGAGGCTTGAACTGGCACCTATCATCCAGTTCTACCAGTCCACACTCCCATATGTTTGCCTAGTCCCTGTGGGACCTCTGAACCGGCGACCTCTGGCTATCCCAAGCCAAGTCCTACACACTGAGCCTACTTGCCGCCCCCTCAACTGCTGATTAAACCACTAATACGATATTAAATTATATTAACTATATAAAATATATTTATTGACTATTAATATATATCTTAAATTATATCATCTCATTTAAACTTATATTATATTCATACTCCTAAAATACTCCGCTGGCGGGGATCATTGCGGCGCGCATTTCCATTACTTTTCTTCACATTACTCTCGAATTATCATTGCCACTCTATCATATTACATTGCTATATACTTTATACTTCATCTATACCTTACTATATTAAATTATACCCTCACATTCCGCTCTAACCGCTCTATACACACATCATTAAATTATCATTCTCACACACTTTAGTAACTATATTAATATTAATAAATACTATTATACTATATTATACTTATTTTATACTATACTGATTATATTACTAATATCTATTTATATTATATTATTTATCTTATTCAATAATTATATTGTAATTATATTATATTAATCAATATACTATATATATACTATTATATTTTATTCATATGATTGTTTTTATAAACTTATACTCATATTATATTATACTATATATCAGTACTATAATCATATCATATTATATTACTTAATATTCATATTATATGGGGTATATCCCCCTCCTTATACTATCATTTAAATTCGTAGGTTAGTAACTTTATTATATGTGTATATGTCATTGTATTATATATTACTTTACTCCATATCTCAATGATTGTATTATATCATACTTTATATAATTGTCATTTATATTATCACTTCCCCAATAATCCTGCACCTCCATTCCGCCTTATTATCTCATCGCACTTCTACCTTGTTTCCTATTCAATTAAATTATATTAACTATTTGTATTAATATTATATTATATTTATTATATATATATACTAATATTATATTAACTATATTAATATTGTAATTATAGTATATTATATGATATTATATTAACTAATATTATATTATTATTTACCTTATGATCTTATTATAATATATACTAATATATATTGTATTACTATTATTATATTTATTGTAATATTATATTATATATATATATTTAATATTGATTATATTATAATTATTATATTCGTTATTTTATTATATTTATTGTATTATATTATATATATATATATACTTAATTGTTTATTTATATAATATTTATATTTATATTACTATATATTTGTATTATATTATATATACTATATTATATTTATACTTATTATATTGTAATATATTGTATTATATTATATTATATTGTTATATTATTATTAATTACTAATATTGGTACTCATATTGTATTTGTATTATATATATTATTATATTAATTACTCATTATATTGTATTTAATATATTATATATATTGTCTAATATTGGTTGTTTATATTAATACTCATCATTATATTAGCCCGGCAGTGTGTACTAATGAAGGAAATATCATTAAATTAAAAAGAGCCCAATTATAATACAAACCCCTACGGTGGTCGTGGGCGAGGTCAAAACGCGCCTTCCCCTCGTTCATCAGGGGCTGCCGCTGTAGTAATGGAGGGGGTGACGGTCGGCAGGTATTGAATGCGGATGTATCCTGAAACCGGCCGAGGCAAGGTTAAGAACTCCGCATAACGGTCCTTCCCTTGCCCTCCCGGAACGGTCGTCTCTCCCGACTCACTGTGTGTTTCTGTTCCGGCAGGGGAAGTTTCGAGTAATGCTGTGAAGTGGAGAGCGGTCGGTCCAAGGAGTGGCCTAACTGCTAACGGCTAACTGCAACGGTAATCGGCCTTAACGGCAATGTCAAACTGTTACTGCTGAATTCTAACTGTTACAGGCTAACGCTAACTGTTAGGCGTGCTAACTGCTATGCTAAACGTAATGCTAACGGCTCAATGCATATACGGAATCTGAAAACGAGACCAAAGATTACATCATGGAACCCTGTATTAAATATTATTATAACCGAATAACATACAACCCGCCGCTAAATTCATAAAACAAAGCTAAAGCTTAACTGTGAGCTGCAGCCTTACTGTAACGTTTATAACAACAAAATACCAGCTAGGTATGCTAGCTTA
>NW_023339651.1:366959-367997 GCF_004916995.1 Morone saxatilis | reverse complement strand
CTGCTCACCATGCCCTGCAACAGCTGGTGTGAAGATGACAACAGGACCAGACAGGATCAGTTCAATTATTTATTAAGAAAAATGTCCAGACTTACAAATGAGAAGTAGGAACAGGTGTGTGGGCGGTCAGTTAGAGGGAAAGGAGGAAAAGTCCATGACATCTGGTGGACAGCTAGAGTATGGCAGATCTGGGGAATACACACCCTCTGTTTCCTGCTGCACACACTGATACCATAACTTTATTTAGTTAGTTTATATAGCAATATAATGATAATAAAATAATAAATTAATTATTGTTTTTTAAATATGTCAGATCTCTTTTGTCTTTGCTAAGACTGCAATACAGAACTTGTTTGCCTGTATACTACATCATACCTAAAGCCTCAAGGCAAGCTTGTTCCACAGGATTGTCTTAACAATTAGAACAAAATAAAGAATCAGTAGAATCAAATAAGGAACCACTGGAGCCACACCAGGAACCAGTAAAGCAACATAAAGAACCAGTAGAAGAGCTAAACAGGTGGACAGACAGACAGGTGGACAGAGAGCCCACCTGTGTCCATGACCTTTCTACTCTCTGCAGATGAGTCCTTTAAAACAAGATGAGTCCACCGACAGTAAAGAAAGACAAAGCCTTCTGAACATCATGTTTAAAACTTTTTTTTTTCAACAAGACCAAGGAGCTTTCAGAGTCCCATTGTTAGAATAAAAAGTAGAACACAAATATATTCATCACATCTGAAAAAATATATATGAGTCCAGGTTGAGACAGCTTTTAATCCAAACACGATGAATTCAGAATTAACTGCAGTCCAGGTTTCGGGTCACTTTGTGACTTCTTTCTAGAGTTAAATGTGTACTGATTTCTTATCTGTTCATCACAAACTTTGTCCACAGTATGCTGATAAAATGTTAAACACTATCACTAGAGTTTATGCAGAAAGAATAAAAGAAGAGCTGCATGAGATAATTAGCACGCCACCTATAATTAACAGACAATTATTCACTTTACCCTCAGGGATCATTAAAGTTTCATCT
>NW_023339651.1:364351-366859 GCF_004916995.1 Morone saxatilis | reverse complement strand
ACACTGCAAAATGTTCTGTGTGGAGTGGGTCCGTAATGGCTTTGAGGTGGGAAAGCACAAGGCGCTCAAAAGACTTCCTGACCACAGAGGTGAGGGTGACAGGTTTGTAGTCATTGAGTCCCATGGCCTTTGTTTTTTTGGGGACAGGGATGATGGAGGAGACTTTGACTGGCACATGACAGCTGGTCAGCACAGTGCTTCAGGGTGGATGGAGAGACAGAGTCTGGTCCGGCTGCTTTGCGGGGGTTCTGCCTCTTGAAGAGTCTGTTGATGTCGTCACTGTGGTGGAGGAGGAGGGATTCACAGAGGTGTGGAGTTGTGAAGTGGCCCCGGCTCCTGCTGAGCTGGGGGAGGGGGAACTGGTGAGGTGGAGCTGGTGAGGGGTGTCACAGGGGATGGTGTCAGGACTGTCACTTTGTCTGTCAAAGCGACAGTAGAACTTATTGAGATCGTTTGCTAGCACAAGTTGTTGATGAAGTTGGGGGTTTTAGGTTTGTAATTGCTTATCTGTCTGAGTCGTTGGCTGAGAACTGGTGTTGAAGTTTCTCAGAGTACTGTCATTTAGCTTCTCTCATGTTGTGGTTTAATTTTTCTTGTCTTAGTGCACCTCAATTAATGTCTATCTGAATTTTAGCTATCTGACAATAGTCCACAAGCTCCCACTGTAGGTACCCAGAATGATGAAAGAAATTTTTTACAGCAGTAAATAGAGAAAGGACAGTGTTTGTGTTGTAAGTTCATGTGGTGCACTCTACTGTCATCAAGTTGGTTTCACTGGTTTCCCTGGTTAAGCTGCTATTCAGTCAAATCAGTGACCCTGTAGAAGTGATTGAGTGACTTCCTGTGTCTCTATGAGACTTTCTGTCTCTCCATGTGACTTCTTGTGTCTCCTTGTGACTTCCTGTGTCTCCTTGTGACTTTTTGTGTCTCTGAGTGACTTCCTGTACCTCTGAGTGACTTCCTGTGTCTCCCTGTGACTTCCTGTGCCTTTGAGTGACTTCTTGTGTCTCTATGCGACTTCCTGTGGCTCTGGGTGAAAGCTGCTGCGTGTAAGTTTGTTTCCTGCAGCAGTGACACATATCTGCAGCTCAGCTTGTCGTTATAGAAAATACAGCAACTAATACTGAAAAGCAGCAGCTGGGAGCCGAACAAACAGACTGAAATCTACATGTGATTGAAGTTATTGATCGCAATCTTTCACTGTTTGAATTCATCAATAAAAACCAATTAACTCAGTGTAGACCAACATTTAAAAACAACTTTAAGTTCAAACGTCTAGTTGACTGTCAGTTTGTTGTTCCACCATGCTAATTAACTGTGTGTGTGTGTGTGTGAATAATAAATGATTCATCAGCTTTTATAAAATGTAAAATAGCTCGTCACAGCTCTTGTGTGTTGATTATCCTGAAGCTCTGTGTGTGTGTGTGTGTGTGTGTGTGTGTGTGTCTCAGAGGCATTGTTTAATCTCCTTCCCACAATCCCCTGCTCCTCTGATCCAGATGTGTGTGTGTGTTTGATGAGGTAATGAATTGTGCATAGAGCTGATATGGTCACACACACACACACACACACACACACACAGTGGAGCTTTTCAGATGAGTTCATTGATTGTGTTATTGATCAGTGATCAAGTTAGTGATGTAAATGATCTTTTCCTGTGGTGCCCTGTGTTTTGACTGGCAGGTGAACCCTATGCAGGCGATCTGATGCTTACAGACCTGGTCCTCAAAGAGGTCAGTCAGATCCTCTAGGACCACTTGAACCAGGTCTGGTTTCCATCTGTGACTCTTGATTAATTTATTGATACGTCTCCAGTGAGATCCAATCTCTGTCCAACAACCAAACATCACATTTTCCTCTCAATTGTTGCTCTCTCTACAGTTAGCCAGTTAGTTAGTTAGTTGTTTATTTGCGTTAAGCTGGACGGACTCACTATGAATGAGCTGTCAATCACAAAGTAGCCCCACCTTAAAGCATACCCTGCTTTATGGTCTATTTTACTCTAAATGGGACCATCATTTACTAATATGAACATCATGCTGTATGGAAGAAGGATGAAAACTAGAGACTGAAACTCATCAGGAAACTTCTTCATAAGATTCAATACTATCAAAACTTAAAAAATGTAAAATAAATTACCTGTACGTCTTACAGAGCTTTTTCTTCAGCACATTGTTGAGGAAAGGGAATCTCTTTCTTTAACCCTTATCCCTTCGCGTGTTCTTTCAAATAAAGGCGATCAGGAGAAGATTTAGTCAACAAAAATCACACTTTAATCTCACACCAGTAGACATGTGCCAAAGTTTACACAGCTCATGGTCCAAAACTCCGTAGCATTCGCCTCATGGCTCAAAGCCATTCAAAGTCATTAATTTTTTAGAAGTGAAGAGACATGAGCGCGACACTCCGTTGTTCCTCTTCTCAGCACGTTCCCGGGACCTTCCTTGGACTGATCCACTTTGTGATCATTCTCGTGGCCAGCAGTTGGGTTGATCTAATGCAAAGCAT
>NW_023339651.1:361343-364251 GCF_004916995.1 Morone saxatilis | reverse complement strand
TTGGCGTTATACAAATAAAATTGAATTGAATTGAATTGAATTGAATTGAATTGAATCCTGTATAGAGTGGATCGGCATAAGCCCTCCAGGTTCTGTTCTGAGTAAGGGAGGGGAAACAAGGTGTTTAAATGTGTAATGTGTGTGTAATGTAAGTGTATATATGGTGTTCTTTTTTCTTTCCGTATGTCGTACACTCAACGCAGCAAAAACATTTCTTACTCCTTTTCCCTGTACAACTGACATGTACCACATTGTATATGGAACAGATGGTCACTCAGAATATCTCTGATATAAAAGTTAAGAGCTGCAATGTTAGGGCACTACGGAAGTTGACCAAAGTGAAACAGTGTATAAACAGGATCAAACAGCTCAAGTCAAAAATAATTTGTCTTCAAGAAACTCATCTTACAGTTTCTGATATTAAACCGATACAGAATAGATGGCCTGGTAGAGTGATACATGCGTCATACAATAATTATGCTAGAGGTGTACTTATTTTAATTCATAGAAGCATACCATTCCAACCTATAAAAACAATCCAGGACCCAGCCAGGAGATTCGTCATGACACACAACAACATCCTTTCCCTCACAATAAATTTAGTTAGTATACATGGCCCAAATGAGGATAATCCTAAATTTTTTGAATTTTTTTTCCTTACTATGTCTACTTTACAGGGCTTCTACATTATTGGAGGAGACTTTAGTTGTACTCTAAACCCGGAAATGGATCGCTCTACAGGTTGTGATACACAGACAAGAAAATTACTAAAGCAATATATAGATGACATAAATTTGGTTGAAGTTTGGCGAGAGCAGAATCCTGGTAAAATAGAATATTCACTCAAGTATGCATAAATCTCGTTCCCGTATTGATTACTTTCGTGTCTCAAGGGAACTCTTGTCAAAAATTAAAAAATGTTGGTATGACAGCATAGTAATAAGCGATCACGCTGCTATTTCATTAAATATGCATATAGAGAAATTTGTTCATAACCCCCCTAGTTGGCGATTGCAAGTAAGATGGTTACAGGACCCGGGCTTCGTTAAATATGTGGGAACTAAAATAGATAGTTATTTTGAGTTAAATACAGATCAAACCAGTGCCAGCACGAGATGGGAAGCGTTTAAAGCGTACATTAGAGGAGAAATCATCAGTTACACAAGCTCCAAGGCCAAACAACAAAGGGTAACGATGGAAACATTGGAAAAACAAATTAAATCCTTAGAGATAAGTCTAAATGTAAGGGACAATCCAAGGAAACATAGAGACTTGCTACTTCTGAGAGCTGCATATAATAAGTTATCTGTTGATAAAGATGTAAAAAGTTTAATGTGGCTAAAACAATTCTATTACGATAAAGGGGAATAGGCTGGGAAACTTTTGGCATGGAGAATTAAAAGAATACAGTCTGAGAGAGCAATTAACTGTATAATGACCCCTTTGGGGAACCTGTCAATAGATCCATTGAAAATTAATAATAGTTTTAGAGAATTTTATGAAAACTTATATAGGTCAGAATGCCCCCAAACCGCAGAAGGGATACATTTCTTGATTGGTTTCAATTCCAGAAACTGACGGCAGACGCTAAAAATTAATTAGATGGTGATTTGAAAACTGAAAAAATTTCACAGGCTATCCAAAATATTAACAGCGGCAAGGTTCCAGGGCCTGATGGTTTTCCAATTGAATTCTACAAAACATTTAAAGAAAAATTATTAATCCCACTCATTAATATGTTTGAAGAACAAATCAAACAGGAACTTTCCCACCCTCTTTAAGACTAGCAATGATAACATTGACTTTGAAACCAGGAAGACCCCCCACAGCATACTCATTTAGACCAATAAGTGTTATCGGATGTGATACAAAAATACTTTGTAAAGCCTTAGCAAGGAGACTGGACCCTTATATCCCATGCATAGTTCATAATGATCAGAATGGTTTTGTCAAAAAACGCCAAGGATTTCATAATATTAGTAGAGTCCTTAACATAATTCATGAAACATTTAATGCGAAAGATACAGCAGTACTCTCACTGGATGCCCAGCAAGCTTTTGATAGAATAGAATGGCCATACTTATTTAATGTTTTGCCGAGATATGGATTTGGACAGAAATTTCTTAAATGGATTCAGATTTTATATACAAGCCCAACGGCCAGTGTCTTGACGAATAGTATAGTCTCTAAACCAGTCACCTTGGAGCGATCTACTCCCCAGGGGTGCCCTCTGTCACCTATGTTATTCATATTGGCCATAGAGCCACTAGCTATGGCAATAAGGACACAGACGGGTATATCGGACATCTGTTTAGGAGAACAGGAGCATAAAATATCCTTGTATGCTGAAGATGTGATCGTGTTTTTAACTAAACTATCAATTAGTATCCCACATCTTTTACACCAGATTGAATTGTATGGGTGGTTCTCTGGGTATAATATTAATAATGCAAAATCATCTATAATGTTTTTAAATAAAGAAGAAAGATGGGTCATAAAACCCGGTCATAAAAAACCCCTTCTAATGCAAAGGAAGGACTCACCTATCTTGGTGTTAAAATTACCCCGAAATTAAAATGATCATCCCAGCAAACTATGATCCACTAATAGATGAAGTGAGTGAGACATTGGATCGATAGTTGACGTTGCCCATATCAATGATTGGCCGTATAAATTTGATTAAAATGAGTATATTACCAAACTTTTTATATCTGTTTCAATCACTCCCACTTCTACTGCCAGGTTCATTTTTTGACAAGCTTAATAGTACTTTTGGTAAATTCATTTGGAACAACAAAAAGTCTAGACTAAGGCTCAGATTGCTGTAGGGCTGCATCTATCGAATATTTTGGTAATCGAGTATTCTATCGAATATTCCATCGATTAATCGAGTAATCGGATAAAACAT
>NW_023339651.1:355547-361243 GCF_004916995.1 Morone saxatilis | reverse complement strand
GAGGAATCGTTGCAGCCCTAGATTGCTGTACCTGCCATATAAGAGGGGGGGGGCTACGGCTCCCAAATCTGAAATTGTATTATTGGTCTGCCCAGTTATGTTCTGCAATGTTTTATTTCTCACTGGAGGCCCCTCCAACCTGGGTGAATATTGAGCAGGCATCAGTACCAAACCTATCATTAAGGCTGTATATGTATTCTGCAGATCCAAATAAGCTAAAAAGATTAACAGAGAACCCTTTCCTCAGAAACAGTGTTGACGTCTGGTACAAAGCACATCAGCATATTGGAGACACTCCTTCCATCTCTCGTTTCTCCCCCATATGAGGCAATGCATATTTCAAAGCAGGAAGGGCAGACGGTGGATCCATTTGGGCAGATAATGGTGCGCAAAAAATAGAGGTAGTTTAAGTATTTGCAATTGAAACATTTTATTTTATCTAAACATAAGAATGTAGTAACTGAACCACCACTATCACATCTTGAAGACCTTACGCTTCAGCATCTAGAGGGGAGGAAACAGATCTCTTTATTCTATACAGCTTTGATGTCATATGATAAAGAGTCCACCATTGACAGGCTAGAGGCATGGAGACTGGATATTCAGGAAGACATACAAAAGGCTTATTGGGAAAAGGCATGTAGCCCAAAAACAATCTATCAGTACTAGAATGAAATTATTACAATACAAATGGTTGATGAGAACATACATTGCCCCGGTTAAGTTAAACCGATGGTCCCCTGATGTGCCAGACATGTGCATTAAGTGCTTGGAAGGAAAGGGTACTCTGTACCACTGCATATGGGATTGCCCAAAAATAAAAAAATATTGGAAAGAAGTTGTTCTGACTTTATCTAAGATTGTTGGAGTGAAGGTACCTCCCCAAGCGGGAATATGTATACTTGGTATATATCCAGAAAACTTTATTGTCAATCCTAAAGAGTTAACTTTAATTGACTTCGGACTTCTGCAGGCTAGGAGGATGATTGCTCTCTTGGAAAAAATGGATGTGCCCTCGATACATGTGTAGATAAAGGAGATGGCATCTTGTATTGTGTTGGAAAGAGTGACTTATATAACCAGGGGAAGGACTGCAGAGTTTGAGACTGTGTGGAAATCTTTAATAGAGTTTCTTAAATGTTAAAGTGCACAATCAGCTTGAAACTGCTGTACTGACATATGTTGTTGAGTGTTTGTGTTTTATTTAGTTTATTTAATTCATTAAATGTGTGAAGTATGTGAAACGTCTTGTGGAAATTGTGACTGTTTATTTTATGGATGTTACTGTTTGGATTTTTGTATAAAAAAATGATCTGTATAAGTGAAATATATATAAAAGTTCAATAAAAACATTGTTGAAAAAAAATCTGCACAATGTTTATTTGTGTGTAATGTTAAAAACAATATTCATTTGAGATAAATAAATATGCACACAAAGATTAAGGTAACTCATTTTGACCTCGAGCAGCCTGAAAGAAATATTTAGATTTAAATAAAACCTGAATGTGAAACTTTATTTCATCACCAATAGTTTGTTAGACACATGGCCACTAAAATGTAAGATTCAATGTGAAGCAGAGAGAGTAAAAAGTAATTAGTGAAACCATTAAACAGTAATTGTTAGCAACAATTCAACATATAAACAAACCAATAAATAAGTAAATAAATGGTAAGGTCAACTTCAGCTTCACCAAATATCTTTGAATGAAGTTTTTTATTCTACTTAGGTTCAGGAACCACTCCTCAACCACACCTCTAATCACCTGGCACTACTAATACCTGGTCAACCCCTTACAACCCTATTTGTTTCAGTTCTCTCGACCCACCCTCCTTTTCCCTTTCACCCATTAACTCATCCCTACCCACATCCCTTTACACTCTCTCCCCTCCTCCCTTCATCTATGCCTCCCAGACCAACCTAACAGATAAAATCTTGTTCCTTGTTCCTCAATTCATCCGTCATTAACATCAAAACCTCCTAAATTTGCGTCAAACCTTTAAATAAAATATTGTTGTGGCATGGTCCTTGCTAGTGAAAGAATCTTGAAAATGGTGAAGATATGAAATTTCCAGTTTCACTCAGTTCATATCATTTACGTTTTAATGCAGATCTGTGTGTTTGTGTATTTGTGTGTTTGTATGTTGACACATCGGTCCGCCTCCACACATTTCTGTTTCTTTCATGAAACACTGACCTAAATCTGTTGACAACCGCAGCATCACAGCAACAATGAAACATCTGTGTAAAGATGGGTTAATGTTCTGCTCATGTTCAGTCACCAAATAATCCATAATCAATATCACAGCAACATTTAATTATCTGTAGATCATATTTACTTACGTACATTTATTATATTGATGAAATACAATATTTTGTAACTTGTAATACATGTCTCTGTGTGGATATCTGACAGCTATTGTCGCTACATGGACATGATGTGGTTCACTGTATTAACACATTTTTCTTTTTCTTTTCACAGATTTTTCGGTAGACATAATAAAAATCACAGAATAAAGAACCTGGAAATTTTCATTGGTTCTACATTTAGTTCCTTCCTCTGTTTATGTAGCAGAGTATTTCCTCTTTTTTTTATAGCAAAGACATGTTGGAAACATTATGAGGGTCTTTTATCAGTCAGTCAAAGTTGAGCAGAACTGAATTTCACATTCAGACCATTTCCATCTCCTGTGGTAAAAATCTGAGAGAAATCCATCCTAACAAACTGTAAACTGAGTTTCTGCCAGAAAACATCTACAACATGAACACACACCCACGTTTACCAAAATAAAAGCAAATTTAATCTGCATTTGTTGGCTTCCCGAAGCCTCCAACTGCATCTAAACGTCCTCAAATTAACAGAGAGGCTTTACAGGGAAAACACACGAGTCAAATACATCTGAGAGTGCACGCTAACCCGAGAAATTAAAGCCTCTGATGCTGACACGAACACAGACTGACAGCCCATCTATTCTACCCCAGTCCTACAAATATTTTTCAGACAGGAACCAAAACAACCAGACAGGAATCTCACTTCTCATAATCATACACATTTCAACCAAACTAGCTTTTGGAAACGTTTTTGAGATTAGCGCCCCCTACAGTCCATTACAGACAAAACTATTTTGTCATGTTGGAGACGTTTCTGGGCATCAACCTTTGGGCAGCATGCAGGGTCTGAGGTTGGGACTCATAGCGAGCAGATTGCTGTCTCCATCTTACTACTCTGCTCTCCAGCACCGGCACAGGGGACTCCCACAAACTTGGTATTTGACCTGGATGGGTGTGGTTTTGCAGGACATAGCAGCTTTAAACTATGATATCAGTTTATTTACAATTTATTTAATGTCTGTCATGTATGAAGGCATACAGAATATACTATTCATGTTTTCCTATAATTTGTTCATTTGGTCTCACACCACACACATCCATAGTCTCCCTTGTATTGAAGATACAGAGAGTACTATACAGACAGATTGTTGTTGTTGACATAAGTTAGTCCTAAATGTCAGTATATTTAGTTGTACGTATTTTGCAGTATCACGTTAAGATGGTCAATTTGAGAGGACCGTGGTTGGAGCTGTGCCAGCAGTATAAGGAGCAAAGATCAAAGTGTATCATAAATTATAAAATTAATAAATTCATAAATAAATGATCACAGAAAAAAAATCCTCTCTGCTTGAAGTTACAGTGAGGCAGGAGGTCTCCTGTAGGTTTAATCTCGGGGTTAAGGCAAAGGTTATGTTCATAAACAACCCAATGTGAACCAATGAGAACGTGTATTACACTCACAGCACTGTGTGATGCAGGATGTAAAGCTCCAATACCAAGTTTTTAGGGAGTCCCTTGGAGGTCTATACGAGACTATAAAGAGCTGCAGTCTGTGCGTCTGTTTGATGGCTGAGCGGCTTCAACACAAAATCTAACAATGTGCACATTTCTGTCAGACTGTGTGGAGGTTTGGAGGTACTTTAGTGTTTCTAAAACTTTTAACATTGTGATCACCTCAGAAAATATCAGGTTCTCTAAGTTCTACCATTATAACCAACATTAAAATCCAGAGCTAATCTGGTGGAAAAGGGGACCTCCTGGTCCAGACTTCTCTTCCCAATATTTCCCATTTGAAGCCACAATGGTTTTTGAACCATTTATTTGACCTCCACTCACAGTTTAGCTCCATACTAAAGATAATATACGAGTTCATGAACACGAATACATATCAGGCTGATCCTGAAAGATCGTAAATATTACAGGAGATACAAAACTTCTTTTAAATTACATTTCAGAGATTACAGTTTACATTTTGTAGTATTTCGATGATGATTTATCTTTCAATACATCGATTTATTGAATTAAACACATCTTGTCTACAGCTTCTCTCAATCATGTTCCACTGGGTCATTTTAAGTTGACCAATTATTTTCATATTTCACAGAAGCTTTGTGTGTGTGTGTGTGTGTGTGTGTCTATGCAGAAAAAAAACTAATTCATTCATTGTCCCTGAGCAGCCAATCAGTTCCCAGCAATGAGCCAGGTTGTCATGGCAATGACAATGCAGCATTCCCAAAACACATCTGGGCTCCAAAAGTTGATGGTTTGATTCCAGTTGTGTTGCACCAGAATAAAGGGAGCTGATTATTCAACTACAGGAAGTGCTCAGAATAAACAGATCCAGCAGAGTAACTCCACCTCCATCTACTGCGGACCAATAAAATCTCTTTAGTCTCTGTGGGTGTGCTCCAAGCCGTTTCCACCAGCCGAGTGGAGACGAAACAGGTTCTCATGCAGCAACCAGCTGTTACAGGTGATCTCTTACCTCTTCGAGAGGGAGAGAGCAGCAGGTGAGTCTGGGGGGTGTGTCCTCCTGGCCTTAGGATAAGCTGATTGGTCAGGAGGAGGGGTTTGTCTCTCCTCTGAAACGTGCCCACATCCTCTGGTGAGATCCAGGCTTCAGCTAGCTGCACATATGTTAGCATATTAGCATCATACTAATGTGTGTGTGTGTGTGTGTGTGTGTATGTGTGTATGTGTCTGTACCTTGGGCAGAGGATGAGGAGGATGAAGAGGTAAAGAGCGATAGAATGGAGGGAGAAGTGGAACAACTTCAACCACTGGATGTTCCCACTGAAACAACAAATCAAAAATAGTTGTTAGTCAAGATTTTACCCTCAACGTGTCTGTTCCACTAGAACCACATGAAGAACAAGACAAGTTTTGCCAGCTTAGTGTGCCAGACTACACCTGCTGGTGAATCACAGACTTCCTGTCCAACAGGTGGGGCTGGGGAAACATGTCTCAGACTCCTGGACCATCAGCAACAGATCCCCCTAAGACTGCGTCCTTTCTCCCAGTACACTAACAACTGGACCTCATCAGTCCATCAAGATCCTGAAGTTTGCAGACACACCACCCTCACTGGGCTCATGGGTCCACCTCCAGGTGGGAGATTGACTAAATAGTGACCTGGTGTAGACCACAAAGAACTTCAGGAGGCCCTTCAAGGTCTTGACTAAGACCACACTGAAGGCACCTGCTCTAAAGGGTTTGGGTTAACCTGCCTTAAGGTTTCCACCATGGTGGCATTTTGGAGAGAGAAATCAGTTCAGGAGGGTCCTCACTGCTAGCAGACACTGCACTGGCTCCCTGTAAAATTCAGAATAGAATTTAAAATCCTCCTCCTCACCTACAAAGCTCTTCA
>NW_023339651.1:350889-355447 GCF_004916995.1 Morone saxatilis | reverse complement strand
AACTGGTTAAGGCAGATGACCACCTACCTAGAGCCAAAGGGCCTGTTCTAGGTTTCTGCCTCTTAAAAGGCAGCTTTTCCTTGCCCCCGTCGCCAAGTGCTTGCTCATGGTGGTACTCTTGGGTCTCTGTAAATGTTATAAGGAGTTCGGTCGAGACCTGCTCTATTTGAAAAGTGTCCTGAGATAACTTCTGTTGTGAATTGGTGCTATAGAAATAAAATTGAATTGAAAATTGAATTCTAACTGGTTCAGTTTTACACACTGTATTAAACCTTGAATGTAGAGTTTAATACAATGAAACAAATTCCACAACAAGCGTGTAAACATTCAGCCAAAACGGTAACATCTGTACCACATATGTGTTACCTGTATAAGGTGCTTGTTACATGTTTAAGGTGTGTGTTACCTATATAAAGTGTGTGGTACCTGTAACAGGTGTGTTACCTGTACAAGATGTAAGTTACCTGTACAAGGTGTGTGTTACCTGTACAAGCTGTGTGGTAATTGTATCAGGTGTGTTACCTGTACTATGTGTGTGTTACCTGTATCAGGTGTGTGTGTTCAGGTATCCACACAGTTGGGGGGTAGAAGACCAGAGGATGTGTGGCCTGGTACGTTGCTGCTGACCAGCTGGCCAACCACAGCCAATGGGGGGCGGGGTCACTGCTCATGGACAACCAGGGTGTAGTGGTGGTTACCATGCCAACTGGTTGACCTTTAAACCTTGAGACTGGCAGCATCATGATGACATCACCACCTGACAGACAGAAAGATCAATCAGGACCAATAATCATATGCCAATGGATTATAATTGATCATATTGTTAGTAAAATACAACACTGAAGCTGTTCGATTCAAGAAAAACAGAAAATAAAATATTAGCTAAAAGAATAAAAAAGTAAAATCACTTTTTTTTCTGTTTCCTCCATTCGGCCTCTAGAAGTAAAAAATCATAACTACAGCACAGTTTTAATACTGCATCAGTACATCATCAATACTGAATCAAAACTACAACACTGCCACATAAATGCTGCATCAATAACTAATTATTGCAAAATCAATACAGTATAAAAACTCTGCTGCGAACATGCGCCTGCATTAATATTAAATGAATACTATCAAAACCCAATAATACTTCATCAATACTTAATATTGATCAGAGTGCTGCTGCTGAAGAAGAACAAGATACTAAAGTGAAGGTTCAGGCTGACAAGGCCTTTGAGTCCAATCAGTTTGATTATCTGTCTCATCATATCATTCACATCTGATCAACCAGCTGGAATCAGACCATCATCACGTCTTTAACAATTATTATTTTTGTTGTTATCTATACGTTTTCTTGGCAGCAGGTGTTCCAGACGTGGCTCAACAGTGCGGTATGCAATATTATTGACTTTATTGAATTTTTGCTAATTGCTTTATAGGACGTACAAGGAGATGACATTTAATCTGTCTGACTCTGTAAACTGGAGACTTTCAGCTGAATTAAATCAGAAGGTAGTTCATATATTCAGCTGAAAGTCGCTAGTTATCAGGGTAACTCCTTAAACAGCCTCTCGGGAGTTTTTCCGTCTTAAAAAACAAATACCGAATATGTTGTGTTGGGGTGAAGTCACGTGCACTTGGCTTTTGAATAGGACACTTAGGCATGTGAAATTTCACAATTATACTGATACCAATTCAATACCACATCAAAAAACAAAAACAAAACATGAAATCCCATGTATTTCAACATACACTGCTTTTATTAAAAATATTTGAACATTACAAAAACAACAGTTGTAACTTTTATAAAGTCGCCCAAAAAACAACAAAACAATTTTTTTTACCCGCAATTACGTTTTAACATCAGCTCAACAAGTGAGGCATGTGTGGACGAGGATCATCGTTACTTAAGTACCATATCAAAATAATCACATCAGCATGATAACTAATGACATCAGCACCAGCTGATGTGTTAACTGCTGTTACCTCATCCACGCTGACTATCAGTGTGACTTTTATCATCACTGGTAAACAAGATTCTGAGTAGAGATGTCACAATACCATAAATTGATCCAATATTTGTATTTTCCTTAATAATACAGGTGAATAGTTTGCGTTACATTAATAAAAAAAATGCTATAAAACAAAACCTTTTGTAATCTTTTTTTTTCTTCTTGTCACTGTCTGCAATTTTTTGCTTCAGTGCAGCCTTTACTTGAGTTATTTGAACTGAACTGTTTATTTTCCTTATCTGTAGATCTTTTCCTCACATTGCATTAATAAATTATTTCTATTTGGTTTGCGGGCCTTTTGTTGCACTTGCAGTTACATGGTGAGTAACAGGTGAATAGAATATTTGTAGGTGTATATACTGCACTGTAAGGTCCGGAAGACTTGCATTCCTGGTACATTCGATAGTCTACAAAGAACAAATTTAGCCAATTTTTGAGAATTTTAGTATGAACAACCAGGAGGGAGCAATCGTTATTCTCCAGTAGAGAACCATGACCTTGGACTTGAGGTGCTGACTCTCATTCTGGCTGCGAACAACCACAATGCATGCTTGAGGTCACAGTCTGATGATGCCAAAAGAACCACATGACCTGCAAAAAAGTGAGACTGACCACTGTCCTCACCCGGACTGCACCTTGAGATCCTGGCCATGAATATCGCAAACATGTTTGTCTTTGTGCAGGGAATATCAGAATCAGAATCAGAAATACTTTAATAATCCCAGAGGGAAATTATTTAAATTATATATTATTATTATAATTATTAATTATATTAAATTATTATGGCCCTGGTACTCCATACTCCTGCAGTACACAGGACATACCAGAGAAAACAATAGAAAGTATCCAAAGTTTGTGATAATTTTAAACAGAAACAAAATGAAAACTGTACAGTCTGTTGTTAGACCGAACTAAATCACAAGCGTTAACGAGATCAGTAATCTGATAAGCTACAGCTGCACAGATCTGAAATGTTTTACCTCCAATTTAGCCTATTTCAATTGTCTTTAACCTGTTTTGCATCTGCTAGATAGCTAACTATCTGACCACATTCTGGACCAACTCAGCTGGGAACAGAACAAGAAGACATCATAGAAAAATTAACATAATATAAACGTTTTATTTCTTTTCTGTGGCAGCAAACACAACACAGTAACTATTATACCGCAACCTCTACGTATCTACACACTTTATGGCTGATTTTAAAGTAACATCACTATCACTCACACACAGGGAATGCTCACTACAAACCAGCACAGGTTACCAACAATTCCACCTTTCCTTAAGGGGAAAGCTTGGCTGGTAACACACAGTGCAGTTAGCCTGTGGGTGGAGGAAGGATCAATACTTTACTGAAGAAAAATAACTGATACCACAGTGTGAAAATACTCCACTACAGTACAGTGGTAGTACAACAAAAGATTTTCCTCCGCTGCTGAAAGTAATCCCAGAGAAGATCTGTCTTTTTTTCTCTATTGTATATTTACTATTAATTTAATAAAGCAAAAGTATTTCTTATCAGATTACTCAATTAATAAATGGAATAATCAATAGAATACTCGATTACTTAAATAATTGATAGATGCAGCACCAAACAGAAACCAAAGTAAAACAACCAGAGTAATAATCAGCAGAAATAACATGTTTAAAATGTGACTCAGCTGATGGGAGTTTGTTGGCTCATTAAAATTTATACCATGGCTGAGTCCGACCTGTGGCCCCAACATCCTGTTACTATCCATAAAAAGGCAATAAAAGCCCCTAAAATATACAAAAAAAGAGAATATTTGTTTTGAAATAAAAAACTTTTAATGTTATTCAGTGATCAGCCCTAAGGGGTTTAAGAAGATACGAACAACATAATGAAGGCAAAAGGATAATATTAACAATATTATATACAAGAAAATGTATTAATACAAATGTTCAGCTGTATTTTAAAACAAAAAGGAAGTTGATGTAACATTAAATATGTTTCTGATATTGGATTCAAGTCCAATTACAGTTTGATTTATTTTGCTTTAAATTTGAGATGTACTTTAAAGGTCAAAAATAAGTAAAAATAATAAAGACAGAATGACCCAAAAATACTGAAACAATCTGTTCAACTGTCATTTCTGCTAATGATAATAATAATAATATTTGTTGTGCAGTCAATCAATCAATAATTACATCAATAAGTATTACAGAACATAATGAATAATAAACATAAAACACGTTTAATACAATCGGGATAAAAGACTAATACTGATGGAATATCCCGGGTTATTAACGGGTTCATTAACAGGTTAAATCCCGGTATGTGTCACCTACCGACCTGCAGAGCTTCTCCTGCCTCTGTCCCGATAAACTGCTCCTGAGACCGGCGGGACTGCCGACCCTCTCCGGTCCGGTCACGTCCTCCAGCTGCAACTCCGAGGTCTTCACTGAGGTCCGCAGATCATCCTCCCATCCGGTAACGGCCAAAGTATCAACACACAGGAGCGAGGAGGAGCAAAACTGACGTTAAAATACCGACAGACAGGTAGTCAGACAGATAGAGAGACAGGTAGACAGACAGACAG
>NW_023339651.1:346580-350864 GCF_004916995.1 Morone saxatilis | reverse complement strand
AACATCTAAATTTCAAGGCTTGGCTTGAAAGGTTTTGAGATAGAGCAAAATGTATAAGGACAAAATATTGAGAAACCTAAGTTATTAGAATCAATTTCCAATCTAATTTGCATATTATACGTCACGTCGGCCATATTTGACTAATGTAATTTCCATGAATATATCTGATATTGTTAAAAAGTTAACTATTCATCATATCACCCCCTCCATCATTCTTTGTATTGTTGTCCACATATCAAATGAACTAGGGAAAAGTAAATTGAAGCCAGCAGTTCGTAAACTAGAACTATACTACACAACAAAACTCAATAAACAGTAGGCTTTTATGATTTGTTTATTTACCCACAACCACCCCCCATTAGACACTTTTTCTTTCTTTTTTTTCTTCTCTTCTTCATTATATTATATTATATCATTATATTATCTCATTACATTTATATATGAAAGATAATAATTAGTGGTCCTAAACTGTGCCCATCATCCAGATAAAGTTTGTAAATTTGATAGAGTGTGAATCCTCTCATTTGCAAGCACAGTACAGACAATATAAACAATATAGAACCCCCCCGCCACCACCACCAATGCTAACAATGGACAACACACTGCCTGTGTCGCATGACGCAACCACTGCCCGCATGACACACCGATGCCGGCGCGTAGAAAGATGAACACAACGCTGTCCAGCGCTATTCTCACCACCCCGCTACTTCTACCACATCCATTAGCTCCTACTGAACTACGAGTTCGGTACATCCACCTATGTTGGGCAAAGTCGTGTGTTTGGTCTTTGTGTTTTCCACAGCCCGCAGCACCATCAAACGCACCCGGACTAGCAACGCTCACAATCGACCGACCTCATCTCCCAAAGGAGACATCACTGTCCTGTGCAACTTTTTGCTGTATTTTCTTTTTTCGTCTCAATAAACTCCTAAATCATCAATACCGCTTCAGCATAAATATCCCGTGCGCACTATTTCCCGGTTACTCACCCAAGTTTGGATGGACTTCCTCGAACATTCATTTAAGCATACAGTTTTTTTACTAAGGTCTAGGTTGATTGTCTGCCAACTAGTGTAGGGTATGAACGAGATTAACACCATACGGAAAAACAGCTGTTTTAATCATACCGGCGTCCTGTCGCAATTTTGCGACTTTGGCGCTTAAAAGGGTTAAGAAAAGAACATATAAATAAAAGCAGTTCAAATAAAAACATTAAAATATAACTATTAAATACAGAAAAAAAAAAACTAAAAGAACAGTTTCAGTGGAGATACTTTCAGTTTTTGAATTTACTGGATCATAAACGTCCCAGTGCACCCATTGGACATAGAAACTGGTTGCCAATGGGTTCGCACAAATTGTAACACTGACGACATTGAACACTTCTGTTACAATGTAAACACAGCTGACTTTAAAGAGCAGTCAGATGAAGCGTGATTACTAATCAGTTAAACCACATTAATTCATAAATTAAACATTATCAAAATCTAGTATTTTTAAAAATAAAACCTGGCGCCTAAAGGGTTAAAGGTTATTTAAAATTTGATACATTGAATCTGATGATTATGAATTAAAATAGATCCCAGTCAATGTGAAAGTAACAGAGATATTCTTTGTCTCAGTGTCCATCATTAACAAGCTCAATGCTTCGTTAAGCTTCCAGACCCTCGTTAATCAGCCGCAGAGCACAGAGCGTCCAGCTGAATTTAGACATTTCACTAAAACTTCCTCTGTTCTGAACAAAAACATCTTAACAAGCAATTCAACCCTCAAGAATAATTTTCCATCAAAGCAGAAAGAAATCAGTCAGTGAGGTGAAATAATTATTCTCAGAGCAGTTTGTCTTGTTTCATACAGACATTTTTCTGTGTGAGTGCATATGTGGCATCCAGTGCAAGGGTGAAGATAAAAAGCTGTACGTGACAAGATCTTTTAACACATATTGCTGAACACGACCTATGTATATGACATTAAATCATGTCCTACGACTTCTTAAAATTAATTTAGATTTTTTTCTTGGAGCATTATCAGAGGAGGCTGGTACAGAGGCAGAGAAGGAAATGAGGGAGATCAAAAAATAGAAAGAATAATTCATTACCAAATCTTTATTTACAAAACAATTTTTCTCTTTTCTTTGGAAATCCACGTAAAATAATGCTCCATGGTAGGATGCCTCTGTAACCAATCAAAAACTAGAACATAATATTGACATTGTGTTGGACCAATGATAATTTCCAAATTTTCCAAAAAGCTAGTTTGTTGTAGCAGCCCTGAAAGACCAAGCTAATGTTTGTAGGGGGATGGGGCAGAGGCAAGACACCACCTGGGAGTCCATGGAGAGCTCTGCGCCACTGCCTCAGCCAGGCCTCAGGACCAAACCCTAGCACAAAGAGGCAACCAACAGCACAGAGTGGCAGAGCCAGAATATTTTCACAACTAATTTGGACCTGTTCTTATTTTGGAGGTGTCACAGTTATGCAAACAGAGTAACAGAACACAAGGATTTGGACCCAAACACAAGATAGATTAGGAGGCAGAGCTGGTGCAGTCCAGATTATTTAATAATAATATAAATTTAAGACCACGAGACAGTAGTCCAAACCAGTCAAATCAAAATGAGGAAGCAAAGAAAACAAACACTTTTAAGACAAAGACAGATAAACAAAACTGAAGTGAAAACAGACAATGACAGAAAGTAAACAAACACAGGAGAAGTGAGATTTACAAAATAAAACATAAAACCCTCCTCTGTGACTCCAACCTGCAATGAGTGAGTGGTTTTGTTATTTTCAGCTTTTTAGTGTGAGTGAAGTTGGCTTTGCACCCCACCCAACATATATAAATTCTTTAGCCATCAGTGTTGTGAATTCTTTCATGTGTCCCAAGTAATTGCAGATATTTTCCTGACAAGTACTTACAGAACAAGTGACTTTTTAACAGCTTCTTAAAACTTTTGACTGACTATGTTTTTTTTATGACTGTGGAGTACGGTTCCAGAGGGTGAGAACCATAACTTGAAAACCTCAGTCAGCTTTGCTTTTGAGCCTAGTTTTTAGGACACTCAGACAGCCTTGGCCAGTACATGTAATATTGTTCAGAAATATGAAGTAGGGCTTTGAAGGCAAAATTGATTACATGGAAAAACAGACTGTAAAATCATAAAAATAATTTGTGTTTGTGTTTTTTTGTTCAAAGTGAACCTTTAGGTTTACTCTGGAGATCAAACTCCTGTGAATGAGTGTCAATGACAACAGGAGGATCTTGTGATCACAGTTTAATTTTATGACAGGTCATCTCAACTCAAAGGTCCACTTACAGACTTCTTCAGAGCTTTCAACCACACTGACTGAGAATAAGCACTATTAAGCTGTTAGGATATACATATGCTTGTACTGCAAAGTACTTCTGCAGCAGATATACGGGAAGTAACCAAAGGGTCTGTTATAATGAGAAACGACATGCGACAATGTGTGTGTGTGTGTGTGTGTGTGTGACAACATCCTGACTTCAGATTTGTGGTTTCTTCTTTTTCTCTATGAAAACAAACTCAAGTTTATTTTTAATGTTTTTGTCTTCAGGTCATCATCCAATTACATTATAGTTACAGAATGTGGTGGGTAGCACTTTTGTAATGTCAGACTACAAAACAGAAAGAGAGGTGCAGCATCCCCATGGCAACTCCTTGTTGCCATGGTTACATCACATCTAGCACTACAGAAAACAAAAACCTGAATGGGAGTCTTGTGTGTGTGTGTGTGTGTGTCTCAGTTGGATCTCTGCAGCCAATCAGTGTTGTTTTGTCTCAGAGGAGGAAGTGACATCAGCACAGCCTTATCACCAGAAAACAGAGACTGAGAGAGAAACTGTGAAGCTCCGTGTGTTTTCATCAGTTTGGCAGCTTCGATTGTAAACAAAAAAATTCTCTCAATTTAATGAGTGTCTGTCTGTTACACTCAGAAACATGTCTGTTACTGAAAATGAAATTCCTTTTTCTCAAAAGCACAGATTTTCCTTCAGAAGTCTTTAAAATACATTAACACCTTGTTTGTTAAAGCAACACTATGTAAGATTTTTTATTTGTTGTGATTTTGTATTTGTTGTGATTTTGTGCCCCCTACAGTTTACATAAATATCACTGTAGTAAGTATGGATAGCTTTACATTTGTTCAGATGACATTATTTATGATCAAAAACTAACAAGTCAACAACTATTCTAACAGCCAAACATCAACAAGGTGAACAACAGCCGACATAGCAAGCGCCTAATGGCCTCCGCACACCAAC
>NW_023339651.1:339472-346555 GCF_004916995.1 Morone saxatilis | reverse complement strand
TTGAGACCGCCCGGGGCAGTCCTGCTGGTATGTCAATATTTGTGTAAAGACTGTCTACGTCCATAGTAAACAACAAATGAATTAGGTGGGATTTTTAATCTTTTATAATTTCAATTGAAATGAATAATGTGCTTCTTTTAGCATATGACGGATGTTTGGTGGACAAGGGAGTTTAAAAAATGAAGTAATAAACTGCTGCTGTATGATATGTTTCGCTACTGGCAATCAGACACTATCGTCTTCCAGAGGGCACTTGGGGTATGGAAACACTCCATTTTTCCTGGAGGTTTATGAATTTAGGGCAGTATGGTAGGAATACTCCTTTCCTCTAAGGAGGGCTTCCCCTTTTAAATAACGCTTCTGCTTTGCCATTAAGTACTTTTCTTGTATAATGGTTTCAAAATTTCATGTACCCAACGGAACTGATTGTTGGAAAGATGGGGTCCTTTAATTTTTTTGTAATATATACTATCCTGCAATTGGCGTTGGACCTCGGTGATGTACTGTTCCCTGCTTAGGATGACAATGGCGCTGCCTTTGTCAGCAGGCTTGATGACTATCTGTTCTTGTTTATGCATAGTTCTCTTAATGCTGTTTACTTCCTCCTGTGATAAGTTTGGCATTTTCCTATGTGCCATCCATAATATCGTTTGAAATTTATCGTAATCTTTATCAATCAAATGAGTGTTAAGTTCTTTTGGGCCAGATCAGACATAGGAGGATCGCAGTTTTAGATTGGAATGTAAACTGGCCCGTTGGCCTTAGCTTTTGTGTTGTGTTTTTAAAAATGTTGCCCTAATTTTAGCTTCTCGTGGTACCTTTTGTTAGTTCGCGAGCCTTTCCCCAATTGTTTATTTTTGATTTTTATGTAGCAGGTCCAGGGTTTGGTACAAGGTTTCCTCTTTTTTTCAGGAAGATTTCCAGTTGGGCTCCCTGTTAGTTTTAAACGCTCCCTGTTACCAGATTTAGCCGCAGCCATTTTGTTGAGCGGTCCAGCTGGCACTGCTGTCCTCTTATTCCCCCTTGCCATCACATGTTGGACTTTATGGGGTCGCCAGTTTATTTTAATACCTTCCCACCCAGTTGGTATTGTAGCATTAGAAACCTGGCCTGTTGTTGGCGTGGAACCCATGTACGGCCAAGTCCCCACGTTCTCCTGTCTGGAATAACGCTGTTTTGCAACACGGAATGTATGGCACTGTTTTTTTCTTGTATGTTGAGCGTTTATCTTTTTGAAGAGCAAAGCTTCTCGCGGACACCTAAGCAGAAAGAAAGTTTAATGAGGGGAATCGCTATAACCTCTTGCCCATAAGGTAATTTCTTTTTTGCCCATTGCTTTACTGCTGCCTGCATTTGTTTTACTGCCTGTCTCTTTTGCCTTTTGTCGCGTCGATGTTTTTGAGACCAAAAGACAAAAACCACCTTTCTCGACACCACCCAACCGTGCGAGCACTTTTAGATAGGCATGGATGTCTGCGTGTCTGAAATTGGGCTCCTGGATAACTTCCTCCAACTTGGCCAATGCCCGAGAGTGTGTTGGCCTGGAATGCCGTTTGAAAGGTTTGGAATCCCCCTATTACGAGCGGCCATTTTTTTCCCAAACGTAAGGTTGCCAGTTCAACATCCATTTTTCTGTCCGTTATTAATGTTGTCTCTTTAACCCTCATCAGCGCTGCCAAAAGACATTCAACAAATATCCGGATGATTTGAGGCCAGACAGGGAGTTGCTGCAGCTACTGGAAATCAATCTGACCAGGAACGACTTTGAGTTCAATGGCGAATACTTCCTACAGATCAAAGGAACCGCCATGGGAAAGAAATTCGCACCAGCGTATGCCAATATATTTATGGCGAACTGGGAAGAAGAAGTATTGGCATTATGTAGCATCAAGCCGTTCCACTACTTGAGGTACTTGGATGATGTGTGGGGAGTATGGAATAATTCCATGGAGGAGTTTGAAAAGTTTGTTGAAATTCTAAATAATCATGATCCCTCCATCAAAATTAAACACGTATTTGACAAAAGGACTATCGACTTTCTTGACACGACTGTTTACATAGGACCTTCGTACGAACTGACCCAAACACTGGACATTAAAGTTTATTTTAAGACCACTGACACACATGCCTTATTATTTAAAAACAGCTTTCACCCCAGACACACTTTTAAAGGTATTGTGAAGTCGCAGTTGCTAAGGTTCCACAGAATCTGCACGCAGGAAGAAGAATTCCGCGTAGCAGTGAACGCGCTCTTCAAGGCCCTCAGGGACAGGGGATATTCTAGGACCTTCCTGAGACATTGCCTTCATACTTTTCAAACTCAAAAACCGAGAGACAGTAAAAACATGATTCCACTTGTCACAAACTTTTCAACAGTAAGTACAGGTTTGAATAGAACATTCAAAAATAACTACAAAACCTTCATGGAGGATACAAGCGTACTGCAGAATCACCAGATCATATCCGCATATCGCAGGAATAAAAGTCTTATGGATCTGTTAGTATGTGCTCAGTTAAAACCTATTAGACAGACCAGAGCACGGCCGGCTCCACCGTACTTCTCACAGCTTAAATATATACGTTGTAAATCAAACAGGATGATTTTTGAGATCCCACAGGGCTTTAGCCCAATAACTAGTAATTGTGTGTACGTCATCTTTTGTTCAATATGTAAAATACAGTATGTTGGAGAGACAAGGAATTCGATCCGAACCAGAATGTGGCAGCATAAGTACAACATATTGAACAAAAAGGAAACAGAAACACCACTGGTACGTCACTTCCTGTTGCATGGATGGCCAGCGATAAGAGTGTCAGGACTACAGCACAATACATCATGGACAAATATGGACAGAAAAAAAGAGGAAAGAAGATGGATTCATTCTTTAAACACTATAGAACCATCTGGTTTAAACAAAAAATATAACTAAGAGGTTAAATTAAGTATTTACAATCTTAAAGTGAGGGTAGGAGGTCCGGGAATGGTGTCCTTTTGTAGTTTTCCTCCTTCCTGTTTCTCTCCCCTCCATTTTGATCCTAATGTCTGCCTTTCTCCCTTGTCTCTCTGTCTGCCATGTTTGTGTTTATTCGTGGTGTGTTTTTTTTCGACCCTAACCTCTCCCATACCTTTCCCTGACCCTAACCTCTCTCCCCCCTTGCCTAAACCTAAGACTCTCACCCCTAAGCCGACCTGTGACCTTGACCGCTCACAATAAAAATTCAGGCAGGGCCTCTGACCCGTAAGGACAGGCCTGCTCTGTTTAAGTTGTCAGTCTGGACATAAAATACTTATTATAAATAGTTTTAATCATTAAGTACTTAATATAAGTTAAAAAAGAGTTTACTCTGAATAAATAGTGACATAAATTAATCATATAGAATTAATACATACATAGAAACAATCTTAGAATAAATAGAATAATAACATCATCATAAAAAATAGGTCCAGCCCTTACATAGTACAAATAGACAACTTAATTCATGATTTGACAGTAAATACTTAATAAATAACATTTATCTTAAAAAATTAATTATTTATATTTAACCCCTAACATAGACATTCAATTCATAAGGTAGAAAACCAATCAGATTAATTAAAAACCACAAAAGAATCTGTCCAATTAACACACAATCAAAATATGCTTTTATTTTGGTAACACGAACTCCCAAACTACGGTTCGGAGGAGAGTATAAAAGGAGGAAAGGAGACACACAGCTCACTCCTGCTCTGACTTCGGTACAGACAACAGCTCTGCCAGTCACACGCAAAAAACATCTCTCACTCTACGAACTTCTAAATTTACAAGTGTGCCTTCGCCTGAGGAAGACCTACTAGGTCGAAACGTTGCGCACGGGCACATTATAGGAAAATCCTCTTAAACAATTGTAAAATTTACTTTTTAGGCTAAGACACTGTTTTGTCTTCTCTTTAAGTTCACTTTCGTTTTTGAATTGTAGTCCTTTTGTTTTCTTATTTAGTTTAAATACATTGAGCTTAGCATTTAATACAATACAAACTTAATCATTAATTAAATTACACCGCTTGTCAAGAGCCCATCAGAGGGACACAGTGTGGTGTATAGGGAGGATTATTATTTAAATACACCATCTAACTGTCCATCAGAAAATTGGATCACTCTTACAGCATCATGGGATATTATGATGAAGATTGGCATACAGTCAGACATGGCAGACGTCAGGGCCGCTCTCGTGAGCAAAGACACTATACTAATAACACGGCCTACACAGGAAAGAGAGCGTACTGGGTGAAGGACCGCGCATCTCCAAACCCTCGTTACAGGAGGGGGCGGACTCAGTCCCAATATCCTAACCGGCCAGTGCCTCCCCAAGGCCGCTCGTATCCTGCTAGGCCTCCAAGTGACCCCAGAGGTCGTTCATATGCTGATGTGGTTAAACATGGCAAACACAAAACACAATCAAGGAATGCTAACACGGTATTCCATCAGAGAAATGTCACCAAGCAACAGAGGGGGGTTGCTGTCACATCCAGAGATCAAAACACAGCACCAACAGACCCAAAGTTTGGGCGGTTGGTTCGACAGTTACACAAAGTGATCAAAACAGTGCACCACTACCAGAATGTAGCCGTAGAACAAGAAAAGCCTGCCCCTAAGATGATCACCAGAATGGTGTACAACTTGGCTAATATGATTAAGCCGGCTTGTCCAAATCCAGACACAGCTGACTTAATTGTGGGGAATGCCCAAAATTGGGGGTACACCACTATGCAAATCTTGCAAGAACATTATAAGGCAGTTCTGGACCAACTCTTAACAGATCTAAAGAACGATCATGTGACAGAGTGGACAGACGCCTTTAATGTAGCGACAAAGTGGGCACGCAAAAACCTTCCACATTTAAGCCAGGAGGTCATAGACCACGCCAAAGCTCTCATCTCCTCACTGGGAGACGTGGGACAGGACACAGGAAGGAAAGAAAGACCAAGACAGGATCCAGACAAAGACCAAGACAGAGACCGGGGAACAGACCAGACAGAACGACAGACACAGACACAAACACAACAACAAACACCACCACCACCACCACCACAACGTACACAACCACAGACCGGTACAACGGAGAAACAAAAAACTCCAGAGAACACACAAACAAATGAAACAGGGGGAGGCCCTGTCCCACGTGCACAAGCTGAGGAAATAGAGAGGGTGAGACAGAGCCAAGATGGCGCTCAGTTTCCCGCTCTGCAGACCCCACAGAGGGAAGAGCCAAGGCCACAGAGAGCACGTAGGACATTTGAGAGCCAAAACCCATGTGTTGTGTTAGAGAACAATGCAGCGTGTGCAATTGAAGTGATAGCACAAGTTACGCCTGTTAGAACGCCTAAAGTACCACCAAGGGCCACACGAGCAGTTGACTCACTGTTGATGGAGGATTCGACTAACGTGGCGGACGAGACTCCCAGCCTGACACCAATACCTAGGCCCAGAGAGCCTGACATGGGTTCTCCAGGTGAGCAGGACACCACGTATCAGCCGAACACATCTGAACAACAGGAAGAGCAACCTAGCTCGGGCCAGGCTAACACTTCTACTCCAAAGCAGCGCTTGTATAGGGTTAAAAGACACATTAATACGGACAGAAAAATGATTGACTGGAACCTTACGGTTTGGAAAAAATGGCTCGTAATAGGGGATTCCAACCTTTCACGCATTCCAGGCCACACACTCTCGGATTTGCAAGTGGAGAGTTATCCAGGAGCCAATTTCAGACACGCAGAATCCATCCTATCTAAAGTGTCCACGTTGGTTGGTGTCGAGAAGGTGGTTTTGTCTTTTGGTCTCAACAGTCGAGGACAAAAGGCAAAAGAGACAGCAGTAAAACAAATGCAGGCAGCAGTAAGAATGGCAAAAAAGAAATTCCCTTATGCAGAGTTATGGATTCCCCTCATTAACTTTTCTTCTGCTCTAGCTGCTCCGGAGAAGCTTTGTCTTCAAAAGATAAACGCTCACATACAGAAAAACATGCCATACATTCCGTTGTTGCCAAACAGCGTATTCCAGACAGAGAGTGACTTGGTACATTGGTCCAGGCCAACAGCCAGTTCTATGCTACAACACTGGTGCAGGTATTTAAACTGGGGGACCCCATAAGTCCACATGTGGAAGGGGATAAGAGGAGAGTGCCAGTGACGTCACAAAATGTGGTAAATCTGTACAGAGCGTTTAAACTAACAGAGGCCCAACTGAATCTCCTGAACAGAGGGTTAACCTTTGTACCAACCCTGGATGTACATAAAAATCAACAAATACAATTGGAGCTGGACCTACAAAAGTACCATCGAAAGCTTAAATTAGCAACATTTTTTAAAAACACAACACAAAGTAGGCCAACGCCATTTACATTTCCATCTAACTGGACTCCTCCTATGTCTGATCTGCCCAAAGAATTACACTCATTGATTGATAAAGATTACGATAATTTCAAACATGATTATGATTGGCACATAGAAAATGCAAACTTATCACAGGAGGAAGTAACAGCATTAAGAGAACTTATGCATAACAAGCAGATAGTCATCAAGCCTGCTGACAAAGGCAGCGCTATTGTCATCCTAAGCAGGGAACAGTACATCACCGAGGTCCAACGCCAATTGCAGGATAGTATATATTACAAAAAATTAAAGGACCCCATCTTTCCACAATCAGTTCCGTTGGTACATGAAATTTTGAATACATTATACAAGAAAAAGTACATTAATGCAAAGCAGAAGCGTTATTTAAAAGGGGAAGGCCCTCCTAGAGAAAGGAGATTCTACATACTGCCTAAAATTCATAAACCTCCAGAAAAATGGAGTGTTCCATACCAAGTGCCCTCTGGAAGACCGATAGTGTCTGATTGCAGTAGCGAAACATATCATACAGCAGAGTTTATTACTCATTTTTTAACTCCCTTGTCCACCAAACATCCGTCATATGTAAAAGACACATATCATTTCATTGAAATTATAAAAGGATTAAAAATTCCACCTAATTCATTGTTGTTTACTATGGACGTAGACAGTCTTTACACAAATATTGACATACCAGCAGGACTGCGGGCGGT
>NW_023339651.1:336171-339372 GCF_004916995.1 Morone saxatilis | reverse complement strand
GCAAATGCCTATTGGTTCTTCATGGTTTGTATTTATGATCATTTTGTATTAAAGGAAGGGAGTCTGGAAGGTTATTCCGGGACCCTCATCGTCCTTTTTCATTGTCAGTCCATCTGATAGTTGTGAGGTATACAGGAAGCGACTCCCCAGGAACCGAAGGGCGTGCGCGAAACTATTGATAAAGTAAAAAACCCCGCTCCTGTAGGGGGTTTCGCCGGCTACATGCAGTGTCCTGTGAGGTTTGCCCTATATACGGGGAGTTATAATCTGTAGGGGGTCTGACATCTGGCTCATTATGTTAAATTAATATAAATGTTTCTCCTAAATATTAAACAGTCGCCATTCTCCGTCCCACTCAATAACTCATTTAAGTGTCATCACAGCTGAGCAGGCGGTCTTGCAGACGTCAAGTTGGTAACTACTTTGTGAAATCCATACGGGACAGTTCATAAGTAATGACCTCATCATTTCCCCTCTTCAATATAACTAATACAGCATTAATCCTTTCCCACAATGTTTCACTTTTATATCCTTTAATAATCTACTTTGTCACAGCTCAGGAAATGCAGGACTGGACACAAATGCAGACAAAGCAGGCATAAGGACGACTTCAGCGGTTTAATATATGAAAATAGCTTCCAGGTCGGCAGACAGGCGGGCAGGTAGACAGGTTCAGATGCGGGTTTTGAGTGACAGAATCTCAGGATGTGAAGTCACACAGGAAATAACTGAACTAAAACCCAAAACCATGATATATTTGTTTAAAAAAAAGCATCCTTCTGAGTGCCTTTGCAGAGTCATATTGTTGCATATAGAAGAGGTCTAGTTTTTTTCAAGTTCTGACTGGAAAGTCAAAAACAGGGATTTCAGAACACCAGTCATAATGGCTTAATATGGAAAAACATCTGGATTATGTTGGAGGGGTGGTGGCGCCTAAAGAGACCTCGCTCTGTGGGGCTGGTCAAATTTGCTGGGATACTGGGAGGAAGTTAAAAAGGAAACAGAAACAAGTTATTTATCTTAGGCCTCCTTCAGGAATGTCTGAACTGAATGACAAAAGAATGTCGTCGGTCCGGGTAGCTAAAGGGAGAGAGTTGCACACTGGTAACAGACCCAGCCTAGAATGAATGACAGTAGTCTGAGAACCTAATAAATTTCGAGACTGGAAACAACTTGAGTGACATGAGTGAAAGTTTGACATGAACATGCCCAGTTGGGATGAACCCAATCTCGTTCTAATAATGTAGGTTTATACATTGAAATCTTCTACAAAGGTGATATTATTAAAGTTCTAATCGATTTTTAACCACAGGTGAAGCTGTCGGTGTATAGGCGTGAGGACTGAGGTGGTTTGGGTTAAACAAAAAGTCAGGGTCAAAGCCAATCAGAGGCAGAGTGAGGGCAGGTCTTTGAGGAAACTTACGTCTCGCTAAAATGGATAGAAAACACTAAAATAACTGCAGTTAGAGGTGTGGATAGGGTTTGTGGTTAGGGATTGTATTGAGGGTACTGGCACCTTTGTTGCTCCAAATCAGGCACTGGGGCTCACGCATTTTACTAAAAAAAGTAGATTTAGTATTTGGTTAAATGACTGCTAGCTACCCAGGCACTGCTAGCACTTAGTTAGCCATTGATTCCACAACGAGTGGGTGGTGAATGTAGTTCAAGCAGCTCCTTAGCTACAATAGCCACCAGGTCAGTTATTAGCAGGTTAGCTGATCATCCAAACGTCTGGCTAACGCCCCACGCTGATGTTGCAGATCTTACAGCTGGGGTCTTTCTTGGCGTTGACGGTGGACTGACTCACGAGCTGTTGCCCGCTGATCCGTGCCACTGTCCCTAAAGACATATCCACCGGCTCAGTGTAGATCACCTCCAGGATTACGTCCTGAGCGTGACGGAAAGACAGCGAGCCATCGTCCTCCTCGGTGCGGCTCAGGAAGCAGTTGTTTGATCTGTCCAGCGCCGGCAGCCTCCCTTTACAGAAGACGTCTCCTTTGGTGCCGTCAGGAGCCAGGACCAGGATGATGTAGTGGTAGGACGTGTACATGCAGTAGAAATCCCCAAAGTAGATGTTGGTGTTCTGGTTGAAGAGGACCTCGGCTTGGATCTGTGCAGAAAGAAATGCAGCGCAGTATGTTTGTGTACTATAGTAGTGTTTGTTTGTTGTTGCTGTAAACAACAGTGATGTCAGTCAGATTTGGGAAAAACAGAGTTATGAATATTAAATCATCCGTCTTTGCTCACTTCATCTCAGCCTTTCTCACCCGCAGGTGTGTTAAACTACAGGTTATCAACCTTTTGGTGAAATTATCAGTTATTTTATCGGCATCGGCTGTGAGGAGAAGGTCGTCATCGGTTATTGGTTGAAAAAAATGTTATTGTGCATCTTAAGAACTTTTGAATAAATGACACAAAAAAATGTAATAATTTTTGTACTTTTATTGCAAATAAATGCCTAAAAACATCACAACATGCATGGCAATCCCAAAAAATGGCTGTGAAAATCTGGAGGGAGTGATTAATGGAGCGCTGGTGTCAGCACAGTTATTGTTAACCTGCCAAATGTCTATGAAAAGATTCAAAAGGCCGCACCTGGAAGCGGTAGGGTCCATATGGGGAGTCCTGGGGGGGGTTTCCTGTGTTGAACTCTGTGTTGCAGCTGAAGAAGACCCCCTCCAGTTTGCCGCTGATGGGGGACCCGAGGCTGCCGCTGTTGTCTTTGACTGCCGGCAGCATCCGGTGGCACTGAGCGTCTCTGGAGCAATAGGAAGGGCTGTTCAGGGCACACAGGGTGAAAACACACAGAACATCAACATCTGGAGATACAGTCAGTGAGTGCACACACACACACACACACACACACACACACCTGGCCTGTTGGAAGTACTCTTGCTGTTGGTTTCTGTAGAAGACGGTAAACGGCAGCATCCGGCCAGCAATCGCCTCGGCTTTCTGTAGCAGCTGGTTCAGATGGAGGCTGGAGTAATCTGTGGAGAACACACACACACACATTGATACATTCTCTGTCTGTATTCAGTATTTTTATCATTTTAAAAATCAGACTTAATATTCTTCTTTCTGACAGATTCACTGCTTATTCTCATTGTTCTATCAGCTGTTTGCTTTCTGATGCAGGACGAGGCTGTTGATCAGCGACTGATCAGAGCAAAGCCTATTAAATAATAATAAGACTTTATT
>NW_023339651.1:335881-336146 GCF_004916995.1 Morone saxatilis | reverse complement strand
CCCCCGCCCCCCCTCCTCCTCTGACTGGTTAGAACTGCTACCTGCCCTCTCTGAGAGGTAGTTTGAGTTTTCTGACGCTGACCCAGAAACCATTAACAATGTCAAAACGACCAAAACTTTCCGGTGCCCAGGGAAGGAAAAAAAGAAAAGAAGAGGAGGAAAAACGCGACAAAGACAGAGGTAGAGTAAGTAAAGATAATGTCATGAAATGATTTGTCTGTTGCAGAACGATAGTAACCTTTAGCCTAACACGGTTTGTTAATCA
>NW_023339651.1:328849-335856 GCF_004916995.1 Morone saxatilis | reverse complement strand
AGAGAGACGAGACGGAACACGAGAGACAGAGGAGAGGAGACAGAACAGAGAGGAGAGAGACAGACAGAGACGAGAGACAGACCGAGAGAGCGCAGACCAGAAGGAGAGACAGACAGAGAGAAGAGAGAACAGAGAGAGAGAGACAGAGAGAGAGAGACAGACAGAGAGACGAGAGAGACAGAGAGAGACAGAGAGACGAGAGACACGACCACGAGAGAGAGAGAGACAGAGACGAGACAGGACAGCACAGAGAAACAGAGACAGAGAGAACAGAGAGAGATACAGGTTCACAAAATATATAATATATATATTCCAGACCCACAAGGAAGGGAGAGAGAGAGAGAAGAAGAGACCAGACAGAGAGAGAGAGACAAAGAGAGAGAGAGAGAGAGAGAGAGACAGAAAGACAGACAGAGGAGAGAAGACAGAGAGAGAGACAGACACCGGACAAGAGGAGAGAGACACGAAGAGAGAGAGACCAGACGAGGAGAGAGAGAGGACAGAGAGAGAGCAGAGAGAGACGACCAGACAGAGAAGACAAGAGCAGAGAGAGACCGAGAAGATCCACGGGCGGACAGACAGACAGAGAGGAGAGAGCACGACAGAAGAACGAGAACCGCGAGAGAGCGAGCATGAGAGACAGAAGAGAGCAGAGCCAGACCCGCAAGAGAAAGAGAGAGAGAGAGAGCAACAGAGAAAGACACGAGGAGAGAGAGAGAGAGAGACGAGGTAAACGCAGGTTAGATACATGAGACGGATGGAATACAGAAAACCTTAAACTGCTAAAGTTGTAATGTTAACGCAGCATTTCATTCCAGTTTGTGTTCATTCCTGAGACAGCAGCGTGCAATGTGAACTCCAAAATGATAGCATGATCAAAATGACAGTGCTAAACATGCTGTATATGTTTTCCCACATTTATCTTTTTTTCGTTGTCAGCATTAGCATGCTAACTTTTTGCCTAATTATCAGTAAACACAAAGTAGAGGCTGCTGAAAATACCATCAGATTCTGCAGGTATTTGGTCATAAGAGAGTGCTGGGGTGACGTATTATTGTATTCCTGAAGTTCTCTCTGTCTCTGTTTCTCTGTCTGTCTCTCTCTCTCTGTCTCTGTCTCTGTCTCTCTTTCTCTCTCTCTCTCTGTCTCCATCCCTCCCTCCTCTCTCCAGAGTTCGCCTCAGAGGACAAAAGGCTTCAGTTAGCAGAGACTCAGAGAGCTTGCAGGCTGAACAAGGAGCCTGTTGAGGAGGCGTAGGACAGTTCAAACTGCCAGCGTAACATCTTGTTACGACTCGCATCAGATGTTTTCAACAGGAAACTCATTAAATCAGGGGTGTCCAAACTTTTTATTCCAGGGGCCACATGGAGGAAAAGGTTTGTAGTTTTTAGTAATGAGCCTTTAAATTAAACATGTTGTGCTGTACACCTAGTATACACAAGAATTTAGATCCTTTACTACAGTACAAGTACTGATACCACACATGCAATGAAAATGTTATTAAAATCCACTACAACCTGAAACAGGCTCAGTTTAGTTTACTCTCCCTGTTTACATAACCGGTTGCTCTTGATTGATCAGGAATGACTGGGGAAAGTCCAACTGAGCTCCCCCCCTCCTCCTCCTCATCCCCCCATCCTTTCAGTTAATGGAGGAGGTGAAACATCTATTCATCCACCCTGAGAAGGTAATTAGCCACAGAGATCTCTGCAGATCTATCAGACTGAAGCTGCTGCCAGATTTCAGTCCACAACAGAAATACTGCAGGCTAACTATTGTAATGTTAACTGGGTTCAACACTAACCTATTGTAAAACAGGCTAGCAAGTTGTGTTCATTCTCTTTCGGTCGCCTCAGTTCAGATTTTATTATTATATTATTATCATTTCCAGTTTTATTTATTAGAATATTCTCATTGCCAACAATGACTGTCACATTATTGCAAATTCAACCAATCCTGTGAATTCTCCGCAACCTTGCAATTTTGTCCAATCACTCCAACCTTTTCACAAATTTTACCAATCACAGGAGTCCCCCGTGTTGAGCCATACGTCACCTAACTACATATTCAAGTAATCTTCTTCCTAAACCTAACCAAACTGTAACTGTTTCACAACGTTAATCACACGAGAGCAGCTGTTGCTAGCTGGACCCTGCGTGTCTAGAAATGAC
Source organism: Morone saxatilis (assembly GCF_004916995.1). Classification (NCBI taxonomy): domain Eukaryota; kingdom Metazoa; phylum Chordata; class Actinopteri; family Moronidae; genus Morone; species Morone saxatilis. The sequence continues at coordinate 333,685 of NW_023339651.1, read as the reverse complement.
TATAGAAGGAAACCTACAGCGTCACACTCTGAAGCAGAGGGCCACTGACCAGTTGGCCGTTTCAGTCTCTGAACTTGCAGACAAATGTAAAGCAGCATCCAGCTAACTTGTGTATGTTGGACCTTTGGAAACTGTCTGAGCTGAGAGACCTTCACTGGATGCAGGAATTCCAAAACTCGACTTTTTCTATGAAGCCTTCTGAACTCAGGCGGATCCTGATGCTAATCTGATGCAGTCTGTAAACTGCTGCGCTGCTCAGAGCAAAGACTTAGATCATCCTCAGTCAGCTGTGTGGAAACAGTGCATGTCTGATTTAAAGTACTTCTCACTTTCTATTCCACTACATCTCAAGAGTAAAATATCATACTTTTATCTGACACCTTTTTACTTTTACATTTGATTTTTCTGATTTTACGCAGAAAACATAAATATGATGTATTGTTTTATATTAAACTATGTAGAAGTATATAAACTGCAGTTCAACTACAAGATTAAATTACAGCTTGTAGTATTGTATCAATACTAATGATCCAATACTGTAATGATATAGCAATGACCATTACTTTACTTTGATACATTTCGGAGATAATACTTAGACATACATACTTTTACTTCAATCAAATTTTAAATGCTGGACTTTTACTTGAAATGGAGAATTTACACAGTGTGGTACTGTCTGGTAATTGTGCTACAGTAAATTATCTAAATACAATTACAAACATCTGGTAAACTCCATAGGTATAGGTGGACATACACAATATATCCTCTTCTGCTGCTTAATGGTCTTTCACCATCTCTGGAAGCTGAAGCTGGAAAACGTAATCTCTTAGGGACTCTGTTCTAGAGAGAGCACAATGACCTTCCACAAATACTAAACTGCTCCATCTTTCCCTTATTGATAGTCCAACAAAGGCTCCTTAAATACATTTGCATATTCATGAGCCGTTTAGCATTGACCGTTTACAGATTTATAGATTATGCAAAGACACTGGGAAGGGTAGGTGCACACAATTCACTGCAGGTAGTTATTTACAAGAAGCCTTCCTACTGGTGTGCGCCACATGGTTTTATAGATCTACATATTTTAGTAACTGCACCACCAGGAGGTCTGGAGCAGTAAATACTGCACACAAGTGATCCAGAGCAGTTGTTTTGTCTTTAGATAAAAGTCCACTCAGTCTGTTTTAAGCACTTGTTTAAAAGCTGTGCTGTGCTCCTGCACACTGTGAAAGTTTTAGTTTCTCCTTCAGGCTAATTGAGGTTTTGGAATTCTGACATATGACAGCAGCAGGATTCATCTGAACAACAGAACCAGCAGAGTTTCCTCCTCGCTCTGGTTCCCCTGAACGCCTCAGTCATTGCTTCAACAACGTTCAATAACGGTAACACAACACACTGAGACTCACAAAGAACCAGCGGGTTCTGAAGCATTTCCTGTAGGTATATACTTGTACTGTTTGAGCAGCTGTAAAGTATCCAGCAACTTCAGCTCATTTACCAGCAGATTTATTAGCTGACCTCTGGTGCATGATCCGATCAGTCCTAAATCCTTAGTTTATAATAATGTAATAAATAATGTTACTTTTCCTAATTTTACTGATATATCATGCATCAGCGTTTGTAGTCATTTTGTGTCTCAAGATAAGATGCCACAAAGACACACAAAAACAAAAAGACACAACATCGCTACAAAGAGACATAAAACAACCACAGAGATACAAATTAACTATGCACAAAACCAATACAAAGAAACTGATGTGTCAGCCTACAATGATAATGGGTCACACACCCATTATTCACTGACCTTCCCTGTCACACAGCTGCAGACTCTTCAGCTCCACACTCAGACTGTTCAGGCTGCTGTGAGGAGGCTCCATCATGTTTATATCCAAACAGAAAAACCAGTAAATCACAGCGACGACAACGTCAGCATAACAGAGTCAAAAACAAGATGGAAACCCATCAGTTTAACAGCTGAATGTGAAGCTTCAGTTTGTTTCCAATCAGTCTGTCTGACAGCTGCTCTCTCTCTCTCTCTCTCCCCCTCTGTCTCTCTCTCTGCTTTAGTGAGGTCACGGGATGATTATTGAGAGAGTGACAGTGAGAAAGACAGAGAGAGAGAGAGAGATTTTTTCTTTTTTTCTAATTGAATAGAAAACTTTTAGCAGCTCTAATGAGTATTTTATAACAATGTATGAACTGAAAATGTGTGGTGAATAATAATCTGCAACTCTCCTCCACTTTACACACCTTTATAGTGACTTTGAGCTCATTGATACAACTTTATCTCAGAGCATCTTTTTCAGAGAAAACAGCAGTAAAAAGTAGAGTACCTGCTGTGCAGCAAACAGCAGACGGACACAGAGACTTGCTGGTGAACATAGTGGAGCATTTAACAACCCTAACGCAAAAACTACAAGACAGTGAATATTGGACAAACTCTAAACACCCCTCCAAACCAATGATCCTTTTTGCTCTGTAGAGTACAGTTAAAGCAATATGATCATTTATTGCTGTACATAAAGGACCAGTGTGTCTGATTTAGTGACCTTTAGCGGTGGCGTGGGTTGCAACCAACTGGATTCTTATTTTCAGATGTGATTATACACTAATGAAAACATACAACATACTAATGACAATAGATCCTCCTCAGTGTTACACACTGGACCCTTTAGTACACATTCCTCCTCCTTGTACTTTACTCGAGTATTTTCATTTTATGCAACTTTCTACTGTTTCACCACTACTTTGTCTGATAGATTTTGTTACTTACGATGTAATTAGTCCTGCCACTAAACTGAGGTTTTTTTGAAGTGACGGCTCTCTAGTCTTGTCAACGTGTCTTTGTTTAATTTGGAGGCCAGGTTTCACCCACAGTGCGGAGGGAAGGTTTAATCAGAGAGACAGAACATGAGCAGGGTCACACCATAGTTCAAAGTAACTTCACAATAAAAGGCTGCTTACATTTTATGGCATCAGTAAATGTGTTATATATTTCCACTGTTATATACTGTATGTATTTATGTACATGCATCAATTATCTTCTGCATGTGTGACGGTCTGTTTCTGTGCTTTTCTGCCAAAGAACGACAGTGATGTCATCATTTGTGGATTAAACCATGATGCTGTCAGGAGGGGGAGGAGGAGGATTACGGGCCACACTGAAAAGTGAATTACACAAGTGCTTATATAAAGAGATTAAGGACAGTCCAACCTGCACAGGAAACACATTTGTTCTGCTATTCTTGTGGGGACCCTCATTGACATTATATGTTGACTTGAAGCTATAATGTGTAACATTATAACGGTGTAAACTCTAGAGCTATGTTCACTTTAGCAGTTTGATAGCACTTTCTAACAGTTCGCTCTGGAATATCCTGTTGTATAAAACCATTGACAATAAAAAAGACACAGAAGTGAGATTTCTATATCCACAGCTGAAGAGATACTGGCAGACAGGCTGTGGGTTATTACAAGGCCTAAAGTGTGACCTAATAAGATTCATACAGTTGAGTAGATTTACAAATGTTAAAGCAAAAGAGTTAAAATCACCTTAAATAAGAATTCTGTTATAAAGGTTGTGGATAATTGACAGGAGAAATTTAAAATAAAAGAAGAGCATCGTTTGGGTGGCCTGTAGACTATCATGCATTTCACTCCTTCATGGTCAGATTTCTGCTGAATTGAGCTGATGGAAATCCTGATGTCACGCCACGATGTTAGCCTCCTATGTTTTGATATTAACATATTTTTGATATATAATCTTTGGACCAGTCCTTGCACTTATCCGCAGGATGGATCATTTTTCCAGGCTTCTGATCTACACATCCACTACGCTGTCTGGCACTACAGGAACATCAGTCAGTAATCTTAGATCCATATACGGATGAACTAGGGACTTTTATTGAAGCCTCACCACCAAACTAATATGCACAGCAATCATCCTCTCAGCGTCACTTGGACCTAAAGTCATTGCATTTGATGAATACACATCTTTTAAATATAACTGCATTCCAAAGTCAACTTTATGGCATGAGGCAACAGTTGGATTGGACTGCCCCATACTGCTGGTCAGGTTTGGTGCCAACATTGTGTAATCCAAAGTCACACACACTCAAGGACATATAATACATATGCACCTTATCGTTGTGAAACAGCAGCTATTGAGTAAATGGGATCTTTGGAATATAAATAATCAGAGACATCAGAGCGTCCAGAGACACTGACATCAGGATTTCCATCAGCTCAATTCAGCAGAAATCTGACCATGAAGGTAAGTTAGTAACTAACTTTAAGTGTTTATCAGTAGTTTTAGTTTGTCAGCAGCTTCAGTAAGATTATTTAAAATATTGTGTGGTGACACAAGTTTGTCACCAGTTTCACACTATTCAGAGCTTCCCTCCAGGTCTTTATCTCTGGCTGCCTAACACTACCTTACATATGTTTTAATTAAATGTGAGTTTATGTTATATCTGAATAGACATTATTTACTGTGAATCTTAGTCAGTCCCCTGTCCTCCAAAGTACTTTTCCAGTTGGTAAATCCTCATTTTGTAAAGACATTTAAAAAAATCTTTGAACTGAGGTATTACATTCAACCAGTATATCCCTCTGTCTGAGAGAGACACCAGCTCAGGTTAAATGTGCAAGGAGCCTGTCTAACCACATTGGGTATGGTTTCAACACATGGCTGGTTTCAAAGTTGGAAATGTTCAAACTGTAAACAGTGTTTTTATGAATCAAAATGACAACATCGTCTCTGTTCCAGCTGCTATCAGTCCTCCTCCTTCTCCTGGCTCCAGTATTGACTGGCTGCATCCCTCTGGTCCTCCCAAT
>NW_023339651.1:323999-328762 GCF_004916995.1 Morone saxatilis | reverse complement strand
TAAAGCTCTTGCTTGCAGTTGGGCATGCGGTGTAGTAGTACTAATACTGGTTGTAGTACATAAGATGTAGTTTTAGCCAAGTATCACATTTACTAATGAGTATATCTGTGTGTAGGTGTTCTGTGACATGGACTCAGAAGGAGGACGGTGGACGGTGAGTATTGACTTTTGACTGGTAAGCAGTTAGATGAGCTACACCCCATCTTCCTGCTCCAAGAGAGCCCCATCCTTGTTAAAGTATTACTGTACCGTTAGTAATCAAACATAATTAATGCATAAGGAGTTACAAGTATCTATAAATATGGTCAATAAAACAAAAAATGTCAATAAGACACAGAAAGGAAAATGATAATAGCAAAAGTGTAAAAGTACATAAAATGATAAAAAGCTATAGTAATTAATAATAAGTGAGTAATAGCGTGATAAAAAAAAAGTAATAATAACATACAAATCTTTTTTCAGGTGAAATAGTAGTGGGGGGAAATAAAGTCTTTAAAGTCATATGTGACAAAGGTTCTTAAGTACTTCAATTAATATGCACGTAATTTAAGGAATTAATAAAATGCAATCAAAGTGGCAGCAATAATCACTGGCATAATCTCACTTTTTTGTAAATGAACCTTTGATCCTGATGATAAGTATAAAAGCATGTCATCAACGTAAAGAGATACCTTTTCTCTGTATTACCTAATGCTGGCTTCACCATGCTGTGTGATTGCTAATGGTTAGGTAGCAATAGCAAATAAAAGGGTGACAAGGAGCAACCCTGCCAAGTGCCGTAACGAACTGGGAAATAGACTAGATTGCTGTTTGTTCGGACAGCCGCCAACGGGGAGGAATAGAGCACCCTTATCCACGAGACAAATCTTGAACCAAAGCCAAATGGTTTGAGAGTATAAAGAAGATAATCCCACCTGATCAAATGCCTTCTTGGCATCGAGTGATATTTATATTTCTGGAGGCTTGTGTGGAGTGGGATCATAAAGGATATTAGATAGGAGTTGTATATCAAAAAATAGATTTTTAAGAAAGCCTGTTTGGTCATCAGAAACAACTGAGGGTAAGACAGCTTCTAAACGGCAGGCTAAAATTGACGGTATGTATTTTAACTGAAGTCAGTGTCATTGAGTCACAACCAAGTGACTTCTGGTGTGAACACTTCCTGTCGGACCTTCACAATAAATCATGTTAATAAAATATGATTTACACCCCTCCAGGTGTTCCAGAGGAGGATGGATGGCTCGGTAAACTTCTACAGACCCTGGGACCAGTACAAGACGGGCTTCGGTAGCGCTGCTGGAGAGTACTGGCTCGGTGAGAAATGGAACCAAACTAACAGTCGTGTGACTTCCTGAAACTGTTTCTAGATGTTTCTGTGTTTGTGTGTGTGTGTGTGTTTGTTTCCAGGTCTTGAGAATCTCTTCCACCTGACTCTGAGGAAAAAGTACGAGCTGCTGGTCGACATGGAGGACTTTGAGGGAAATAAAGTATTTGCTCGTTACTCCTCATTCTCCATCGACCCAGAGTCCCAGGGATACAGACTGAATGTATCTGGATTCACTGATGGAGGGGCAGGTGAGTTAGTGTTAGCATATTCAGGGGAGGATTTTCTAGCTAGCTTAAGAAATAGAATAGTATTGGATTTTTTCAGCTGTCCTTATTAGGCTTATTAGGAGGTTACAGATAATGTATTTAAAAAAAAAAAAAAATGTCAATATCTGTACTTAATACGTAATGAAGTAAAGTCCTCATTGCTACTGCTAGTTACTAGGTGTGTTTTTATAAAACATTGATCTGAGGGTATTCCCGCTTATCCCACCCACTTCTGCTTGAAGCCCTGCCCACTGCAAGTGCGGCAGTAGGTATAGATAATTTAGTTGGTTGAACAGAGACTCATTCATCCATAGTGCATATGCTTGCAGGTTGCTGGTGTTTCATGGATCACATTAAGGTTTTATATATTTTTCTCTAAATAAGTTTATATATATATATATATATATATAATAAGTAGTAGTCTACAGAGTATGAGTACTAGTACCCGCCATCAACTCCACATCATTTTATTTATCTGTTAATAGTGAACTGTTCCAACTTCTCTGCTTACTTGCTAACTTGTTAAAGCTGACTCATATGCATATATTGTTTTAATTCAGTCATAATAGTGAGAGTGTCTGGTTAGTTCAGTAGTTGTGTTAGTAGTAATACGTAGGTGGACAGTTGACAGTTCGTCAAGCAGATTGTGGTTGTACTGGGCACCAGCTGTACTGGTTGTACTGGGTGAGGGTGTGAAGCTGTGTGTGTGAGTTTGAACAGAGTGTTCCTGACAAACAGCAACAATGTTAATACAGGTTTAAAATGTACCACTGTTAGATGTGTTATCATAATGTTCTGATTATACACTTGCTGTGTTTCTGTAGGAGACGGACTGAGTTATCACAACGGACAGAAGTTCTCCACCTTCGACAAAGACCAGGACTCCTCAGACAGGAACTGTGCCAAAATCTTCCTGGGGTCATTCTGGTACAATGATTGTCACCGTTCAAATCCCAACGGAGTTTATCGTTGGGGGGCTGATGGCACTATCTTTGCTGTTGGAGTGGAGTGGAAACATTGGAAGGGTCATGACTACTCCCTGAAGACCATCAGCATGAAGATCCGTCCTGTGCAGTAGTTCTCCAGGACCAACCTACAGCAGAATATCATCAGCTGACACCAACCTTCAGATGGAAAAAATATGGAAAGGCAAAGCAGCTGTGAAAAGATTTTAAACTAGTTTAAGCAAACTGTTTGGTGAAGGTTTTAAACCCTAATGTGAATCATTATCTGCTGGACGCTGACGATAAATGAGGAGCTGAGCAGAAAGCTGATGTGATCTGATGTCTTTACTTTGTCTCCTGTGTCTTTCTGACTGGATGTTCTCTGTTCTTCTTTCACAAACTGAAATGATCATGAATCGCTGCCCTCTAGTGGTCACAGTGACAAACTACAACTCCACCTTCTAAAAAAATAATTTTATTATTTATATTAATACTTTGTGTTCTTACAGATATCAGTACTGGTATTAATAGCCATGTTAATGTCAATAATCACTGAATATACACTCAGTTAATTTCTGGACTATGTATTTTTTAATCATTTTACTGTAACGTACTTTCATCCATTTTATGCTACTTTATACTTTAACTCCACTACAATTATCAGACAGCTTTAGCCACTTTACAGACCAAAGTTTTATGTACAAAATATATGTTACATATGATCATCATGTTAAATAAGCTACAACAGCAAAATTACACATGAATGTATAATTAATAATACATCAATAATACAGTAGATCGGAGTAAAACACAGGTTATTTTTCAGCATTATGAGTACATTTACTTTTTATAATTCAAGTAAATAGTTCTAATAATTAGGGTTGTAAAGATTTACCGTTAGAAATCACTTTGGATGGATCCTAATGTACCATGAACCGGTTGACAGTCTCCACGTCTCCACTCTCAGGAAAGGTGAAAGGTCAGTGCCACAAGAGTGACTTGAGTAACGTTAGCGCAGCGTGGCCCCATGACAACAAGAATTTACAATGCGTCATCAAATCTAAAATTGGCATGGTAACACCTATGCAGGTGACGAGGAGTACATGGATGCTAATACAGCTAGCACAAGCAAGAATACGCAATATTTTAACCACTTTCCAGCCACAACTGAGCTCCAACTGGGCGAGATCTGAGGATAAGTTAAAATTGTTGTATTTCCAGCTCTTGGAGCAAATACTGAGACTTCACAGCAATAATTTGCATGTCTGCATTTACAGATTTGTCCACATATTTACAAGTCTCAATACATTTGCTGATCTGAATTCAGATTTGAAGATTTTTTTAAACATTTTCATATCTGATTACAGCTGCGTGTTTTCTCTGACAGGAAGCTGCAGGCAGTAACCGCTCTGAGCACATTCATCACGCGACCAACAGACTGTTTATCAAACTTAGCTGCACATCATGGTCTTCCTCAGCTCACCGCCATCAAAACGTCACTTTTCATCCTCGAAAGAACCTAAAGGAAGCTTCTGAACTCAACACATCTGAGTTTGTTTTCATGTGAACAAAATGAAGCCGGGAGGTTTTTCTGTGACAGGAAAGAGCCTGAGGATAAACTAACTGATGAGCTGATGTCAGACTACAGATTATACTCCGTTACTATGGCAACCTCACACTATGTATTGCGAAACATACAGGAGGGTTTTTATTTTATCAGATAGTTTCTGGGACGCTTCCTGTAACTCACCAACTATCAGATGGACTGACATGAAATGAACCTCCAGTCTTCTTTAATACAAAAATGATTCATTAATGACAAACATGAAGAAATAGCATTATGTTAAATTAATATAAATGATTTATCAAAATATTAAACAGTCGGTGGTTCTCTCTCTCGACTCAATAAACACATTCTTGAGGTGTCCGGTTTCAATTTCAAACCTTCAGCTTTAGAAAAAACCATGGTCTAATCAATTGGTTCAACCCTGGCCTTTTATCATCTCAGGGGGAGACGGACCACAGGCATGGCTTTTACCGCCAAACTGATTCGTGTGTTACACTCCGTTTAACGTGCGTGTTTCTAGTTGGTTCAGTGAATCGCTTAAAGGCGAGATAGGTTGCAAAGAAAAGGACGATAGGACAGGCGTTTTGGACCGGTTCATTTTTCCTTCAATGTTTCATGGTTTCATGAGTTGCTACCGGGAGCCCAGTGTATCGCGCAGA
>NW_023339651.1:321165-323899 GCF_004916995.1 Morone saxatilis | reverse complement strand
TTCTTGTGCTTTATCGTCTCGCAGGTTCTCATGGATCCTCAATATTACTGATATTATTATTATTATTATTATTATTATTATTATCATCCCCCATTCTTGTGGCTATTATCGTCATCATCTTCTTCATTTCTATTAGTGTAGTTGTTGCTGTGGACCTTTTGTCCACTCCCCCCCTCTCTTCTCTCCCTATCTCTCTCTTCTCTGTCTCTCTCTCTCTCCCTCTCTCTCTCTCTCTCCCATCCACCTAGAGTCGGGGACTGCCCTAGGTTTCTGCCTCTTAAAGTTAGTTTTTCCTTGCCGCTGTCTCCAAGGTCTTGCTCATGGTGGAACTGTTGGGTCTCTGTAAATAATGTTATAAGGAGTTCAGTCTGAGATGAATGGTGAATTGAATTGAATCAGGTTCAGTATGAGCACTGACTGTTGGTCTAATGGTGCTCATAAAACCTGGAACGGAACAGAAAACACCATTACTACATTAACGTACTGTGTATGGCTCAACCATCCAGCAGGTTTCTTACGGTCTGGATGGGAGGACGCTGAGCAGAGAGAGAGGGTGAGGGGGGAAGGGAACCGGCAAACAGACTGACCAAAACCAAAAGCCACCAAGCAAAGCTCAGTCACACTGAAAGGCTGAAAATACACTGAGTCATCACAGGCAGGAGTCCCGGAAGACGAGTCGTCATAATTGGATTGTTTGTCTTCAATCTCCAAAAATACAAATACACAAAAAATCAGGAAAAGAAACTTTGAATCAGGTTTTACTCAAATCAAAACATATTTCTGACTTCATGGGGTCAAAGGTCAACTACTTGAATGTGTAGAATCAAAATTCTTCAAAAGTACAAGCACATTGATTGGCTCATTTCAGATTCATCGTTTAAAATTATGTATTAAGCGTAGAGGCCATTGTGGCGCCGTACGTTCCCTCTTTTGGTGATAGTGCAGGTGTAAATGTGAACTTTAAAGTCAAACATGCTGATGCTGAAGAAAAGCCAGTGTGAGAGCCCATATCTCAAAATCTTCTTCAATAAGTTGTGAAAAGAAGTTCTGAGAAGCTCTGATGAGCTCTGATTTTGCTGATGAGGAAATAAAAGAGGAAACATTTCATGAGCAGGTGAACAGACGACGAGTCGGACAGACGAGAGGAGACGGACGGTGAACGTGGACATGGATCAGCTGTTGGTGCTGTTGCTGTTGCTGTGGAGCTCAGGTAGGACTCAGGTTTAAAGATGATGTGTTAAATATTTGTGTTGGATGTTGGAGGAACATACGAAGGCTTCATTTACACAAACAGATATCTCCATTTTCATTGATTTGAAATCAATCCAAGAGAGTGCCAATCAAACTGCTGTTGGTTGATTCATTTTAAGAATGGCTTTTATCTGTTGTTGTAAACTCTTCACACACACATACATACATCATATTAAAGCATCAAAGGAAGAAAAACAGGAAAACGCTGTAAAATCATTCACATTGAAGTTTGAATTCTTCAGATTTTCATCAGATCAAACCCAGTTTTTGATTCTATTTGTACTCAATTATTAGTTTTTATTTAACATCTGTCAATGTATTTATATTCAGTAATTGTGTCTCTGCGCAGTATTCTCCACTGTTAGCAGCAGAGTCCACCTTTGACTCAGACTCATGACAGACTGACAGGAATCGATCCATCATGTAATCAGATTCACTGTTTCCTCTTCACTCTCCTGCAGCCGTATCAGATCATTTCCTGCTGCTCCTTCACAATAAAACACTTCAACTGGATAAAAAGAGGGAAGCTTTTATTGTGAAGCAGTCACAGGAAACACACTGTATTTGTCAGAGTCACTTTCCTTCAATCGAAGCTTTCTGACTCCACGGGGGTCAAAGGTCAACTTCACTAAATCATCAGAACTAATAAATATCAGGCAACTATCCAGTGAACTCTTCCAGCCTCCAACACAATGAATGACAGACAAACGGCTCACATGTGGTTTGGATCACCATGGCAACACACTGCTCAGAACCATCAGATATTGATCTGTTGATTGGCGGCCAGATAGAGCGATCGGTTGGTGTTTGCGCTTAAACAGTGGGCGGGACAGTTTATCAGTGTGACAGCATTTCAGCTGTCTTCTTACATTTCATGTCTGACATTTTATACACCTAGGGCCCTAAAGAAAGGAAGTTATCTGTGCTGATCCTTCTGATCAAATGAATGAATGAATGAATGAATGAATTAGCCAAAGGCAACAGGAACTTTCCAGGTGAACAATATGATCTTGTCTGCTGCTGTTAATGTGATTTAAATAAATGTTTGCAGTGTTGTGTGATAGGAAGTGCAGAAAGGTCAGCCAGGAGTGAGATGGTTGGATAGACGGGGGCTGAGGTTGAGGAATCATCTGTCTGCTAACTTATGTTCTGTGTATTCACATGTTCATCTCACCTGTAGTCAACTGGTAAACTGACTGTGTCAGTGTCCTCCAATCAGAATGCTGATGTTTATTTCCTGGTTTTCTCCTCAGGACAGCAGACTGAAGGAAAAAACAACTCAACAGGTAAATATAGAAAGAACAGAGACACAAAGAATCAAGTTTTACTTTCTGCCGAGGTCTCTTGAGCAAGGCACTGAAGCCCTAACTGCTTGGAGCAGCGACTGTGTGGCAGCCTCATCACTCTGACATCTGTCCACTAATGCATGTGTCCAGGTCCTGTGTGTGCATCAGTGGCTGCTGACTCAAACATTGTGGAGGAC
>NW_023339651.1:312747-321065 GCF_004916995.1 Morone saxatilis | reverse complement strand
TTAATTTTTTAGTTGGTGACTGTGCCACACCATGGACACAGCCAGGATTAGATAGCCAACGAATCGAAAAATAAATAAATTAATGGCAGTCTCTATCACAGAAGTGAAATAAAGCAATCCAGACATGCAACAATTTTTAAATATGAAAAAAAAAAGCATGCATATACGTCGCTAATAGAGGTGGTCGGTGTAAATGTAACACCAGTTTAAAACAGATTAAACCCTATGTTGACCAACCTCGTAGCTCGCGCGTCGCCAGAGAGAAAATGTAAACCAACCCATGGGTCCTGGTGCAGAAGAGTGTCCCATGCCAGCTCTTGCAGGTGCTATCCGACTGACGGGCTAATGCCCAGTGCGTGTTTCTGCGTAATGTTCGTCAGACATCGCCTCTTCTTTCATGTGTAGCGTCGCAGTTCGGCCAGTAATGGGAGTAATCAGTTGCCACTCTCGTTTTTTTGTTGGGGGAAGGTGTTGATCTTTTTGGTGACGTTTCATTAAATGAAGCTAAATGGTGCCGATGACCCAGAGAGAGGATGGGTCAGCCAGGAAACAAAATAACTGAGGCCATTCTTATGCATACTTGGAAGGCATTGTCAATCTTGGGATGGAAGGAAACACAACATGATTGTTTGCCTAGCGGGCACGCAAAGAGATCTGGCCTGGGGACTGACAATGGAAAATCTTTCCCGCTGAGATTGGAGACTCGCATATTGTACAGAGTGTTTTTGACAACTGGGGCTCAAACCTTGAAAGACTTTCACGCTGACAAGGTAGAGTGAGCCACTCAGGATAGATATGGAGAGGTGGAGAATTGGAATTAAGTCTCCATTATAAGGGCCCATTTGTTGGTTCCTTTTTTTTTTTCGTAGTTACGAAATCCCGAGTAACTTCACGTTAGGAAGATGTTAGCTGACAGTATAAAGAACAACAAAATGTTAGGCCTGGACCTGTGCTTCCTACTGTTCCATCCTCCAGGTACTCTTTTAATCCGTGGGGTGGAGTCTATTCCCAAATAAAGGACGGGGTGAGTTCACTCTACGTATTCCTAAGCTGACTTTGAACCAGGACTTGATCAGGGCTCATCTGATTACTTTAGTCACGCGATCATATGGGTTAGAACTGAGAGGCAATAAGTCGAATTGTAAATTCCTCTAAAATAGTGAATGTAAGTTGCCAATTAGGTCATATGTTCTGGTCTTGCAATTCACTTAACAACTTCTGGGTTAGGGTCTTTGAAGCGGTCTCTTCCATTTGTGACAGAACAGTGAATCCTGATCCAACAGTTGCTATTTTCGAGGTATTCCCATCAGAAGAACAATTTACTGTCCCCCAGGCAAACGCTGTAGCATTTATTACCCTTCTAGCCCGGAGACAAATTCTTTTACACTGGGAGTCTTTGAAACCTCCCTCATTTAGACATCTGTGATCCCATTAAAGAAGTTGAGATATAATTGGAATAATTTACAGGGCAGATACACTAAAACCTTGGCCCCCTTTATAGAATTTGTTGAAAATGTATCCATCACATGATGTAATTCTTCTTTGCATATCGATGTACTATCAACTGGATCTATTGATGTATGTTATAAGGATATATGTGGTATAATGTTGCATGATATTCCCATTCTGAGGAGTGTAAAGTGATGTACAGGAAATGTGTGTAACTATATTTTGTGTACCTACCTCTATTTCTTTTTTTTGTTTGTTTGTTTTGTTGTTTGAGCCTTGGTGGGTGGGATGGGATGGGTTTGCGATACGTTGTATCTCTGTCGTTTTTTGTTTTATAAATTGAAAATCTATAAATAAAGTACTCAACGTTTTAGTTTAGGGCAAACTGAAGCTATGAAGAGGTTCAGAGAGTTTTATTTTGACCTTTAGCCTCAAATATAAAGACATCAGCGCTCAGATTGAAATCAACTCGGTCCATCAAGCTCAAGTACGTCTTCTGTCGAGAATATCTCCTTGCACCAACGATCATCTTCAGCTGTCTTTCACTGATTTGAAAGCCAGGCCTAGAACCGAGCACTGACCTAATGTATAATATTTGAGGGCAAGGTCAAATTAAACTCCATGAACTTCTCTATAGCTTTGGTTTGCTCTTTCCAGAAGTACTTTTAACACCAATATTTTTGGGGGGAATGCAAAGGCTTTTTTATCACCTTTGTATATTTTTTTTATTTTTTTATTTCACACTTGCTTTGGCTATGTAAACTTCTGTTTCCCATTCTTATAAAGCACTTTTGAATTGAACTGAATTGAATGAAATTATTATTAGTATTGATAATAATGCAGATCCTCATAGGTAAAGATTTTAAAGGAATTCAACTGCAAAATGCATCTTGTGTAACAGCGCATTATATAATAAACTCAGGAAAAGAGTTTAAAAAGCAAAACATTTTAACTGTGATAATTGAAAAAGTATAAAAAATTTTAAAAAGCTGAATATAATTTCAATAGTGGAAAGCCTCTGTAGCTAGACTCACTTGACCAATCTGAACACTGTTTGAAACAATAGAGTGATGGACAGTTGCAGTGTTGCAGTGAAGCAAACTTTTGTCGCAATTCAGTGGATGTGCTGAATTTCAGCTTTGTAGGATGTACAGGTGATTGGTTTAGACTTTTCAATTTGGGAATTTGAAATGCTTAATAACCAACAACATGGTGACGCTATTGAATACATGCTTTAACATATTTAGCTCATCTCCACGGGTCACCTGTGTACCAGGTTTGATTTCTTTAACATTTTTTGTATTTGAGAATTTGATGCTAATACGAGACTCCAATTAAGGGCCAATTAAAAAAAATAAAAAATACTGTAAAATGTTCATACCTCACTACCTGCAACAGATATCAAAAAGATGAATAATAACCGGAATGGCACTAATAGGCTTTATATGTCAAAATATCAATAGTCTTAATCTGCAAAAATGTGTAAGTACATGCCACTAAAAACATACTTAAGAAAAAGAAGATCAAGCAAATGTAATAAAGAGTGAAGTGAAATTGCTTGCACCCATTAGTATCAAATTATTGGACTTCACTTGAACTACCCTTCTGCCCTGAATCTACAGCACTGACCTCTGCCCTTTATCTACAGCACTGACCTCTTTCCTGTAGCTGTCCTGTCCTAGTTACTTAGTATTATTGTGAAATTGATTTTTATTAGAGATAATTAGTGTCAAATTGTTGGTCTTCACTGAAAATTATGAAATAAAGTTAATTTTACCATCTAATGAATAATATATAATAACAATATGTTATTCATAATATAATTATTGTTACTATTATAAGAATCAAATAGTGTACATCACTGACCTCTGATCACAATTGTATCTGCGTTTCCAAAGCAAGACAATTAAATCTAAAACAAAGCTTGATGTATTTCCAAATTCAAGCCGGACCAGCAGTAAGCATGTACAGGAACTGATGCATAAGTTCCTGTACATGCTCACTGTTGGTCTAGAGTGCCTTGAGAGTTTTACAGAATCCATTTGTCTCAATGTTAATTAATATTATATACCTGGGTTGGGCTGAGCAACAGCATGCTAGTAGCAAAATCAGCAATTGGCCTATTTGTACAGTGGCCCTTACAGCTCAATGCAGTGCAATTTTAGCTTTTTTGCTTTTCTTAAGTGGCAGCCTGTTGAGCTCTTGGTGCCACCATGTGTGGGGGCTTTCTGTGGCTTAATCCAAATGAAAGAGAACAAATGTAAAAATGTGTAATGATCTAAAATGTATTCATTTGAATTAATTAAAAAATAATACAGAATACAGATTTTTTTAGTTTCTTTATTTTGAGAAGATTATGGATCATGAAACATGACAATGTATCAATGCAGTTTCCTTTTATGATATGAAACCCCTCCAAATACCCACAATTCTCTGTTCATCACAGATTAGAATTGATTCAGTTTCACGTTTCTACTTTCCAGGTCAATTATGGAGGCAAAGAGAGTGCAAAACATCTCCACACAAATAGCGTCTGGATATTCTTTTTACTGGTATAAAAATAAGTTCTAAGTGCTTCGCACACTTTAATACTGTCTCTGCTTTGGCATGTTCACAGCTCGGATGTCAGCATGTGTCATCAATTGTAAAACTCTCCAAGAACAAACAAATAGAAGAAACAAATATCAAATTGAACTGAATGATCTGTGCTGCTGATGAGAAGAAAAAAAAAACAATCACGTTCCAATCTTATCATTTTGAATTTTCAAATGAAATTTTAAAGAGTTGTTTCAATGAGGAAGTTTTCATTCAGGTCAAATTCACAAAATGCTCCATCTTATTTGTAACCACCATTAAGAGACACAGACGTCAAAGGTCTTTCCTAATTGGGAGCTTGTTGGTTCACGCTTATGTTGGCCCAAGTCACAGAAAAATGATTGGACTTTGATTGGATTGGATGGCGAGTTCTAGGATCGCAGCTGGCTGGCCTTTTTTTCATAGAAGTGGAACAAACAACACGCAATGTGAACATGAAAATACTGAAACATGGTAAAGAAATATCACTCAAAGGGGAAAGTCCACACCCGACGGTGAAGACCTGAAGCATTTCGACAGCCAATGTTTCTGTTGCGGTTCTGAGGTTTACATTCAGGTGTTGTTTTAATATGTTGATCAGATTTAATCAAATTAGCAGTAGAACAGAGTTACAGGTAGTCGTAATAAAGTGTTTAAAAAAGCTGACTGAGATAGCAAGCTTTTGTCTTTTTGTATACGTAAAACACATCAGATATTTTAGTCCAACAATTGGTTAACAGTTTATGACACAATGGTAATTAAATTCCTTTTCGGATGCGCACACTCTAAAAACCACTGAGCTCTGGTTCTTGAACTGGTTCTGTTCAATATTCTTGGTACCTTGGTGCTATGTAGTGAAGCCTGCATTTCCACTGGTTTTGTGTATAACCATTATAATCAACAATCCATTGTCAACAAAGAGCACTGCACAGTGCACGATGACCTGTAGAATATGACACACTCACTTTGGTTCCCAAGGAAAACCTGCTGTTTTTTTTTTTCCGGTTGGGAACCAAGTTTTCCAGGTCCGAAAGGTTCCAAACTAGCTGCACAAACCAAAACGTTGGTGGAAAGGCGTAATATTCACAGTTTAAAGAACTAAAAGTCCAGAATACCTCAGCGATCTACCACAGGTGTCCCATTTTAAAACCCCAGACTCTGATTTTTGTCTGTTATCTTATTTTCCATCCGTTTGAGCCTACCAGGAAAACCGCTGAAATGGTCGAAACGGTGCAAAACTAAATTTTGCAGCTGGAAGTGTAAGACATTCAAAAGAACAACAAATGGCAGTTTCTTAGAGATAATAACGCAGTTACAAAAAAGCATAAAATAACAAAATCTATTGAGCCGATTCAGTTTTTGAATATTGTAAACATACTACTAGAAGCAGGCAAAAAAAACACTAAAAACTACACAAGACAAAACATTCATTCAAACTTTCAAACTGCCAATCAAAGGCCAGCTACTAAATTAATGAAAAAATAATCACAGATATGTACGGACACATAATTCAAATAAAGGCGCAATAGCAGACAGACAATAAGAAGACTGAAAATGATGTGACTGGTGATGAAATTGTTTAAGGGGTACAATTTTCAAAACGTGACAGGACAAAAGTCCACAGTTGGACAGCAGCCACCATGCAACTGGCAGCAAAAAGGTGCATTCAAACCATTCTGCTTTTGTTGTCATAGAAATAACCCAGCAAGTTCACGCTGTGATCAACAATGAGTAAAAAAACTAAAACATTTTAACTGATTTAAAATGTAAAATGCCCACAAAAAAGCAGTGTAGTGTGAATGCATCCTCAGCTACGATGTTTTTCCTTGTTGGAGACCACTCTTCTAGAAAACGCCATATCCGTCGGTGTGACGTGTCGCTACAGCAAAGGCAGGGTAGCCCTCGTAGGTGGTGTAGGTGGTCAAATCCTGACCCAGAGACACAGCCTGCTTCAGCTGGGAGGTGACCGCAGACGCCGCCGGGCTCGCCAGAGTGTAACCTGAGAGAGACAAATACTCGCAAAGTTTTATCAACGAGTCTCTCACTTTACAATCAGCTGTAAGGTTTGGAGTCCTATATGTTAGTTGATTATTGATTAGTAATCTATTTTGTGTGTTATGTGTTTTAATCAATGCTCATAACCAATTCAGCAATAAATACTTTTGCATATAAAATTTTGTTTTTGGCTCCGAAACAAACTGATAGACCAACCTTGCTCTCACTCCCAACTGGGTAAATACTTCAATACGGCAGATTGGTAATAAAGTAATTCACAAATAAAGAACCACACTGTTTATAATCAATTGCTGTTCATCTTTCATTGATTTAAATTTTTTTCTATGAGTGGCGCTTTAATTCTCTTTTATAAGTGGAGGTAATTTTTTATTTAACATCATTTGGAGTCATGTTGTCTTTATCTTTCTGCGAGCTGAAAGACTGTTGTTGGTTTATTGAGTGAAGAGTTAGTTGGCTTTGGGTACGGACCTTCACATACCTGGAAAGGCTACTGAGGCCACAGCGGCAGCAGTAGCACAGCTGGCGTCAGCAGCACTCTCTGTCTGCAAACCGAGCGTCTGCATGGTGTGCTCGGCTGCATGGACTTTAGCTTCTTCTACAGCCGCACAGAGCTTAGTAGGGGTGAAGGGATGGCTGCAGAGAGATAGTATAATTGGAAGTCTAATGTAGCTGGATAATGCATAACAATTTAGTTTCTTATATCAATACAAATTTATCATTTTATGACTGTATAAAATCACTGTAAACAGCAGTTTGATACCTGTTACTAGCAGCAGTAGTAATAGTGATAGTATCAGCATTAGTACTAGGAGCAGTACCAGTAAGAGTAGAAGCAAGAGTGGTAGTAGTAGGAGCTGTAGTGGGAGCAGTAGTAGTTGCTGAAGTAGTAGAAGTAGTAGAACTAGTAGTAGTAGTAAGAGTAGGAGGAGCCATAGTAGATGCAAGAGTGGTAGGAGTAGTAGTTGGAGTACTAGTAATAGTAGTGCCACTGAATGGTGTGAGCAGTAACAGTAGCAGTAGCACTAAAATAGAATAGAACTATTTCTAGAAATAGAATAGAACTATTTCATGTCATAACAGCAGTGGCAGATGCAGCAGCAGTAGTAACACTCTGAGTGCATGTATTAGTAGTAATAGTTATAGTAGCAGTAGTAGTAGTAGTAACAGTATTAATTGCAGTAGCAGCAGAACTCTTACACGTTGGGGTACTGTGTAGCCAAAGCTGGTATGGTGATCTTGTAGAGAAAGAGTTGTCTCTGGTCTGGGCCAATAGCAGAGTGGAGCTGATAGACAGGCTGACCCCAGTTATTCTTCTGACACAACTCGTCCAGAACCTGACAGACGTAGTAAGTAGAAATATATATGTTCATAGTCAGACACCAAGGTTTTCATTTCTGCTAGTTTGGTTTGATGGGTTCATTCTTTTGGGGAAAAAAAGGAACAAATAGTTAAACCTTTGGATTTAATAGCCAAAGTCTGTCCAACTTCTTTTTAGTGATATCGGCATCCATTGTCCACCACTTATTCCGGCTTGGGTGGCATTGGCAGCTAGCTAATGTAAGCTAAAGTAGTCCATACATGCTTCTCCACAGCCATGTCTTCCTCACCCAGTCTATAAGGCAGAAACATTGCCAAGGGAACCTATTTTGGACACTTGTATCCACAATCTTACCAAAAGCTTAGACCATCAGTGATAGATCAGCCAGTAAACCTCTTCACCATGACAATCTGGTACTGTTTCTGCATTACTGTTGACGCTACACTGATCCATCTATGGGGATGGGTTCTGAAAGCAGGTTCCATTTTAGAACTAGCTTCACGTTTGTAGAATTCTGGGATTTGTTGAGCTCTACAGCGAACAAACACCTTATTGAATCTTATTTTGGGGTTTGTATGGGGTCACACCTTAAACGATAAATCCAGTCTGATGGGTGAACAAAGACACGTTTTGGCTTTTCTTGTTTTCAACCAAGAGTCTGATTGTCTGATTGTTCATAATTCTTGAGTCTTTCAGACTTTGTTTTAGTGATATCACAATCCAATCCATGGACATGTTGTGTCACCTCTACTTAAAAGAAGCCTAACCATGTCGAACTCAAAGGAAACTGACTAACAGTGAGGAATCATCAGATCAGTGCTTAGTCCTGCCCTTCTTCCATCAGCTTACATCTACCCTGCATCCTCATTAGTGTGCCTGCAAAGCACACTACTATTATTCCTCGGGCTTATTAGTGTGCCTGCAAAGCACACTACTATTATTCCTCGGGCTTATTAGTGTG
>NW_023339651.1:295401-312647 GCF_004916995.1 Morone saxatilis | reverse complement strand
TGCTGTGGTCTCCCCTGGTTGCCACGACAACCAAAGCCTGCCTGTGAACACACACATACACGCACACACATAGCTAGCTACAGAGGATGACAAGGTATTAATATGTGGGCCAGAGTCAGGCACACTCAAAATTTCTTTAGGAATTTTCTAGTTTTCTTTTGCACCTTCAACACCTCAATATCACCTACACCACATACATTCATACATTATAACTCGTGTCATACAAGTAGCAAATGGCTCTTAGTAATCACTCCGATAACCAAAAGTACTTCCCAGAAGATACCTTGGCAGACACGGTCATAGACCTTCTCTAAGCCCAAAACACTTGAGTAGGGGTCACAGAAACAAGGATTTGGAGGGGTCATTGAGAACTCTTGCTGACCCCTTCAAATTCTTGATTCCATCCTGTGGACTGGTCCTAGACCTAGTCCTAGTCATTTAGTGAGTATGATGTTAACTAATAAAAACGGGGGACAAAACTAAAAAAGTAAGACCGAAGTTGTAATCAAGTATTAACACTCCTGGTTCTCATGTGTGTTGTGTTACCTGTGGTGCAGGTTTGATGGCGGCGGCCTTCAGACTCATTGCAGCAGGGTTCATAGGGGTTAGTTCCATGCCTGGCAGAAGGTCATACAGCTTCTCCTCTGCCTGCTTGTCTGCCTTCAGGCCGTAGGCGGCACTGCCGCTGCCGCCTCGACCCATGGCTCCAACCCCGGCAGCGTAGGCCAGGTAGCCCCGCCCACCCAGCCCCCGCACCCCGGCAGCCCCTACAGGTACAGTCATGTAAATTTCTACAGGAGACCGAAAAGGCAGTGAAATCAATCAAATCACCGGAAATCAACCGGGAAGAAGAATCACACAGAGACAATTATTCAGTCAGACTGAACATGTACAGTGGTAGCCATGGTAACTCCACCTTACATCTACCCAGTGTTAGCACTACAGCGGTAGTCATAGTAACAGTGCATCTGTCTATAATTCACAGAGGATTATCTCTCTGGATGATTCATTTTCCAGTTTTTAATTTTTTGCTCCATCTTTACAAGATCTTATGTATAATTAACATAATAAAGTTTCACTTTTGATTCAGTGGATCATATTTGATTCCTGTTAACAACCATATTCAGGCAAACAAATCATTTTGAAACAATATTCTTTATATTTGGGTGATCTTGATTCGATACAGTTCAGTTAGACTTTTTTTGAAGCAGTATAAGCAGATCATAAAATATTACTGGTGAATTGACTGTTCCAAAAGCCCTACCCCTCCTTTGTGTATAAAGATATTTATTTAATTAAAGTTGGAGTTATTTTGTTGTGACCCCTAGCTAGGTAGCTTACATACTTATATGTGTTTTCAAGCGGCCTATTTTCACTTTACATGAGAAATGGTTTTGAGGATGAAGTGCTGTTTATGTAGACTTGAGTAATGCTGGCCGGGCTAAACTTCCTCATGTCCAATAAAGATCGTTACAGAGCCGCTAATGATAGCTTAAAACCCCAGGAATAGCTTCCTCACAGTGGGGAAAAAACTACTACACAGTGGATGTGCTGTTGTTTGGTTTGTGGTTTAGTGAACGGTCAATTCACCAAGAAAAATCTCTTTGATCAGAAACGTCCATGCTGTGCAGTGAAAACCTTTTTCCTTTTAATTTAATTGGGAATTAAACTGAATGTAATATCTTTAAAACACAAGGTTTCTTCTGTTTAAGCTCAGGAGGAAAGCAAACTGCGTCCGTCCTCACCTCTAACAGACGGCGTTCTGATCAGACCTCGACCTCCAACGTGAGTTTTGGCCGGTGGGAAGCGGAACTGACCTGGTATGGCAGTGTAGGCCTGGGGGGCGTAAAACACGGGCGGACCGAGATACGCCGCTGAGGGGTCGTACACCTGGAGGAGGAGGAGGAAAGAGTGCTTACTTTTATATCTCATATAAATTATTTTTGATTATCCGGTGAAATATGTAATAACAGATTGTGGCATTTTGTAAAGACAGTTATGTTCCTCAGAGGACAAAAACACCTGACTTTGGTGATCCCGTTGTGGTTGTCTGCCAGAAGCTGTCATATATTCACTGTTTATCCAGTTTAAAGCCACATTGTTTACCCATCATGTTTAGATCTTTGTGCTTTTTAACTCTAGATTGAACCGGATGAAGGGATTTTAGTCATTCAGACGGTCTGATCTATAAGTTATCAGAGGAAAACAAGCTGAAGCTAAACGTTAGCAGCAGCTCGGCTCGGCAGCCCTCAGGAACGTCCTTTGTCTGTCAACAGCGTGGGGAGAACAGTAGGAATATGTATAAGTGGAACTGCTTTATTCTGTGTGTTTAGTGGTTTTAATCAGAGGGTCTGTTTGTTTTGGAGAGGAGGAGACCTCTGTGGATAATTGGGCTCCTGGTAGAAACCTCCTGAATCATGAACACTGAAGGAATCCTAACCGGGAGAAGCTGACTGCAATGACTCCCACGATCCCACGCTGCTTCACCACCTCATCACACTTCCTATTGCATTTTGATTACTTAGTTTTTTTTTACTCTTTTTCTATGTTAGGTTTTGTCAGTAATCATTTTTTTTTTATGGCATTTACATCAGTTACCTTCCTTTACAGTTTAATAATTGAAACTGTCCACTAGATGGAGCTGTTTACCACAGTGACTTTACCTGTACATCCATCATATCTCCTATTGTGTCTTTGTGGACATTAACCTTCAGTCTGCAGCTGCTTAGTTCATGGTACGATGAAGTTTTGGGTAACAATTGATTTTACAGGTCCGCGAATTTCAGTCACTGCTCGGGCCCTAGTTTTCCCTTAAATCTATGGGGCTATATGGCTGGTACAAGTGGGGCACTGATCTATGCAGGGGTGGCATGAAGTATGTGTCTCACCTTTCCAGTCATTACCATTATTTTTATTCCAACACTCTTTATGGACCCCAGTCTGCAGAAATATTCAAATACACTAAAACAACACAGATGACACAACACTCCTGGACGACATCTTTTCTTCCACCTAAACAAGCAAATATTTTGGGACGAGGACTACCTCCTGCAGCACTTGTACCTGTCCCAGAGTGTAGGCAGCATAGTCGGTCTGCAGCAGGGATCCTCCCCGTCCTCCTGTCCCCCTGGTGTAACGGACGTAACTGTCTTTGTCCACCGGCTTGGCTAGAGTCACCTCGATAGGAGAGCCATCCACCACCTGGAGGGAGGATGAAGGAGACAATATTCACGTCATCATTATTCATAATTGAATAGCACTGCTGCATTAACATGTATGTTGCATTTTACTGCTGGAGAGGTTTCAGGTTGAGCGTATTTAAATTGGGATCACAGGAAGAACTTCAAGCTGCCAACCTTTCCATTGAGTGCGTTCATGGCGTTGATGGCGTCCTCTCTCTGAGTGAAGTGGACGAAGGCGTAGTCTCTGATCTTCTTCACTCGCTCCACTGCGCCTGTTACACAAATTCAAGCTTGGTTCTTTATTCAGCTTTCTGGAGCCACTAAGTTCAGACCATTCTGTCAAATCTGCACACATACAAAAGCAGATAATAGAAATAAAAAGAGGTTACATAAGACTCAGAACACCTTCAATAATGCAATAATATGTGCTTTGATCCAGTGTAAATCTTATTTAATCCGATATTTAACATGTCAAATGAATGTTCAACTTACTTTGGGGATGGAAGGCGGCAATAACATATTTTTACATATAGACTCACACATCTGATGAATATTTATGTATTTTACTGAAATTTTCTGAACAGAGCTACAAAGGCCTCCCGGGAGTTTGATTGAAAGTTTGAAATAAGAGAAGATTGTATTAGTTAGACCCCCCAGGATTACAGAGGCTCTCTGTGGGAATGTTAGGGCCTAAAATATCTGATTTCACGGCAGCTTATCTAAACAATTGTGATGCAACAATTCGAGAGAAATTGCAAAAAATAGCTGCAATTATTATTATTTTTTGTATAATTTATTTAAAAAACTGGTTCAGGTGGGAATAAAATCACACTGTTTGGCAGAAACTAGTTGACGGCTCAGCATTTTGTGCAGGAAACTACAATGATTGGTCAAATTTGAAGAAAAGTTGCTTGAATCTACAACTTCCAGGAGGGCCTGATTGGCTGAAACAATTAAGAATACAAAGCTAATGAACAAAACACATCGATCAAACTAGTTTGTTTTTCCCCATATTAAATTTCTTATCAACTGAAACTGAAAATGTCTGTTCCATCAACTGACACCTTAGCATAATGCCTAGCATACCTTCTGCAAATATTGTGAAATTTGACTTTTAATAATCCTAAACATTCCCTCATTAGCAGTTTTTTTTGCAAATCTATTTGTGAAAACAACATTTTGTTTGTTGATATTTGGTCATCATCAGCAAACAGAGTGGAAACAATCATTCATATAAATAACAAATATTAAGGGTCCTAAAATGGATCCTTGTGGCACAGCACACGTTATATATATTTGTTATTAAATATTGCTCTATACATCCAAAGTCATTAAAACCCTTAAAAGTCTACATGCAGAGAACCTGTCTGCAGATCAATAATCCATCACCTGTCCCTGTTGGTGCATTCAGGGACACTCCAACACATGAACTTTGAGAGTTGACTGCTGGGTTGTGTCATCTTACTACCTGGTCTGAGGCTGTTAAACTCCTTTTCAATGGTCTCCTCTGTGGTCTGCAACATCAAGTTTCTGACGTACAGTATCTTGACGCTTGCCATGGTGTCCTCATCCACCTCCACCTCAGGCTCCGCCCAGTCCACGGCGATGGCGTGGCCCCACAGCTGAATGCGACCTGAGAGAGAGAACAGGTAGGCTTCATCCATTGACAGTATATATAACAGACAACCTGCATTCTATGTAAAGTCCAGCAGGGGATCTCCATTGGCTGCAATAAAAGACCGATGCCATTCACTCTAATGGAGAATGAACCCACTTCTCATTTCATTAAGGAGCTCAGTAAACAGTTTCCTAACAAGTTTATGGTCTCAATCGCTTGTACGCTCAACTCACAGTACGTCACCTCCGTTGGCTCTGTCAAACTGTCATGGCGGCGGCCAAAATGCCAAACTCAAGGCTTGGCTTGGTTTAATCTCGTTGTGTGACTTGTGATCTTGCCTTCAAGTTACGCTGGAAACAATAGGAAATGCGAAACTAGTGCAGATGAGCTAACAGTACAAAATATCCTATCTTACTATACAATACTTTAAGGTATTTTTGTCATTGGCCATAAATCGTACTGCATTCATATAAAAGAAGTTCATCAAAACAAGTGCAGCATATAATAGATAACGGTTTGAGCTACATACAGGGGCTAACCCAATGACAGACTAAAGTTGACCCATTTTAACTCCATTAAATGTTCCACACAGTCTTATGTGGAGCTAATAAAAATGTATTCAGCAATTTGGTTTACAGCGAGTACTGATTGCAGTTGCATCCCGAGTCAACCACCCTGTGTTTCTGTACTTTTACACCTCTAGCAATATTCTCCACCCTGAAAACAGGACTTTTTACCTGACAGGACCACCAGTGACTCAGCATCTACAGCTCATTCTGTCTGGTTTAAGGTTGCACACACATTCAGCTTTACACAAACAACCTTCCCGTGTAGATCAAAGCAATAAACTATCTTATCGCAGAGGCTTTCGAGGAGATGCTGCACTTCTTTGTCAGACAGATTAACTACTATGTCCATGAAATGTTTTCTGATTTTCTGATAGCTGTGATCACCCCCGTCATAGGGCTAATTTATCTTATCATCCCACCCATCAGAGCTCCTCTTTCACTGGGCACTGAGTCAGTGACACAGGCTGGGATTGGCTGGTGATAACGCAGTCTTACAGTCAGAAGGAGACTTTGATATTTTTATGATGTTGTTCTTGATACTTTAATATCTCTACTTTGGCAGCTTTAAAATAATGTCTGACACATCTAACAACAAAGCTTGTCAATGCAATCCTTTTCAACAGATGCATCCTTGAATGCACCAACAATAGTTTTGCAAACATTCCCTGCTCTCAACTGTTTTATTTGTTACATGGCTCCAATCTGACCAAAAATAATCAAAGAATAAAGTTGAATGTTTAGTGTTTGATGTCTACCTGGCAGCAGTTTGCGGCGGGCCATGGCTGCTGCTTTGTGGGACTCGTACTCCACGAAGGCGAAACCTCGGTTTCTGCTCTTATCTGTGGAGCTCGGATACACGATGACGTCCACAACCCCGTCAGTAACCTTCTTCATCTCAGACAGGATCTCCTCACGCTTCTTGGTTTTGGGAATCCCGCCCACAAACAGACGGCAGTTGTCAACGCTAGCACAAACTCCGAGGAGGCGGCCATTTCTGTAGGACGAAAGAGCAGCACAGTGGTGAGAGAGAATGTAGACAAAATCAATAATTAACCATTGTAGCTACAAAGATCCGGTAGATGAGGCAAGAAAATATTGCAGCCTTGGGTTCCAATCACAGGTTCTATTTTGGCTCCTTTGAAAGAAGGACCAAACCCTGACCTGATCTCATAGTTGTTGAGCTGCTTCATGGCTGCTTTGGCCTCCAGTTTGGTGCTGAAGGTGACGAAGGCATAACCTCGGTTGTTCCCATTAAAGTCCATCATCATCCTCACCTCGTAGATCTTTCCAAACTGCAGACCGGAAGAAAGGAATGCAAAAAGATATGAGAATAACATGCTAACCTGTTGGACCAAGATATTATACTCTCCGTCTCTCACACCTTCTCACACAGAGGGACCAGTTCATCTTCAAACAGATCTCTCGGTAGTTTCCCCACAAAGATTTCACTGCCTCTCTCCGGTGGTGGGCCATCCCAGTCGGGCGGTGGGCCGCCGTACCGCCGCTGGCCGTTCTCCTGAAACACATCCCAAAAATAACAAATAAGCAAATTAAAAAAAACACTAAGTACTGATACGTAAAGTACTTAAGTAAAATATGTACTGATGCTCATTTTCAAGGGTCAACCAGTAGTTTAATGAACTATTAAGATCGGTAGAGTCAGATGTTGCGGATAGATATCGGTTTCAGAGATGTGTTGAGCTTCACGCAGCAGCAGCTTCCTACCTGCTGCAGTTGGTATCCTGTGCGTTGCATGAGCGCCCGCAGTGCTGCTTCCTTCTGCGTCCCCGCCAGTCCGTCCCCGCTTGCTTTCTGATTGGATTCCATTGGGTGTGATTGACAGCGATACGTAAATCAGGGAAAATTAGGGGTGCTCACTGAAACACAAAAGAAAACAACAGATGGTTTTAATGCAAGATTTCTAAAGATGAAAACATTAACACAGACAATACAGGAAGTAAAAAAAAAAGTTTTGGGTAGGAACGCTTCCTGGACTGCACACTTAAAACACACCTGGCTTATAGGTGAGAGTAACCAGGTTAAATGTCACATGGTACAAATTTTCTTTTGATGGGTTTATGACTAAAAGACCCTGTATCCAGAAAGATCAAATAATAATAATAATCATAATAATAAACTTTATTTACATAGCACTTTTCAAAAACAAGCTACAAAGTGCCTTTCATGAATTAAAACATTTCAGGAGGTATTTCAAATGGTATCCAGATCTCTATCATCATATATCATATCATATTATATAAGAATCCAAATAAAATCTGTCAAAGATCCAGTCTGTAATCTTCTGCATATTGTTCATGTCAACATCTTGGATTGCAGCAGATTTTTGTGCATTAATCCAGTACTCCAGAACCAAACCTGCTAATGTTTCAGGCAGTTTGGGTCTGATTGAGGTGTTTTACGTGAATCAGTTTTATTCTGCTTGTACTTTTATTTTAATTAGAATATTAGGCCCCATGTAAACATAGATAGTGCCTGTGTGTCCTTACAGAGTCCGGCCTGTTTTCGTGCTCTGAACAACAGATACTAGTCGTGTTTTGAAGTGAGCAGCACGGAGGTCAAGGTCTGTTCAGTAATCATTGACAGAGACTTCGAACAGGCTGCAATCTGACTGTCTCACCGTCTGACGGAGTAGAGGAACACAAGGCTTCACCTGGGAATTATGGGAACCCAGTTTATTAAACACACAAACACTCTTGAGGCCCTCATTGACCTAACCCTACCCTAACCCTGTAACCCTAACCTCGACCTGAAACCCTGAAACCAAGCCTCAATTTACAAAAACGTCGCCTGTGTTGTTTCCAATTTTAATAAACTTTATTCATATGAATGTGTGGCATTGCTTCAAAAGCAATCATATGACAAGATAGCATGCCAATAATCAGTAAATGTATCAATGCTCTCTCCCTGATTGATTATCTGTATGGTGATTTAATAAACAGTATACACAGTTGAGCTTTGTTTGCTGCTGCGTGGTTTACTTATCTGTGAGTCCCGAGTCGAAACTAACAGATCAAAACTCAGATCTAGTCACAAATCAAGACAGTCAAGTCCCGAGTCAAGGCTGACAAGTCCCGAGTCAAGTTTTTGGCTAGACTAGGGACTGACTCAAATCTAGTCCCAAATCGGGAAAGAAAATGATTTGTGGCACACTCTGTAAAAAACATATTATTACTCTAAAGTATTTTCAAGGCAGTATAAACCACCAAAAATATAATTTCTATTTTTAGTTGGAATAAAACAATCCAGCTACTACTGACGGGAAGAGAAAGACACACACACACACAGCTAAGTGGCTACTTAAAGCTAATTCTCTGAATCTTTTGAGAAACTAAGTGAAAATAAGAGAAGAGCACTTCACATGAGAGAGGGTGGGACAGGCAACAGACAAAAGAAAACAGACAGAGAGAGGTCAAAGGTCACGACATGATGATGATGATGATAATGATAATGATGATGAGCAACACACACACCGTCTCTTTGTTCACCGTAAAGTTTCAACGTATCTACTGACTGTTTCAGAGTTCTGTCTCAGTGTAAATGTATTCAAACCCT
Source organism: Morone saxatilis (assembly GCF_004916995.1). NCBI lineage: Eukaryota > Metazoa > Chordata > Actinopteri > Moronidae > Morone > Morone saxatilis. Next base: position 303,705 of record NW_023339651.1, on the reverse strand, counting down.
CAAAACTTTATTTCAAAGTTTCCAAAGAATCCCAACGTGTCAGGATAAGCTCTGAAAAAAACACAATAAAATAAATAAATAAATAAATAAATTAATTAATAGTTTTAGAGGTTAATAACAGTAATGTATATATTTCAGTATGAACACTTCAGTTGTGTGTTCATATTGAACAGATGAATGTGAGATGGTTTAAAGGTGAACTGGTTCAGGTGACCTGAGAGTCTGAAATCCACCAATCAATACTGCTGACAGAGGGGTGTTACACACACACACACACACACACACACACATTGATCAGACTGATGATGAAGTTCTTGTGGCCTCCAACTAAAGATTATTTTAGTTTTTGAAGAATCTATGAGCTATTATTTTATATATTTTATATTCCTATAGTCCTTTAGGTCTCTCCATGAAGACTGTGACCAGGAAAACCACGTCAGTCTAGTTCTCTCACTCTCAGGTGGTCTGGGATCAGGTCTATGTCCTGAGTCCAAACTAAACCTGGAAGCAGAAGCAGCATTTGTTTTTTAGAAACTCCCAGAAAACTGCAGGTCTGCTGCAAAAAGATAACTTCTGTATTTAAAACATTAACTGCATGTTTATATAATGTCTAATATCATATAACATATATAATGTGAGATGGAACAATTGAGAAGAAGATTAACTTTATTAATGTTTAGAAGCAAACCATGTAAACATGGCCGAATTGGAATGTAAAAACAAAAGGGTTACTTGAATATGGTAACAATAGCGACAATAAAACACAGAATCCCTGTGTAGTATTTGGTATGTGTGGTGTATAATTCAGATGTGGTATATAAAAAACAAAGGAAGTAGGATAGTTGAATTTCAGTGGAATTTTTGGATTTTACTTAAGAAGTAACAAAACTCTAGGGAACTTGATCGGTTGACTTAAATTAGTAAAATTAAAGACGAGTTTAAAAGGTTTAAAATATATCCTTATTTTATAGAGATTAAAGTACATTAAGTTCCTGATAATGTTCTTTGTTGATCTTTCGTTTATTTGAACTTTTATACCATTAAAATCTAAGATGAATTCAACAGTGCTGGACAAATAGAGTTAGTTACTTTTAAATTTTACAACTGAAAGATCTCAGGAAGTCTTTACTTAAATTAACAAATGAAAAAATAGCATCAAAGATTGTTATATTAATTTTAAAGTACGAGCATTTACAGCAGCCTATTTGAATTAAAAACTTAAGTTGAGAAATTTAAAGTATTAATTTTGATGACATTAAAATATATTTATAGGCTGGAGTTTTGTAATGGAGTTTTCCTGTGTGGTAATATGCCAAGTAAAATATTATGAAATATTATATTATAATTTCTATTTTTAAAAATTTATTATTAAGAAAGCAAGTGACCAATCAGGTTGAGGGCATGTCTTCTCTATCACTCTCATGTTTGTTCAGTAAACATGTTTATGCTGGATATGTAACAGAGAAGGAAGAGCGATAAGAAACTAACTTTGCAGATATCTCTTCTAACTTATTCTTCTTTTTCTCTTTCTTACTGTGGTTTTAAAGAATTTGAAAATTCAGAATCTAGAAAACTTTTGGTGAAAATCCAGAAAAACCTACACCTGAGCAAATTTCCAGATACTATCGTCCAGAGTGTGTATTATGGGAAGAGAGTGTTGTGTTGTGTGTGTGTTACTGTCTCAGGGACTACAAATCCTGTGTGCGGTGTGTGTGTGATCATCATATAAAAATCCAAAGGTTCACATGTCTTGGGGTTGCATTTAACCACGGAAGGGGCGTTAATGTTTAACGGCTGCTATCTGTTAGAAACAACAAAAAAAAGAATAAAAAAAATAAAACACGTTGAAAAGAGGAAAAGTGTGTGTGTGTGTGTGGTGTTGAAGGAGAATTTTGAAGCAAGTCAAAAAAAAAACACACAAAAAACAAAACAAACAGGGAGAAATGGAGTGACCTACAAATCTATTTTGTTAATAAAGGGGTTTTTTTTTTTAAAATATGATGAAAAGATGGCTTTTAAAAAAGGGGTCGTGTAACTTAAAGTGTCTAGTAGCTAATTACAACTTTAAAAAATTTTGATCACTTGTGTGAATTTTAAACAGCCTGGAAAAAAAACATGCAGTGGTGTGTTGGTGGAAAAAATTGTCATAAAAGTATTGGTTTAAATAAAGGACGGTGGAACTTGTAATACTTCCTTTACAGAATAAATCTCATGAAGTCAAATGAAAGTCTTTATTCTCAGTCTCCTGGTTGCTGGGAAATAAGAACGGGCTGGAGCTAGGGACAACAAACCTCGAGAGAGGAATACGTTAACAGTAACCGTTAACATCAGTCAGGATTCAGATCTTCCTTATTTGTGATACAAGATTTGATAAATAAGATTAATAAATATCTGTTAGACATGAAATGAGTGTGTATGTGTGTAATGTGTTGTGTGATGTGTGTTGTGTGTTGTGTGTGTGTTGGTAAGTCAAACAGTAGTCTTGATTTGATAAAGTGAGAAGAATGGAAAAAGTAATATATAATATAATAATGTTTTAATATAATGCTAAGGGAGCTTCTTCTTGTATTTTTTTGTGTCCTTTTGTAGACAGAATATAGTTAGAACAGTAACATAATTAATGTCTGTTAAAGAAGACGATTTTTTAAAAATAAAATTAACTAATGTTAGTGTGTTTGTCTTTTTATGGAGAGATTAACATATGGACATGTAATTAATAATTGTGAATTATATATAAGTAAAATTCATTCCGTAATGCTAACTATTAATTAGCAAAATTAATAAGATCTTCAAGTCTATTATATAAATAAAAAGTTAGTTGTTTCTTTTATAAAAGAGTTTAAGCTTTCATTGTTTTGAAATGCATTAAAAATGTTTTTAATGTGAAGTAAAACATGTAATAAGTTTAATGAAGAGTGACTTGGAATGAAGTATTATTTGAGAGTTTAAGGGAGAGAGAGGGACTGGAGTAGTGAGTTTACATGAAGAATTGGGTGTTCACTGTGGCAATGTTTTCATGATGAATGATTGTTATTGTTGTTATTGTTGACAGATGACAAGGTATAAGAGTGTTGTTGTGTATATCATAGGCTGGTTATGCTTATTGAGGTGGTAATGGAATGTTTTAATGGAGTACTGTGGTGATTTGGTATGATGTTACAGGGATGGAAGTGGGTGTATGGACTTTAGATATTTCTTTTGGGTAGAGAGTTTATTTTTCTAATGTGTTTGTTTTGTTGTCGATGCAGTGTATAAGAGATATTACTAGATGTATTAGAGAGTGTCTGTGTAGTTTATTTTTTGATTTTAAATTATTTATAATATTAATGAGGTTATGGAAGGTGGAGTGAATATTTTTTGTATGTGTCTGTTATAGTTTTGATCAATTTGGGGTCAAAATCTTTTTTTATAAGGATTTATTGTGGGCGCGTACTGATTATCTTTTTTTTGTTTAGTTGTTGGAAAGTAGGTTGTAGGTCGTTAAGATTCCTGTAAAGTTTTGATTCAGATGAATCAGTAGATTTGTTTAATATCAAATGCTTTCAATGATTATTTTCATATATTATGTTTTAATGTTTAATTATGTATGTCTAATAGGTATTACAGTATGATTGTTATATTATGTTTTTATGTTTTATTTATCGATTGCTTGTGATCATGATTAAGTATTGTTTACTTTAAATGATAATTTATCTGAAGAAGATATGTTAGATCAGGATCAGTGACGACTGGTCCTGTGGATTCGTTTATTTTGTACATCCATTACTTTTCATAGAGGGTCATCGGGTATGGTATTATATTAGATGTGATTTTACGGAATTTTCTTTATTACGGTTTATTGAGGAAGGGTATTAGTTAGTATCAGGTATCATGCCATACAGTCGAGAATTGTTTTTGTTGGTAATAACTGTTTCGGTGTGCTGGGTTGCGGTGTGTTTTGGTAAAGCTGTTTTCTTTGTGTGTGATTATATTTGATCGTATCTCTTACTGTGTTTATTGTGGTTTCAATAGATATTGTTTAATTATGAATTAACTGTAGTTAGTTAATTGTGATGTTAGTGATTAATGTTGTGTGGTATTTAATTTTAGACTGGTTTAATATTTTTGTAATTATATTTTATAATGAATGTGGTTCGGTGATATAATCTTTATTTAGCTGTTATTAGTAATGTCTGTCATAATGAAAAGTTTATTAGTTATTGTTAATTTTTTGTCTGTGGCATAGCTTATATGTGATTTGTTTTCTTTTATTTTGTAGGCAATCAGGAGTTCTAGCTATATGTTAATATATAATTCTATACTGGTGTGTTTGTGTTCTTCCTTGTCATGGCTGACTGTTTGTAAAAATACACTAATAGCCTCATTTCTGTGTTAAGTTAATCTTATTGTTTATCTATATACGTTGTGTATAATAATGGATCTGAATTTGACGATGTTTAACGGCTGTAGTTATCCTGTAGGTCTCGGGGTTGTGTTGTCGGTAGTGTCAGCGGTTTATGATAAGCAGGAGCTTGGGGGTGATTTGCATTTATATGGATTTTAAGTTCTGTGGAGTTACAGTACAGTGGACATTATGGGTTATAACTGTGGTTATGAGAAGTGTGCGGAACCTGATTGGTTGTGTCAGGTTATACCACGATCAGTTTTTCAAGTTTGTAATGTGAGCACTTGATTCAGGGGTTTAATTAATTTTACTTTATTAGGAAAGTGGTAGATCATTTTCGGTGTGTGTGTGTGTGTGGTGTGTGTGTGGTGTGTGTGTGTGACTGTGGTCAGTGACAAGTTTCTGTGGTTAGTTGTTTTTTTGTTTGGGTGTGTGAGTAGACGTTAACATTAAGGGGGCTGTAGTACAAGAAGTGAATTTGGGTTGATAATGATTGTAAAGAGTGAAGCTGTTTTACGTGACGTTCCGGTTCGATGCACGTATGGAGGAGGTGATTTGAAAGTGTCGTGAGTTTTTATTGATTTTAAAGTTTTCTGAATTAATTTATTTTTAGAGAGAGAGAGAGAGGGAGAGAGAGAGCTGAAGTTGGTGTTAGGTCTTTTCGTGGTAGTGAGGATGTTACAAGGGGTGGAGGGAGTCTCACTGGAGTATGCTTGTGAATTAATGTTTATTGTATTTAAGTTTAATTATTTTATGCGTCGAATATTTTCAGTACTTATATTTTTGATAGTATATGTTTTGGGTTTTAGGGTTATAGTGTGATTAATGTGCTTTTATATGAAAAATGTTTGATGTTTGTTTTTAAGTAAGAGGTTTGAGTTTTCAGTGAATAGATGTATAATATATTGGTTTGATTCTTTGTTTAATGGTTAGTTATACAGATGGAGAGATTTCAGATTATGTGATTTATTTCTTGATATTTTTTTGAATCGTCTTAGGTTTGTGATGAATTTGAGTAGGATCATTCTTAGGAGACTTATAAGAATATTCAAATTAGATCGTTGGGTTTGGGATTGAAACATTGATGAAAATATACAGGAGGTTTGGTGTCGCTATTGGTAATTGAAGTTGTGGGTTGTGCAACGTCTTCGAAGTTGGGATTGTGGTGCGAAGGATTATTTTATTTTTTTCTTTTATTGTATCTATTATTAATTTATGATATTCCGGTTAACTGGTTTATGGGTTTATAAAGTGAGATTGAACTGAGTTTCTGGGTCTATGTGTTGCTTCAGTTTAGTTTGATCAGACATAGACCTGATGACTGAGGTGGGACTAGACTGACGTGTTTCTGTAATCGGAGATAAAGGTTAGATTTTAAGTTTTTTTCTAATATCTTGTTGGCAGATTCATATCAGTGATACGTGTGTGTGTGTGTGTGGTGTGTGTGTAATTGTGGTATTGTGGGGATATCAGGTGACAGTTCTTACTTATTATCTGTTCATTGACACTGAGTGTATTGGAATAATATTATGTTATTTAAATTTATATTATTTTTTTTTTGTTTCGGCTTTAAGTGGATTTTTGAATTTATAAATGTTTTTGAGGGTTTGATCATTATGAACGAATTGCGTAATAGATACGTTGCTTGGTACGGAGTGTGTTTTATTCTTACTTTATAATTTCATTGTTTTGATTTTGTTTTTGGTTGTTTGCTGTAGCTTTCATGTGAGGTTTTTTTTACTTATTCTCAAAGTTCGAGATGTGTTTTAGATTAGTGTGTTTGTGTGGTCTTTTTCGTTATGTGTTTTATCATATGATTTATTTTTGGTGTTTATGTTGATTTTGGTATATTGTTTTTACAGATGTATTTTTCTTTCGATTGGGATGATTTGCGTACTAATTGCAAAAATTGAATGGGACTTGTAGTTGATGGATGACTGTGATTTGGATAGATCTGAGTCTTGTTTTGTTTCGATGGACTCGATAAGTAGAGCAGTAATGGTGGTACTGTTTATTATAATACATTCATGGGAAGTTGTAATTGTTATGATTCATTGGATTGTATGAATTTTTATAGATAGGGAAAATATTTTCATGAGAGTTATTTGACAGAGGAAAAGGCTGCCGGTGTGGTCTTCTCGTTCCTAAACCACCAGCTTTAGTTTGTAACGAAGCAAGCAGGGAGCGAGACAGAGGTCAAGTCAAGACAGCGTTTAGAGGTATTGAAGAGGAAATGAGGAAACAGCACAGGTGGTGTGCAGTTTCAGGTGTCCTACCATTGGCTGTAGAATTGCTCAATGATATAGTCATCATTGCTTATATTAATTGATGTTATTGTTTTGACCATTGCTCGCAGGCTGCTTAGTTGTCTTTTCTATGTTGGAGAGACCTGCATCAAGGACGTAGACGACGCCTGGACTGTCACACCGTGAGCTGACTGTATATATTTGACGAAACAGAACCAAAATCAAAGAGCCTGGTTTCTAAGACGCTGAGCTACCACGAAGAATCAATGTATTTAGAGCATGGCTCATGATCTCTCTTCTATGAGGCTAGCGCTAAATGTTAGCATGGTAGGAGTATCTTTCAGCAACGTCAATCTTAGTTAATTTTTTAAGGTATTGTGTAGAACCCCTATCTACTTGAGACTGTAGAGAGTTTTAAGTTGTATTCTGTAACAGTGCATGACTGAAAGTTACGGGTAAAATTTATTTCTCGCTCTGTGTTTGTTTACTGGAAAAAGCGACTCTCTTTGGTGGTAGTATTGTTGAAATGAGTATGTCCTAGCATTTCATCTAGTGTCTAAGTGGTTCTAGATTTGACCAATTACCTTGAGGCATTGAGATTGTGTGATGATGCCTAGAGTGTGTGTTGATGATAGTGCGTGGGTGATGAAAACATTATTCTTCTCCAGACGATTGAGGATGTGATGTTCATCTGATAAACTTGTAATCGCAGCTAATTATAAGAACCTACCCTGGGCATTGTCATTTACTTAGTTCTATCGCACTGTCATCTCAGTGTAGACAGGTGATGGGAGTAGGTATTGTTCTCACTTTCTGCCAGGTGATCTTATTCTTATGCTAAAACAACAGAATGCGGCTTAATCATTCTGAGCAAGTTTATAAATGAAGGTCAATCGAGGCGCCTTTGCTTGGTATCACACGGTGGTAATCAGCTTTCATACACCTAGCTCAGCTAGCTGATTTTAATCTATTTTTTTGTCAATGTTGCTTTTAACTTATTCTGAAATTGATGGTCCCGGTCAAATACCTGCCAAGACTCATTTAGTGTGAAAGGAACTATGTGGAATGTTTTCCGCCAGCTTTACATATTTTCTTCTGGAACTGAGTTGTGTGGAAAGAGAAGAGATTTCAGAGACAGCTATCTGTGATACTTGGACACAGAATAAGACAGCAGGGCACATTGAGATGAATATAGCGATGCTTTTTATATCAAAATGAGTCCTATCATTGCTTTGATAGGTTGAGCAGCCAATCCAACTAGAGTCCGACACTCAGTTACGAAGCATTTTGTTTTCTGGGAGTAGACACCAGTGAGAATACATGCAGAGGCACCCATGCATATAGTCACAACTCTTGCTTTATTATACAATTACCTTGCATTAACCAATTCTTCAACTTGTGGTAATTGATGATTATTTATCAGTTGCGGATGGACTTCATGAATTTATCAATCTTATTCCAAGTGTATCAGTTAAAAGTGACGGAAAGCGAGTTCTATTGAGTTATTTTCTTCCTGATTTTTTGTGAAAAAAGGTGATATACTGATTAGGGTACTTAATGTTTTACATATCATGACCTCAACTAAGGCACCAGGTAAAGTGTACGTGAATCACATGCTTGAGTATTGCAGCATTATCCATGTAACCTGCATATGGGGATGAGACTGTCCTTACA
>NW_023339651.1:295182-295376 GCF_004916995.1 Morone saxatilis | reverse complement strand
AGAAGAAGATTAACTTTATTAATCGCCTTTTCGGCGACCACAACATGCTCCACATGTGGCGAAATGAACGTGTCACAAGGGTCTCACACTTGGCAATATGGCTCAATAGCGACACCTAAACAGCATCCCTGTGTGTATGAGTATGTGTGTGTATCATGTCCAGATGTGGGTCCATATCCCAAACCCAACAGGAA
>NW_023339651.1:294477-295163 GCF_004916995.1 Morone saxatilis | reverse complement strand
TAGTGGTCATTTTTGGCATTTTACTTACGAAGTCCTCCTAGAGAATTGATCGGCTTGACTTCAAATTCAGTCAGCAAACTCTAAAGACGAGTTTCAAAGGTAAATATATCTTCATTTTATAGAGACGTTAAAGTCACATTAAGTTCTGATTAATGTTCTTCTGTTGCCATCTTTCTGTTTTATTTGAACCTTTTTAACCCATTAAAATCTAAATGAATTCAAAGTGCTGGCAATAGAGTTAGTACTTTACACTATTTCCACTGAAAGATCTCAGGAAGCTCTTTCTTACCTTAAAAATGACCAAATAGCATCAAAGCATTGTTATTATTTCATTATTAAAGTACGCACATTTATCAGCAGCTATCTGAACCCTTAAAACCTCTCAGTGAGAAACATTTAAAGTCTTTACTTTTGATGCTTAAAATATATTTAGTAGCTGGAGTTTTTGTAATGGAGTATTTCTGTGTGGTAATACTGCAGTAAAATATATGAATACTTTATATATACTTTCATATTTTAAAAACATTTATATTCAGACCAGCAGTGACACTCCAGGTTGAGGGACATCCACGTCTTCTCTCTCTCTCCTGTTTGTTCAGTTAACCATGTTTCTGCTGGCTACTGTTCACCAGCGAAGAAGAGCGGCTGAACGACACTAACTTTGCATGCTCTCTCTCTCTCTCTCT
>NW_023339651.1:294216-294338 GCF_004916995.1 Morone saxatilis | reverse complement strand
TGTGTGTGTGTGTGTGATCACATCATATCAAACTCCAAAGGTTCACTGTCTTGGTGTTAGCTTTACGAGCCGGCCGGCGTTAATGTTTAACCGGCTGCTATCTGTGGACACACACACACACA
>NW_023339651.1:289470-294091 GCF_004916995.1 Morone saxatilis | reverse complement strand
ACACACACACACACAGGGAGAACATGGCAGCTGCTGACCACTTTCTTCTTGTTAATAAAGGTTAAATATGATGAAAGATGGCCGTTAAAGGCGCCACGTGTAACCTTCAAGTGTCTAGCTAGCTAATTAGCAAACTTTAAAAAACTTTGATTCTGGCTGTGTTTATAACAGCTGGAACACAAACCACATGCAGTGGTTGTGTTGCCGTGGTAACACATCTGTCATACACACCACAGTTATTGTTTAACCCATTAATGTCCACGGTGGACTTGTATAACTTCCTTTACAGAACTTAAAATCCTCATGAAGTTAAAATGCAAAGTCTTTATCTCCTCAGTCTCCTGCCGTTAGCTGGCGATAGAACCGGGCTNNCCGGGACCGAACACAACCTCCGAGACCGACAGGGAATAACGTTACAGTACCGTTAAACATCGGTCAGGAATTTCAGATCTTCATTATTTGTGATACACAACTGTTGAAATATAGATTTAAACAATAAGATAATCTGTAACGACATGAAATGGAGCTGTGTATGTGTGTATGTGTGTGTATGTGTGTGTGTGTGTGTGTGTGTGTGTTGGTAGTCAAACAGTCAGGTCCTTGATTTGATCAAAGGTGGAGAGATGACCACAAACACACCCAGTATATATATATATATATGTTTATACATATATGCTAGGAGAGCTTTCTTCTTGTATTTTTTTGTGTCTTCTTGTAGACAGAAATAAATAGTTAAGAACAGAAATCGACACATAATTAATGGTCTGTTATGGCCACAGACAAAAGACAATTTGTGAATAAAACAACTTTAACTAAATGTTAAACGTTGGTTTGTCTTTATTATGGACGAGACATTACATAATGGAATCAGCTAAATTAAATATTGTGATTATATTCACTACAGTAATCCCACATTCATTAGTAATGTATATACATTAGCAAAAATTAGATAAGATCTTCAGTCCTAAAATTAATAATACTCACACAACAGTTAAAGTTGTTTCACTTTTTATACACACAGAAGTTACCAAACTAACTTTACATTGTGTGTTTAATTGCAGTTAATACAACAAATATGTTTCCTTTATGTGACAGTACACACAATGTAAATACACAGTTTAATGAGGAGTGACTGGATGAAATATTATATCACAACCACAAAGAAAACAGCTTTAAACACAAACAGCGAGCAGCCAGCAGAGGGCGCCAGCACACACTGAAGATCAGTTGAGTTTTACACTGAAGCAAAAGACAATCTGTGGTCGTACTGTACTGGCAGTGATATTTCACTGATGACTAATTGTTGCTTTATGTTGTTCACTCCTGCTGCCAGATGAAACCAGGTTAAATAAAGACAAAAGGTTCCGTGTTGTTGAATAATGATCATCAGGCTGAAGTATAATGAACCATTATAGAGCGTCCGGTATGGACCTGCTCTTTATGGAAAGTAACTGTGGTGATTTGGTACAAAATGAAACTGAATTCCAACAGGGACCTGGAGGTGGCGTCTGCACTGGAACCTGATCTTGAGACAACTGATGTCTTTTCTGTGTCAGAGTTTAATATTATTTCAGTTAATATGATGTTTAGTATATTTGGTGAACAAATACTGAATCAGATGATCACAAAGCAGATGCTATAAAAGAAAATACATAAAAATACATAAATGTCATTAACACACAGCAGTCTGATCTGTGTAATGCATTACCTCTTATTTATGATTCATTAAATACATAATTTAATAAAAATCATTAAAACATGAGAATTTAATGGAGGTGAAGAAAAGTGAAAATCATTTTTGATATGATGTCATTTTGATTATAAACAGATTCTACTGATCACATTTCTTGAGTCAAATCTTTTTTTTACAGGAACTGGTCTTATTGTGAAGGCGGCACCTACAACCTGGATTATAATGGATCTGAATGTGTAGAAGGTACAGGGAGGGTGAGGGGGTCCATACACAGAGCTGCAGTTGGTTGTAATGACAGCAAGCAGCCAGCAGAGGGCGCCACAGGGCAGCAGTTTTGTAGTCTTTCCAGTTTTTTTATGGTCTTTTGTGCCTTTTTGTGTCTCTTTATGTTTGACTTCTCTTTTACATCTTTATGTCATTTTCTGCACCTTTTTGTCAAATCTGTCAGATACTGGTCTCATTGTGAACCTACAAACTGGATTATAATGGATCTGAATGTTGTGCTGTTGTATGCAGAGAAAGAGAAAGAACAGGGAGGGTGCAAGGGCCCCCCAGCCCCCATAGGGTTTAAATCCGGCCCTGACACACAGATCTCTAGAAACATCATTTTTAAAATACACATAAAATAAATGTATTTTTCATCCACTTTATGGTCATACAAGGGAGTTGAGTCAGGAAATTCATCCAAAGGATAGACGAGGAGGAGGAGGAGGAGGAGACCAACTTTTGGACGCACCGGCAGAGTCGCGGTCCTCTCCTCCGTCCAACCTCCTGCTGCTCCGCATTAAACTAATTAAAGTAATGAGGGTGATTAAAGCGGACCAGATCTGCAGCCCCACATCCTCTCTGGTCATTTAGGCCATCTCCACAGGATCTGCAGCTTTCTGCCGTTTATCTCTCCGGGTTTCCTCCGCCGGCACACTCACATGTCAGCTGGATTTTGGATCATTTCCTTTCGTTTCGTATCGGATTTCAGCCGTCTTTGCCCCCCCAGTGGAGGATTGAACCGAGAAAAGTGATGTGAGAGGTGAATTTCGGATTCGTGGGCTCTTTTGTTTTTTGATTTTACAGTCATCGCACTTTTCCTCCTCACTTCGGCGCTCTGCGGAAGACACGTTTTCTTCTTTCCCTCCATCACCTGACTGATTCCAACCAGAGGATCTTTGTAGGTTTCATTTCGGATTTGAAATGTTTCCCAGCTTTTGTTTTCTGCTCATACCTGGATTCACCTGGAGGTTTTTACTGCGCTTTAATCCTCTTTAAGGAATAAATCCAACGCACAGAAAACTGCAGTTTTACCTCTGCACAGACTCAGTCTGAGCAGTTAATCCTGGAATATTTTCTTGTGTTATTCTTTTGAAATGAATATTCTGCAACCTGTGGATGTATATTTAATTTACGAGGACTCACTTTCAACTTTGTTTGACTCTCTTTGCCTCTGGTAATGTGTGTGCTGCTCCTCCATGTGATACTTATCTGCAATAATCACATTTCATGGAGGAGAGAGAATTCTGGAAGCGTTGAAAGGTTCCCCAGTTTTCCACTTCACCGCCTTTGTTTCATCATCATCAAAACTTAAATGAACCCTCAAAATTTGAAGTACCCAGGAGAACATTTTCGGATCCTAAAGCAACTATTGCTTAATATGAGCAATCCTGAACATGGAATAACTCTAGAGAGACCTGGAGAGCCCAATGAAACACAAAAGCCTAAGGACCTTAAAGACTCTTTGAGTAGGTCTGACAAATGCTAGTCACCCAAGAAGAAAGTCTAAATTACCTCTTGCTCTAGAGACTCTGGTCTTAAAAAAAAAAAATCTGAAAGAGCGATAAGAACCCCCGCCTGAAGACCTTGAGGATACCAAGAGTTAAGTACTTTGAGGAACTCTATCCTCCAGATCCAGAGGTACCCTAAGAACTCCTCGGGACCGCCATCAGAGAACCAATGGGCACCCTACGAGACCTGCAGTACGCCCTGCAGGAGAAGATCGAAGAGCTGCGACAGCGTGACACCCTGATCGATGAACTGGAGCTGGAACTGGATCAGAAAGATGAGCTGATCCAGCGGCTGCAGAACGAGCTGGACAAGTACCGGTCCGTGCTCCGGCCAGCCACTGCCCAGCAGGTCCAGGTCCAGCAGCAGAACATGGTCTTGCAGCCAGACCAGCACCGCAGCAAACGGCAGGCCATCTCTGCTGAGCCCACCGCCTGCGACATCAGTGACCTCAGCCACGTCACCCTACCCTTTTACCCCAAGAGCCCAGAGTAAGTCCACTTTATGTGTGTGCTAGCTGGTCAGATAGTTCTGATTTTATTTGTCATGTTCCGAGAAATCTGTCTCCACCAGAATAAGTCAATGGACTTTAGTTTGTGCTTCCTCAGTTTGTGGCAGTAGGACAGGTTAAGTCTGAGCAGCTTTTTGACATTTTAGCTTTAGATTCCAGTGGTGGCAGTGTCGGATTATGACTGAACAATTCCAACAATGGCAGATCATTCAAAAGTCCAAAATTCTAAACAAGTTTTTATGAACAGAAAACTCCATATTAATTTATAACCTTTCAAACAAACATTCACTGCAGTCACGTTTGCTCCTTGCTTACCAACACAATGGGAACCATACCTGTATTAACGGTGTAACAGCACACACTTTCCTTGTGGCTCATACAATGCAATAAAATGTAACAAAATAAAGAATACCATAAGCACAATAACAAAGCAGCTCTAACACAAAGATGAACAGTTTAGCTAGCAAAAATTGTTTTTTTCTATAGGGCTGCACGACATCATATTGTCATTATTTTGACATGTATTACGATTGCAATAGGATTCACGATTAGTGGGAATTATCACTTTTGCATTGCTTTATGTAGGGCGCCCAGTTAGCTCAGTGGGTAGAGCTGGTGAGCCATGTACGGAGTTGCTGCAGCGG
>NW_023339651.1:286105-289370 GCF_004916995.1 Morone saxatilis | reverse complement strand
CCTGCTAGAGCGCCCCCTGGAGGCCGTTAGCCCGTAAAAATCTATAGATTAGCCGCATCATTGTTTAAGCCGCAGGGTTCAAAACGTGTGAAAAAATTACAGTAATGTAAATTCAAGCAATCCCTTTGAATTCAATTTGCAATTTTGTCATCACAACTTTTTTTTTTTTTTTGACCAAACGTAGTTTCCTGCACAAAACGTCACCAAACTCACCTTGCAGACACATGTGACATGAACGTCCCCAAATCACCGATTTAATTCTTACTGGAAGAACTTTCCTTTGATTTTTTTGAGAATTAGACACAAAACAATGATCGCAACTGTTATAATTTTCATAGACCACACACAGTATACAGCAGGCCCAAGTACACCACTATAAACACTAGGCAGAGAACACAGTCTAGTGTTTATATATGGAAATATTAAACTTATAAATATAATGTTGAGCGTTTTCTTGATCAGACCGGATGAAGACACAGCTGCGGTAAAGTTCAGGACACAGAACAAAGCATTGTTGGTAGGAGACAGGACACATGAACATATTGTCATTAAAAGCTTCTTTAAACGAAAGAACCAGTGTTGTTGAGGAACTCGTCTATTCCTCCTCTGTATTTGCTGGTGAAATTCTGCTGTTTAGAGGAGAAGCAGACAGTTAGTGAGCTGGTTCTCGGTGCCCACCAGGTTCTGCTCAGGGAACCCGTCTGTTCTCATGGAGATGTTTGAACTCAGCAGGCTGCTGTAGTGAACGTCTGCACAACTACTGCAGGCCTCCAGGAAGATTAAAACTTTCAGACGTTAATGTTTCCCTGCTGAACAAACTGCTCCCATCAGTCCACGGTGCACAAGTGGTAAGAAGGAAACCATTGATATCCTCTAGGAGTGAATATTTATGTTGAATATGGAGTTTAATCTCTTTCTCTTGTGGTTTCTCTCCAGTCAGATAGTTTGATTTGTCCAAGCTGTTTCTGAGATTTTTGCCTTGACAACAGAGGTGGGTGGGTTTTAATGTCTGCCGCTCACAGCTTTAAAAACGTATGGTAAAAAACTCACCACCACCTGAATATTCAATACATTCTCATCCCAGGTCGTCAGATACCGACAGCGCATTGTCGAGCCATAGGAGGACAAGGAGGGCTCCATAAAAACCTGGTGTTTCACCTGGATGTATAATACAGTGCACTGAATTAGACTCACATTCAATATAAGATCAGTTTATTGAAGGCGTCATGTATGAAGGCATACAGAATGTACTGTTCATGTTTTCCAGTAATTTCTATATTTGGTCCCAACCTATGTACGTGGAAATGGATAACCTGCCTTGTAAGCTACTTTTGGCATGGATGTTTGAATTAGTTAGTTTCTGTTTGTGATTAGCCTTGGTCGCAATTTGGCTGGGTTCAGGATCATATCATGATGTGGGACCTCACATGACTCAACTATGTACGTAATGTTTAAAAACATTTAACTTCCACACACATCCAGCTGCCTCCCTATGTGGACTTGTCACCTTACACAGGGTTACATTAGAGTCAGATAAAAGCCTGCTGCATCTTATACAGACATTAACGGGTACCTTGTGCGTCTTTACGGAGATGCCTAGGGGTAAAAAATAAAGTGTGTATATATATATATA
This sequence comes from Morone saxatilis, assembly GCF_004916995.1. Lineage (NCBI taxonomy): Eukaryota > Metazoa > Chordata > Actinopteri > Moronidae > Morone > Morone saxatilis. The sequence continues at coordinate 287,737 of NW_023339651.1, read as the reverse complement.
TATATATATGTGAGTGAAAATATACCCATGTGAAAGGAGAATGTGCGTTTGAGATTGCCAGAAGGAATTATGGCTTGTATGGCCCCTCATACATTTGCAGTATGCATCACTGCATGGACAGCGTTTTTCTTTCAGTCCTCAGAGACACACAGGTGTCCCTGCGGAGAGAGTCCAGGTTCTGGACCTCAGCAGGTTGTCTCTGCTGAAGATGAATGAAAAAAGGCCCAACAGCTGCTGCTGTCACAGATCTGTATTTATACACATATGAATATGAAAATGTGTGTGTGAGACGGCAGAGTGGGAGGGACTCTGAGCCTGGAGACATGCAGTCCGACTCTCAAAGAAATCAGTTTAAAGATCCGCTCCTGAGTTTCCTGTGTTTTACTGTTTTTTCTGGATCCTGTAAGGAATCACAAAGTGAAACTGAATGTGCCGGTGGAATTTACGGGTAACTGCAAGATTAGCTTTCAACGATTTTGTACAAATTTATCTAAAAGTTGCATTAAATTTGCATGGAAACTACAGCTGATTGGTTAGAATAAGATATGAAACAGGATGTTTCCTAGAGTCTGACACTTTGTTCTTTCTGTAGATAAACTGCAGCCTTCAGAAGCCACTATATATAAACTGTAACTCTATAAAATATATCTACATTTCAGTCTTTTCATACAGTTAAAATGCAGATAGGCGGAGAAACGTTTGCTGGGATTGAACCTGAGACCTTGACGTTACAGTACAGCCTCTGAGACTCCCACAGTGAGAGAATGTGACAGATGAACCGAGATCTACCTGTTCAGTGTGTACCTGAGCAGCAGGTGGTCCTCCTCCCTCCAAATCCTCCCGAACTCCACTGGACCCGGTCGGTCTGATAGCAGCAGCTCGCTCTGCCTCTCTAACAGCTCCTCTGGTTGCTGGAACAGACAAAGTAGCTGAGAATTGATTAGAAACGATGGAATCATTATTGCCAGCAGGCTAAATGTTGACATCTTATGCTAACATGCTACAATAATCTTTTTTTAGTCAAAAATTATGTTTCTACCTGTAACGATTCTACTTGTAGCTGTCGAAACTACTTTGTATTTACTTGTGTGTTGTTCCTACTTGTTATAATTATGATTCTACTTGTAATTATAATGTTTCCACTGGTAGCGATGATGCTTCTAAGCCGGACATTTCTGCTTCTAGCGATAATGTTTCTACTGGAAACAAGTTTGTGTCTACTTCTAACAATTTCAGTTGGACTTGTGGTGAAAAAATTTTTTACTTTAGCAACCGTGTTTGGACTTTCTACTTAGAAAGATCATTTTTGCTTTTAGTTTTTGTTTGGAGTGATTTATAGCATTTGTAGTTTTTCATTTTATCTGTAATGATGATATTTCTAATTGTAGTTAATACATTTGGGGATGTTTCTTTTTGTGTTGATAACATTTTTGCTCAGTTTAATGAGTCTCTAAATTTAATGGAAGTGAAGGTGAAGCTTACAGGAGTGCTGCTTTAAATGATGCTCTATTTTCCAGCTTTGCTAGCATCCATTTCCCAGAGCTCATGTGTTTCTCTGTCTGTCCACGCCAGCAATAACAACCACTGTGTTGGTTTTTAATCTGTGTGGTCTGCCCACACACACACACACAC
>NW_023339651.1:281135-286005 GCF_004916995.1 Morone saxatilis | reverse complement strand
TAAGAACATAGCTCTAGAGTTATTAACCCTGATTAATGAGAAATGTGACTCATTAGAGGTTTAAAGCAGCGTGTCTGAATAAGTCTGAGGTCTGAGCATCTTAGTGGACACTGGAACTGGCAGGGTGGACACATTTCAGCTCTGAGGCTTCGATTTGAAAACACCCTCCCTACCTCAGCTGACTCTCTCCTGTCTGAGAGTTTGGAACACTCAGGTGACAGTTTAGCCTAAATTTAAATTCACAGTTGATGATTAGAAATGTTGGCGAGCCGAGGCGGCCGACTGAGGCTGAAAACACATCGCTTCTGAGAGATAACTCTGTTGTTCAGATGAAACCAAAGGGTCAACCTAAGAAGAAAAAGAGAGGTTTTATTGTATCCAGTGGATTGAGAGGAGCGCCAAGAGGACCTATTAGAAGCCAGATTTTATTTTGCGTGAATCTGCCAGAGGAAGAGAATGATTCTCAGTATCTGGCATCTGTAAATTGGACTCAGTTTTTTGAGGAAACCATACTTCAATTGAAGACGGCATTGGTGAATGGGACGAAGGGGGGAGGTGAAGTAGACCCTCATGCTATTGACTGCGTGAGTATGGAGCTGATTTAATCAATAATTTTTAATCAATAATCAGTTATAGTCATTAAAATCCATCCCATAGTTACACTACGGTCCACAGAGCACTGCTAACAACAAAGGTTCTGATTTGTCAGCTGGTTTCAGATGGAGGCAGAGCTGAACTGTTTCCAGATGTGTTAAACCCTCTGAGGGTTCAGAGCTGATCCAGCTGTGGATTTTTGGACTGCGTCTCTGCGTCTCACTTTCATTACAGCTTTATTGACAGGAAGGAAACCTCTGGCTCTGCTGTAATGTCCTCTCTCTCTCTCTCTCCTCCGTGGAGTCTCTATGGGCCTCGACCTCGTCTGACTCAGCGTTGGGCTTCATGATGGCGGCTCAGCTGCTTTTCATTTGTCCACGCTTGGAGGAGGAATCTGCTCGTCTTCCTCAGCAGGACAGTTCATGTGGCAGCAGCTGCTGAGAAATAGTGTCATTATTGCACCATAATAGAGAATTTACATTTGATTAGACAATAATCAAAGTCAATTATAAACCTTCAACTGAACCTTCAGGGGAAGTGAACGTCTCATTACTGTTTCATTATTTACAGCTTTATATTGAGTGGTTAGTTCACTGTCTGTAGTATGGTTAGTTCACTGTCTGTAGTAAACAGTGGGACAGTGTCTGTGGTACGTTCACCTGTCTGTAATAACAGTGTCTGTGGTTAGTTCACTGTCTGTGGGACAGTGTCTGTGGTTAGTTCAGGGTCTCTGACTAAGTCTGATACCTGGCTGCTGTTGATCGAACTCACATTAACGGAGGAATGAAGACGGACGATGGAAGCAGCAGAGAAAAACATCAGTAAATGTCAAACTTATTAATCATGGAGTGAAACAGTTCTCAATCACTATAGTTTCCGATTCTCAGTGATGTCGCATCAGCGCATCAGAATCATCTTTCTGAGGAAAATGAAGACGAAGAAGAAAATGGAAGCAGGTGTGTGTGAATGTGTGTGTGTGTGAGTGACACACACACACACACACACACACACACCTGAGGGCTGAAACACTAAATTAGAGTCCCTCACTCTGTTTATGGAGAGATAATAACAGAGTGTGTGTGTTGGTCATTATCAGATGTCCTGTGTGTCTGTAAGAGAAACATGAACAAGAAGTAAAGTTGTGTTTATGGTATGGATTATTCTACAGTATTCGTATTTGTACTACTCAATTATTATTCACGTCTTTGCATTGACTTTGTATGTAATCTACTTGCATGAAGAATAGTATAAGTGTTTGGTTTGAGAACACTAGAGATTGTGTGTCTTCGTCACTGTAACAACTGAGAAATGTCTCCTAAAGTCAGACTTTCCTTTCTTTGCTGTAAAAACATGCTTTAATCTTCCCAATGCAGTCCTCTAGAACACTGGTTCCCAACCTGGGAGTCAGGATTCGCACTAGGGGTCGCCAAAGCTCGAAAGCAGGGGCTTGCGAGGACCTTAAGGGGTGTAGTAGGTGTACATGTCAGAAGGACTTTTTTGCAGAAAGCTAAAGGAAATAGTTCTTTTTAAAATGTACATTGTTATTTCAGGAGCACAGTGTACGCTGACAGAGCCTCACTCTCTCATAAACAGCCTCGTCCTGCACCAGAAAACAACCTAATGTTTGCCGCTCCTCCTCCTCCCAGGTCCAAGGAGATGATAAAGGAGGCCATCTTGGACAATGACTTCATGAAGAACCTGGAGCTGTCTCAGATCCAGGAGATTGTGGACTGCATGTACCCGGTGGATTATGGGAAAGACGCCTGCATCATCGAAGAGGGCGACGTGGGCTCCCTGGTCTACGTGATGGAAGGTGAGGACATGTTTTTTTCTGTCCTTGAGGGTTCTCTGACTCTGACTGTTGGTCTTTTTGTTGATTTTTCTTGGAGCATCTCAGTTTTTTAAGGTTTCTGACTTTTCATCACAAACATTTATTTATTTTCCAGTTTTGGGGATTTTTAGACTCGGACATGTAACAGCCTTTTAGGATTTTTACTTGGATGTGTCTCAGTTGTCAGAGGTTTCTGTCTTTTGATCTTGAGGTTTTTTTTTTATTTTGACCTGTCCTAGCCATTAGAGGTTTTGGACTCAGACGTGTCAAAGTCTTGGAGGTTTTTTGTCTCCATCAGACTCTCAAGGGCCTTTAGACTCGGACTTGTACCAGCCTTTTAAGATTTTTTATTTGGACTTGCCTCAGTTGTTAGAGGTCTCTGTCTTTTGGTCCTGAGGGTTTTTTATTTGTCTCAGCCTTTATGAGTTTTTGACTCAGACCTGTGAACCTCTCTGAGGGTTTTTTCTCCATCATGAGGATTTTTTAAAGTGGACTCATCTGAGGTTCGAATTCTCAAAGACTTTTAGATAAAGACCAGAAGGTCTTGACTCGAGACTTGTTGAGGCTTTTTGGACTTTTCTCTGTTTTGACTATTTGTGTACCGCAGTTAAAAACTCTAGTTTATCTATATTCTGTATTCGTAGGTGTAATATTTCACACATGGACAGTGATCTTTGGGTGAGTCAGTCTGTCCAAACTTCAGAAATCTGAAGAAATCAAACGTCAAAAAAGAAGAAATGAAGGAAAGACAGGGAAAACAGATCACAGAGATACTTTTTACATTTACTTCCTTTGGTTACACTTTACAATTTATGGGTCTTTTCATTTTCCAATTTCCTTGAATCAATCATCATCATCTTCTTCTGATTCTCTTCTGATTTCTAATGAGATTTTCTCTTTAGGATTGGTAACTGAGATGAGAACTGAATTGTTTTAGAAATGATTTTTAGGGTTGTTAAAATGAGACGAGGAAGATGAGCAACCAGGAAACTGAAGCATCGCCTTTTCTTTTTAATGAGAAGCTGCTTAAAGTTCTGTTGAGGCTCTGAGCTTTGTGACATTTCCAGCAAAAGTCAAAAGTTGCTGCAGAAGTTTCCTGCAGCTCAGTCCGACCTTTAGGACTTTTCGCAGATGCTGGTCTTCTTCCAGCAACGTGTCAGACTCACGGGGCGTTGCGTAACGTGTCAGAATGCCTGAAGGCTGCTGAACGCTCACCTCCTCTCAAACACAGCTGCACTCTTCAAGTTTCTCTTCATAAATACCATCATCTTCTCTCTGTCGCTGTGCTGCATCTCTCCTTCCTCAGTCTACACCACAGACACATTCTTCAAATACACAAATATACAAGTACACTGGATATACAAGAAGGAACTTCACCACGTTTTGTCCACTGGAAGGACACGCTAGAGGACACCAGGTGCTGTGAACCTTAACTGGGAAGTCAGTCTTTATAGATGGTCAAAAATGACCTCAAATTCATTTGTTTTGTTGAAAGCGACTTATTATATATATATATTTTATTCATATTTCCCCACACACATGTTTGGTGTTGAACCCCTGACCCTGAAGCCACCCCATCAGGTTTGTGTCCTTTCTCTGCTACATTCACTCTGAGCTGGTTGTTATATTTATAGTTGTATTTAAGGTTAGTGTATTACATAAGAAGCCTGTTTAGTAACGTGATCCTCCCACTTAAAACACAGGTTGATGTTGTGTGTTCGGACTGAAGCTGCAGTCACAGGACGACTGTTGAACTTGTGTGTGTTTCTACCAACAACTGAGCCGTGAAATCAATTCATTTTTCACTCAACCTTTGCTTTATGTTATATCGATACACGATTGTTCAGTTAAGACCGGAGAAAACTGTGTTATGGATTAAAGAGGCTTTTAAAAGTTAAGGTCAGTGTGTTAGGGGTTAACGTGGCCTTTCAGAAAGGACCTTCTAACCAGTCACACTGTCATGTTTTAGGACAGTTTTTTAATCTTTTTGTCTCAGTGTTTCTGGACTCACAGCGGCTCGACAACAATCCTCCAGATGGCCAATCCTCCGTGCCGGTGGGTGGCAGCGAGTGGTGTGAACCAACTGATGACATTTATATCTAAGTAAAAGCTGCTGGGCGGATTACACTACACGGTGAATTTAAGAACGAGTTCTCACAATGTGAAAAATATCTTTTTGTCAGATGTTGCAAAAGGGATGAAAAGATAATAAACAAAATTAATGTTGAAATGGTTCGTTTTTGAATGGAGTCCGGTGTGTGCAGGCAGGGTTCAGACAGACAGATTGTTTGTACAACTGATGATTGGAGTGTGTGTGTGTGTGTCCAGCTCAGACTAAGTGGGTCAGCGTCTCTGTAGTGGGCGAGTGAGTTATAGACCTGCTGAGATAAAGAGAGCCAATGATACTTGGAGCTTTACACATAATGTATTTGAGTGTGTGTGTGT
>NW_023339651.1:280627-281035 GCF_004916995.1 Morone saxatilis | reverse complement strand
ACACACACACACACAGCTCTCTGGTGGATGCGGTTGGCATGGCAACTTGTTGATGACCATATTTGGCATTTAAAATGTTTCACAGTTTGAAAATTTGGAATCGGTTTATAATAGATGAAAGGAAGAAGGGAATAAAAAGAGAAGCCGAGGATGGAGGGAATGTGTCTGAAGAAAAGGAGGGACAGTGGATGGGGAGACAAGGAAGGAAGGAAGGGAGAGTCAGGAGGGAGAGTCAGGAGGGGTATAAGAGGGCAGATGGAGGGAAGAAGAGTGAAGGGAGAAAGAGGGAGGGAAGTTAAACACTGATTTCAGAGTGAATCCTCAAGATTGAAAAAATATCTTTTTATAGATTTTGTACAAAAGGGATTTAAGCTAATACAGTTCAATGTGTGTGTGTGAGTGTGAGAG
>NW_023339651.1:278459-280619 GCF_004916995.1 Morone saxatilis | reverse complement strand
GAGAGAGAGAGAGAGAGAGCGACGTTACATTACTGAACGGACTGGAAACTTAGAGTTTGGAACTTGTTGGTATTGACTTGTGTGTCTCTACTCGGGACTTAAGAACAACCTCTGCTTCATGGTACCTGTTGGACTTTGTTTGTGGACATAAATGAGTCCCGCCTTTAGTTTAAGGACAGACTCGGACCTACAACCAGAATCCCAGCAGTGATTTAACAAGATCACATTACTGAACTGACTGAAGGTTAACTGAAGCTCAACCTTCTGTCCCGAGCTTTAAACCTTCTGTGTGCTCTGCTGTTAGGAACGGTTCCCACTGAAGAGAGCGGCTTTGTAATGGAGTCGTGGCTGCTGAGAGCTTCTCTCTTTTAGCTGCATTTCATCTTCCTTCCTTCCTGCTGACGGCCTGTCAGAGCCTCTGAAAGCTCTCAGCTGCTCTAATGACTTTATAAAACGTCAAACAGTCGAGTGGATGCAAATTAATTTCCTCTGAGTGCTTCTGTGTTTGAGTTTAGAGCCACAAAGATGGAATCGGTGTAACTGAAGAGGTGTCACATTAACCCAGTGCTCAGACAGTCGGTCACACGATATCATCTGTTCCACACACACTTGTCTGATTAAAAACTGTTTTTGTTTGTTTGGTTCCTCCTCTTCCGACGTATTATCTCGTGACTCTTTGGCCACTGAATGAGTTCTTTTTATTTAGTTTCTTTTTTACTTTTTATTTAGCGCCATTATCAGCTCAACATCTGAATGTGTCCAACGCTTTAGTTCATGGCGAGAGTTCAGAATAAAATACTGTTGGGTGTCAGTGAATATGTTTCTATGCATCAAATTATTTATTAGCCTCAAAACTACGACTTTGACTCTTTACCAGCAAAACCCCGTTCGCCATAACTTACTTACCTGTGTTGAGTCGAGACTCGACTCTGGATACGATTCTGTTTTAAGCCGCGTGTGGAGCAGACTCGTTGTTAACGACGGAGTGAAAACGATGGTCCTGAATGACGTCGGCAACAGCTGATGTGTTCACTGCTGTTATCTGTCGCTGGTAACATAAACACCGTACCTGTGCCAGAGAGTACCTGTCTCTCTGTTTCACTGCAGAGCAGTGTGACAGTCACAGGAAGAGCTCCGTCAGGTCGGGTACCTACGGTACTTATGGTACTGTAGAAAAACGAGGACCATCACGTTTTCAAAGCGTTGTCATTGACGTACCGAAGTATCGGTTCTCGTGACATCCCTACTCAGGACTTGTCGGTCTTGACTCGGGACTAGCTTGACAGACTCGGGATTAGGGCTGGGCGATGGGACGAATATATCAGATACTTTTTGTAGTTTTATTTTGCTAGTTTAATGGTCTGCCTCTAAAGACTGAGGCTGCTGAGGCGGCTGTGAATCAGGAGGTAGAGCCGGTCGTCCACTGATCAGAAGGTTGGAGGTTCGATCCCCGGCCCCTCCTCCTGCATGTTGAAGTGTCCTTGAGCAAAATACTGAACCAAGCGGAACCCAATGCTGTGCATCGGTGTGTGGAACGACAAATTATTCATCCACAGCTGAAAATGAGCGAGAGAGGTACACACAGTCAGTGGAACATACTCTTTGTCTCTTTCTCTTTCTGTGGTAGTCGGTCGCCCACGCTGTTCCCTTCGCTGCACTGTCACTCTCCGTCCACCTTCTCTGTGAAAGCGTAAACACATTTTCTTGAGTCTGACCTGTGATTCCTCCTCTGATGTGCCAGAGTACTAATGTGTGATTAATCCTGACAGACAGGGAACTGAACGCCCAACCTTACTGTGGTAATCCGGTCAGTGTGTGTGCATGCAGTGTGTAATCCATCACATCAGTGGACCAGGTGTGGTTTCATATCGATAAATGAGAGCTGACTTCAGCACCATAGACAGAGACACTGATGACACCTAAAGGACTTCAGCACCATAGACAGAGACACTGATGACACCTAAAGGACTTCAGCACCATGGAGAGAGACACTATACACACCTGTAGGACTTCAGCACCATGGACAGAGACACTATACACACCTGTAGGACTTCAGCACCATGGACAGAGACACTATATTTCTTTGTTTTAGTGTGTGAGGAAACAGGACTGTCTGTCTGTCTGTCTGTCTGTCTGCCTGTCTGTCTGCCTGCCTGCCTG
>NW_023339651.1:276441-278375 GCF_004916995.1 Morone saxatilis | reverse complement strand
CTGTCTGCCTGTCTGTCTGTCCTCTGTCTGTAGTACTCGTTGTTTGTGTTGTTGTGAGTCACTGCTGTACTGACACTGATCACTCTGACATTTACAGTTTCCTGCTGTATCTTCATCCATATTAGTTTGAAATGTCAGCGCATTCAAATGTCGTCTGACAAACAATTAAATATAACGCTGATAAACACAAACATCTGCCACAGAAACACCTGACACCGGTTTTAGGTACCTGTAAGTCTTAATGGTGAAAATCACAAACTGTTCTGGGCCACTGTAAACATGGCGGTTCAACATGGTCGCCTCTGCCAGCTGATTAAACACTAATGAAAACATACTTATAGATATTATATTCTGTTATATTATATTATATTATATTATATTATATTATGTTATGTTATGTTATATTATATTATCATTATATTATATTATTATTATATTAGGTTATATTATATTATATTAATGTGACACACTGGAGCTTTAACTGCGTGTTCAAGACAGAAACGACCACAAAGAGAGAAAAACAACAAAGAGAGTAAAAGCAGTTCGAAAAACTGCTCCTATTGAAATATAAATTTGTCAGTGATACATACATAAAAATCTGATTTATTAATTACTATAAATGTGCTAAATATACATAAAAATATGTATGATAATAAATTCTGTTAGGACCTAAGTGAAATATGAAGTTGAGAAAATGATTCAGCTCTCTGTGTGTCCTCCTGACTAATGAAAGCAGACAATCTTTGATATGCAAAACCCCTCATTTCCCTGTACACACACACACACACAAAAGGCAGGGGAAATGACAGGTGGCCAGTGTGTGTGTGTGTGTGTGTGTGTGTTAATCCAACACTCAAATAAAATGAAAAAAACATCTGAGAGATTTATTTTGTTTCCAGTGTGTCGCAGCAGCAGAACAAAACACATTTGTTCCTATTACACACACACACACACACACACACACACACACACAAACACATTTGTTCCTATTACACACACACACACACACTCTGCAGTGTGTAAAACCGATCTGATGATTTCATACATACAAGACAAATTGAATTCAGGAACGGTTCATTTGAATCGTCCTGTGCGTCTGTTTCTGATCTGTTCTCCTACAGTTTATCTAAATGCTCATCAATATTTTATTAAAAATAAAAAGGTTTACTTACACAAAGTAAATTAAAAAAACAAAAGATACAGGAATAAAATCAAAGCAGTAAAACCCAGCTTATCAATCAACAGTTGGTGATCAATAGATTGTAGATAACTGATACAAAATCCAATAGCAGCCTGAAGATAAAATGTCGCTGGGACGAAGGGAGGAAAACAAGGCGAGACATATGGAGGACCAACACCGCCAAATTAAAAACAAATAAATGATTAGACCAATAAATAAATAAACATGTAATTAAATACACCAACAATAACAGTAAAATAAATATAGACATTAACAAATGTAATTAATGAATTACCTTTACATTACATTACTTTACCATTGGAATCACACTGAAGGGTACAAAGAAGATACAAATACATAATAACAATAATTCTTTAATAAAGTGGAAAATTAAATGCTAAATAAGAAAATAAATATGGGACATTTTTATATCATTTTAGTGCATTTAATAGACAATCTGAGCGCTTTAACCCTTTTCTGATGACTGCACACTGTTTCTGTCAGAGGTCACACGAGTTCCAGAAATCAGAATCTCCTCAGACATCATCCAACAATGTTTGAGCAATAAAGTGGAAAAAAGAAACCAGATTAAAACAAAAATATAAAAAAAATATTATTGTTATATTTATGATTGTTTAACTCACATCCCAAAAAGACAAAAAAACAGCCACAAAGACTGAAATGTGTTGACTTTAATGTAATCGATCAGCTTGTTGATTTCCTGTTTAAATCTTCCCTGTCTCTCTCTCTCTCT
>NW_023339651.1:276065-276253 GCF_004916995.1 Morone saxatilis | reverse complement strand
TGTCTCTCTCTCTCCCTCTGTGTGGCTGTCTCTCGCCCAGAGGGGAAAGTGGAGGTGACTAAAGAGGGGATGAAGTTGTGTACGATGGGACCGGGCAAAGTGTTCGGAGAGCTGGCCATCCTCTACAACTGCACCAGGACGGCTACTGTCCGGAGTGAGTACACCGTGTGTGTGTGTATATGTGTGAG
>NW_023339651.1:272502-275965 GCF_004916995.1 Morone saxatilis | reverse complement strand
CCCTCCCCCACTTTTCAAAGTAATTTCGTTGTACTTGTGACAATGACAATAAATGCTATTCATTCATTCATTCATTCATAGTGTAGTGTGTACTCATTAAAGTACAAATACCATATACACATATATATGTGTGTGTATATAATGTGTTTACTTTAATATTGTGATACTTGTATTAGGCTACTGACTACAGGTACTTAGTAACTGTATCATAATTACAGCATTGACATTGTTGTCCATATCTAATGACATATGTATTTCTCCAAGAGAAGAGGGTCTTCCTGGTCCCTTCAGAGGTTAAAGTTGGTAGTTGAACTCCAAACTAGCAGCTGGACGTTTTTCCTCCAGAAAACCTCTGCAGACGTTAACCGTTCGCTCTCCGGACTGCCGGAGGAGTTCAGGAGGAACGAGTGGGAGTCTGCAGTCTGAACCAATAAAAGATCACCCACAACTCCGAGAGCAGAGAGATTTTGTGTGTGTGTGTGTGTGTGTGTGTGTGTGTGTGTGTGGACCTCCAACTTTTTGTCAGCGCTTCCTGGTAGAGTGCTCGTTAAGCAGCGGTTGCCAGGCAACACCATCCGGCCCAGCCAATGAGTGAAGTTTTTGGCAACAGTGTCTCTTGGCAACAGCGTTGGGTTCGAGGGGATTCGTTTCCGTTTGCTGAAGCTTTCTACTCGTTATCTTCACATTAACACACGAGCTCCAGCTGGAGTTTATCTGCCTGCACGGCTTCAGTTCTCTGCTTTTAAACTTCAGCACAGAGCGGTCAGTTTCGGCTTTACGGCCGCGTTTGAATAATTAAAATCGCTTTACATCAAAACAGGAAAGACTCGACTCTAACTGATTCTGTGTGGTCAACAATTCAAGTCAAACTGGCACGTAACGCGGAGGAAAGGAGGTTTATTGTTTCTGAAATCGTAAAGAAAATCCTCAGGGCTTTGGTTTGTACTGTCTGTGGTTTAAAGGGGAGGATTCTGCATTTTTAAACCCAACAGAAACATAACAGATACCAGAGAGACGTGTGTGTGTGTGTGTTAGAGAGCAGCTGCCTGTGAATATGAATATGATCATATTAAACCAGCCGCTCTGACCTTTGACCTTCAGCACACACATACACAGTCATTAATAAACATTAAAAATAATCATTGAGCCCACCTGAAACACGCGCCGGCACATTAAACTCGTCTCAGACCATAATGTTTGCTGCTGTGGAGTGTCTCCTGTTGTTTCCGTGGTTACAGAGACACTTGGTATCTCCGTAGCAACAGACAGCAGGTCATAAAGCAGTGGAAACAAGAAATAAAAAGTAATGGCCAAACAGACGCCTTATGTTTTCAGCACACACACAGAGTACTGCAGCTCATAATGGCTCATTGATGTACAACATGCAGCGTGGGATCATGGGAGATGTTGTCTTCACCACCATTGCAGTCCGTTTCTGTTCGTTGTTCGACCGGGAGCCCAAGCTGTTGCTAACCCTCTACTTAGCATGTTTATATTGTGGCGCAGTGGTACAGACTTTAGACGCTGTAGAAGCACCAGACTGCGATCTTTACCTTGATCCCTCACTGACAGACTGTTAGCTCTGTTAGCTCTGACTACCAACTCGCTGTGGTCAGTCTGTCAGTCACAGCGTTCAGTTACTTTAATAATTATAGTGATGTTTCAGTTAAACAGCGACTCGTCAGCCCTCTGCTCATTAAACTAAAGGAAGTTTGTAGAAGTATGCATGTCTCCACGGAAACAGCAGCTGACTTGTATGAGCCAACGCACACACAATGTACACACAGGTGGATTACTTGTAACCATGGTAACCAGCTCTGTCTAAGCAGCATCAGTGCTGAGCTTTATGGGATGTCTGAGGCTCTCTGCAACTGCAAATTCAGATCTTAAACACACATACACAGTCCTTGCAACATAAGAACATTAGTTTATAGACATTCACTGTAAAAGTAATGTAAATACAATGAGACCTTGAGTTTTAGTTAAAGGTTATAATAAATTCACTGCCACTAGATGTTGCACTAGAGCTCCACCATCTCAAACCAAAACAAAAAGCTGGAGCACCAAATAAATACAGTAAAATAACAGAAAATAACTGACTCATAAAATATATTAACTTTCTATAATTAAAATACAGTTTTTAGCTTTATTTGACTAATAATTAAAGATAATGAGCTATAAATACAGGCGAACACTGCTATAATACAAAAAAACAGGCTTAAATTAGAATTTTAAAAGTTATAGAACTGTTATAAAAGTCATTATCTGTAAAATGTCAGTAATTATTGCTGTTAACACTGATGAAAACTGTATTTTGTTGTGAAAACCTTAATTAAACAAGATATCTGTCAATTAACAAACCAATCCATGTGAAATTACATTGTTGATTGTCACTAATTTTACATGATTTAAGAAATGTATTAACAGTTTAATATAACAGTTTAACAGTTTCATTAAATAAACAGTAAGTTTTTTTAGATATATTTGCAAATGTTTTTATGTGAAAAAAAATATTTTTTCTTAAAATCAGCAGTAATTTTAGGATTATTTACAGTTACAGGTGTTATTTTACATTAAATTCACAGGCTGTTTTTTGTTTTTTTAAATATTTCCACGTATTTAAAAAATACAAAAAACCCTGTAAAAACAACGGGACAAACTCATAAACGTACCTATTTCTTTGCAGCATCAATTCTGAACGTGTGAGCAGACGTTACGTATTGATTCTTGTTTGCGTGACCACAGAGCCCTTAGAGGGATTCCTACAGCGTCAGATTTTGTCTGAGCCACAGTCCCAGTTTCATTAAGATCATATTAAAAAGAATTTTTCAGCTGAGTCACAACAGGACAGATCAGTGCTCAGGAATCTACATCAGACCTCCACCAAAAGCACCTCAGTGTAAAGTATGAGACTGATGTTAATAATCTCTATTGTTTGTTGTCTCAGTATGGAGTCGTCACAAACTCTGAAACACCAGAGGTGTGTTTGATTTCTGTTACCTGTTACACCTGCTGTGATGAGCAGACTCTCCCTGCTGATGGAAGGTATCTGATTCCTCTGGGGAATCGAACCTGCGTCATCCTGAAGGTGTGATGTCTCCATGCTGACACTTTGAATCTCTCCTGTGGGCGATCCTGGTGAATCTGGATCTTTCTGCTATCAAGACCAGTGACGTTAAAACCAGTTAAATAGTATAAGATAGCTGAAAACTACTTGCTAATGTTTACAAGGTTTTTACACTAGTTTTCTATAATAAAAATACAGTTTTTAGCTTTAATTTTACATAAAATATTGTGTCTTTTTTGTCTTTTTAATGTTTAATTAAAGATATTTACACTGTAAAACCAACGCAATGAGCTATAATACAGGTGAACTCTGCTATAATACAAATAATCAGGCTTAAATTTACAGCAGAGTGCTGTTATTATTTGATTTTTTATTATTTTAATCTGAATTTTAAAA
>NW_023339651.1:260689-272402 GCF_004916995.1 Morone saxatilis | reverse complement strand
TTTGGACAGTTTACCAATGCTTATACACTGATAAACAACATTTATTCAACTTCCATCATTATACAACATATCTGTCAGTTATCTGTCATTATGAACTTCACTGATTATATTATAATAAATTATATTATATTTTATATATATACTGTATACTGTCTGTTAGTTTTTTTTATTTCCAGGTCTGTAATAAACATATTTCCGATATGTCTTTTAGCTCTGGTCCATGTGAAGCTGTGGGCAATCGACCGTCAGTGTTACCAGACCATCATGATGAGAACTGGACTCATCAAACACGCCGAGTACATGGACTTCCTCAAGAGGTGACTGCACACACAAAAACAGCCAGTAGAAAACCCACGAGCAAGGCACCAACTGTTAGAGGTTCAAACCCCACAGATACGATCACTTTGTCAAACACTCATTCAAGTTACAGCCCTGGTTTTAGCGCCCCCTGTGGTTAGTAATGGAACAGCTGATTTGAATTAATTGTAAGCTGGATAGTTACATATGATAGCTAATGTTAGCGAAACACTAGCTAACTAGCTATAACATTTACATAAATTGTTAGACTTCATCGACAGAACCAGTAATTTTACCTCGAAGGTAATTGTAAAAACCCTCTTCAAACTGGAAAGACACAAAATAAGGATATAGTATAATTATAATAATAAGTTATATAGAAAGCCAATGTTAGCAAAATGTTAGCAAACTAGTTAGCTTGTGTTTTGCTAACGTTATCTAGTGTAAGATTATATTATATATATGTCTCTTTTATCTTTGAACCATCTTCAAAATGTGGTTGTCTTTCAGACATAGATTAGCCTAGCATATAGCATATCTAAGTACGGGAAAGAAGTCGTTGACCGAGGCTACAGAAGGGGGCGGGGCTTAGGGAGGGTTAATTAATATATAGACATTGTTGAGTGAAAAATAAATAATGTGTCTCTGCAGTGTTCCCACCTTCCAGGGTCTCCCAGAGGAAACTCTCAGTAAACTGGCCGACGTCATGGAGGAGGTGAGAAAAACAAATATCTGTCTTCTTCTTTAGTGGAATCAGTGTGTAAATCCTCCAATCAAACGCTCACTTCTGTCTGCTCAGACTCATTATGAGGACGGAGAGTACATCATCAGACAGGGAGCCAGAGGAGACACCTTCTTCATCATCAGCAAGGGAAAGGTAACGCAATCACTCCAACAGCCCTCGTATTGATTTGCCGACTCGTCCCGATCGTCTGCTGATAGCTGTTAATCACATCTCCTGTCAGGTGAACGTGACCCAGGAGGATCCAGCCAATCAGGAGACAACACACCTCAGAGAGCTCAGCAGGGGAGACTGGTTTGGAGAGAGAGCGTTGCAGGGGTAAGATTATTGTGACCTGAACCCTTAATATCTGAATATATTAAGATGGAAGACAGAAAGATGTCAGTGGTTGTATCCGGATATTCTGGCTTAATTTTTGTACAGCGGGAGGAAGTGAAGACGTCCGTCTTTTATATGTTGATGGTCGAAACACGCAATTACTAAAGCTGCTTCTTTTCACCTTTTTTTGACCCCAAACAAGAAGCAAATGTTCCTGTTACCCACAGGATCATTTACCCAAATTAATCAGATATTTCTTTATATATTCTTGATTTAATATCAATAAATGGATCAATATGATGCTGAAATAATGACATCATGATGCTGATATATAAAAAGTCTGAATTCAAACTCTGTCTTCAGTTATTGAGGGTCAAAGGTCAGTCGGCTCGTAATAACCCCAAATCTCCTGGACTGTCTGACAGGAAATGAAGTTAACAGGAGAGACGCAGTTTATTAAAGGTCTGATGGATGGTTGGTGTGTGTTTTCAGGGACTTTTATCTTTGTGAGGACCCGCAGACAGAAGGGTTTTTATTATGTTAGTTTTATTGTATTATAGTTTGTTTTATTTGCCTCAATTTTACAGTCTGCAAAGGTTGTATTAATGCTATTAATGCACATCAAGGGACTAACTTTTCCCAAAATCAATCAATCTAACCCCCTTTAGTTCATAAAATAGATTAAGAAGGCAAAAATAAACAAATAAAATCAATAAAAAAGAAAACAGTTTGAAAAAAAAAACAGAACACAGAGTTCGACTGAGCTTCTCAGACGCTTCTTTAAAAATACTCTGAGTAGACATTTTAGACGCTAAAAATCTTGGTTTCCATTTTTCTTTTTTAAGTTTAAGTTAAGTTGTCTTATAGAATACACGTCATTTTACTGACATTTCTTTTCCCTTTAATTTACATATTTGGTGTGGAGGTAATCCAAAAGTACCAGAAAATAAAACAGAAAGTAATCAAGTTATGTTACTTTGATGTGATACTTGTATTAGGTTACTGACTACTACATTTCTACACAAATTCATTAGATACATTTTTAAAAATAATGTCTTAAAAAACATAAATTAATGTTCACATTTTAGAGTTCAATAAAAAGTCTATTTGTTTATATCACATTTAAAATGTTTCACTGAGCAGTCATGAGATTGTCTGAGATCTCTCTGAGAATCTGAGATTTTTCATGCAGTACTGACCGAAGAGAAAGCACAGCACTCATGCACACGCTAAAAACATGTAAGATGGCGTGTGCTAAAAGCCCGGCAGCATCAATCTTAAGAGTGTTAGGACACATAGCAGACCGCCGTCACAGCTGCTGCTAATTGGTTTAAAGTGCGTTTCAGTGTTTCCTCCGGGGAGTGCTCTTTACAATTATGTCTCTGTGGAGACCAGAGTTTACACCTGCACAGGGGGGACATTTCTGCAAAGTGGGGACCTCTGATTCCTCAGCACTGTCTGCGTTATCTGAGGAATGCCTCGGGGCAGTTTCTTCAAATTTGGCACAAATGTCCACTTGATGAACTTGGGAGCTCTGATTCTTAATATCGGCCATTGAAAAAACCTGTATCGGTTGGCAGCTAGTGCTGCATTCACATGGATTCAGGCAGACAGACAGTAAAACGAAACACGCTTGCTATGGTGATGTCATATTGTTTACA
The DNA here is from genome assembly GCF_004916995.1 of Morone saxatilis. Taxonomy (NCBI): domain Eukaryota; kingdom Metazoa; phylum Chordata; class Actinopteri; family Moronidae; genus Morone; species Morone saxatilis. Next base: position 269,384 of record NW_023339651.1, on the reverse strand, counting down.
AAACAATTATAAATGTATTAAAACAAATAATTTGTGAATATTATTTTATGTAATGTATTTATTATTAGCGTCTCGTTGTCCAGATTTTCCGTGTTTTCTCCTCCTGTGAAGGAGTTTTATATTCCAGACCATTACACTTACCGGTATTCTCACCTAAGTTTACTGTTGTGCTCTCACCCACTAACATCTGGTTCACCGTCGATCGTTTGCCTGAATCCATGTGAATGCATCGTCGTCTGCAGGAACCTAATGGAAGTCTGTGTCCCCAAAAGTGACAAAGTACAAATGTGTGTGTGTGTTATGTATCCACAGGGAGGACGTGAGAACAGCCAACGTCATCGCTGCCGAGGCCGTCACCTGCCTGGTCATCGACCGAGAGTAAGCACACACACACACACACAATCTAAAATCAGATTTCTGAACCTTTAAAATGTGTCAACAATGTCAGTTTGTGTCAGAAAACTTGACTCAAAGATGTGAAACTGGAGTTTGTCCTAAAATAATGTGAAACTGACGTATAAATAATTTTAAATTGCCCTCAAACGAGTAAAAACTTGGACTTACGCACACACACATATCCTTGTGTCACTATATTAATGAGAACCTGTCATTGACAGTATTTATTCCTTCAACCAATACATGTATAAACACATACGTATGTCCATTGGCTGGGTGTTACCACACACTCAGCACTAGCTGCTATTAGCTGCCTGTTTTTACAGGATAAATACAAGGAAGCAAACAGCACTCTGCTTCCTTTTTCATGTGGACTTTGCAGTATTTGTACACTGTGGTATCAGTACTTTCACTGTAGTAAAAGATGTTTACTTCAGTACAGTTCAGAGTAAACTGAATGAGCTGAGACTGAAAATATGTTTGTGATTTGGTTGAACTGAATGGGTTTAGGTGTGTTTGTGTGTGTGTGTGTGTGTGTGTGCTGCCCTCTGCTGGTCCTCACAGCTAACTGCACACTCACTGTGTTGTATCTTGATCACAGTGTTTGGGTCTGTCGCTCTTAGAGGAAATGGATTTATTTATGACATCTGTCAGTCATAGGCAGACGTACAAACAACTACAGAAAGAGTCTGAACCACTTCAGTCTGTTTTCCAGAACAAAATGTTGACAAAATGGAGACCCAGACTGAACATTCAACTCTGTACTCAACAGTTCTGTCCAGATTGTGGCTAAAATAAATTATTTAGTCTCAAACAATCACACATATTAATATTATGTTACAATCTGTGTGCTGATTGGCTGTTTCTTACTCCTCAGCTCATTCAAGCATCTGATTGGTGGACTGGACGACGTTTCCAATAAAGGATACGAGGACGCCGAAGCAAAAGCCAAGTAGGTTTAATAAACAAGTAAGAAATGTATATTACAAGTACGCAGCGCCATTGTGCTCAAACATCCGCCTGTAGGAACAGGAAGGAACAGATTTCTGACTGAAGGGGACTTTGAGGAAAAGGTTGGCTTTGGTGTTGCAACCAGAATCCTTTCCTATCCTTGCCTATGGTGGTCTGCTCCGGGTCCAAGATCCAGAGAGCCACGAGCCGGTGAGAGCGAGGAGAAAAGTGGCGTTTCGTGGACCTGGTCATGGCGTCTGACCAGCAAGTAAATATAACAGCTTGCTTTTCATAATAAAAGTTGAATTTAAATAATACCAAATCAACAAATTCATCTAAAAATAGTAAAAACAAAATTGTGGAGCTGCAACGAATCATTGATTAGTTTGTTAACAGAAAACTAATTACAAAAAACATGTTGATACTTTTTCAACAACTAGACTAGAACTCCGACAGGGAATTCAGTACCACAGTGGTTTTCTGGCCGGGTTTGGCTCCTGGCATCCCGTTAGTCAGTTAGCTTAACTGCACGGCTGACCGAGCTGACAGCAGTTAGCGGTTGGCTACTTAGCTACTTTAGCTAAATCCAATTCTAAGCTACATCAGTAAACTCTGTGAATCACAGAGAGTTGAAGCTGAGTAGCCGGAGGACGTCAGAGGGAAAACCAGGAAATATTTTCTCCATAAAATCTGATCCAGTTTCACCAAAATCACTGAATGTAGCTATAAAGTAGGTCTTTGTACAGTAATCAGTGAGGTCATATATGTCTGTAACACATCAGCCCTCAGAAAGCGTTTGATTGGAGGCAGCATTAGTATACGCCCCCGAGTGCAGGATGAGTCATCAATTACTTTTATTGATTATCAGGAAACTGTCTTTAAGAACACCTGAAGATACCTGAAACAGGACTTCCTGTCCCTGTTGGACAGAAACTGGAGGACAGGAGACTTTGGACCTTTGTCATATGTTTCCTGAGGTTTGTTCTGTGTGAATGTTTACAGCAGTAACTGGAGCCGCTGTACTGCTTATGTAAGAACAGCTAATAATACTCTGGGCAGTTGGAGCCACAACCAGGTCGCACTGAAGGACGCCAACTGATTACTGAAGACTCAGTGAAAGTGTGTGATTGTTCTCTCGGGTCGCTGCGACAGCAGCTCAAGTAAGGATGAATTTCTGACATAAATATATTTCCAGACGGCGGGCTCGTCACTGTGCTGCAATGTAAATCAATACTTCTGATCAGGCCGGGATAATCACACACACAGTCATGTGTTGTGTCAGATGACTGTTGGTCATGTGACAGAATTAACTCATCTCCTCTTATGGTATAGATTCAATGGTGTGAGGTGTCAAGCCGGACTGTTGCTATGGTAACAGTAAACAGTAAACAGTAAACATGGGGGTGTGTTTGTCCTTCGGACCTGCTGCCGCTCGCTGTGTCTGAACTCAGGATCACATTTACTGTACTTTCATTTCATCAGTGTGTAGTGTAGGAGTTAGTGGCATCTGGTGGTGAAGCTGCAGATTGCAACTAACTGAACACCACTGGCATCTGTTTTTGAAGACCTGGGAACGAGAACAGGCTGCAGGGCAACTGTAGAAACATGGTGGACTCTGACAGAAGAGGACCCTCTCCCTCTGTAGATAAAACGTCTTATTCTAAGGAAACAAAAACACAATGAGTCTTATTGTCAGCTCATTAAACACTAATGAAAACATGGATATTATATTATATTATGTTACACACTGGAGCTTTAACGACGTGTTCAAGACAGAAACAACCACAAAGAGACCAAAGTGGAGAGAAACTAAATAAAACTTTGTCTTTCCAACAATCACAAACCTTAATGTGGGAATGCTTTCTCTGTTTTAATTTCTAGTAGTTTATATAGTTTCATCATGAAGCCTCTCAGTCTTCAGCAGGGTGAAAGTCTCTCTAACAGCTCATCTCTCTCTTTCTCACTATAACAAACTATTTTTAGACTGTTTATGTGTTGGTTTGTCCTAATGGAACGACCGACGGACAGCAGTTACTGTTCCTGCAGAGGTCGGATTGCAGTTTCCAGGAAACAGTACAAGTGTCAAGATTTTATAGTGGAGGTTTGACAGGAAACTTGACAGCTGTTCTCGCCTCAAATATCATACAAAACCCACAAAAAATGTCACAAACAGACAAAACTGTGCTGCTGGGATTGCTGTGTGAAGATTGTATTTTAACCTGAGATATTGGAGGTTGGAAAACCCACAAAAAAGCCAAACAAAGAGTGCCAACATGAAAACAGGAAATGTCAGTTTGAGAGCTGTTGTTTTAATTTTTTTAAATGAGCGTCTTCCAAACACTTGACAGTGACAGTCACAGCTGCTAAATGTTAAAGGATGCATATTCAGGGATTCTAAAGCTGTAAACACAACATAAACTATATGTTATATGTAATAATATTTTGTAAGCTGTATATTATCCAGCTGAAACACAGCAACATATATTTGTCAAAATACACGTCAGTATCATGGATCGCGTTAGTTGGGGAAGCTAACGTTAGCCGACTAACATATCCACTCAGATAGTATTTTGCTAGCAATGAAGTTAGCGAGCAAGCAAGCTATGGTGTGAATAATGTGTGAAAATAAAACGTAAAATGCTTCAGAATCTGACATATGGAGCCTTTAAAACTATAAAATGACTTGAAAACATTCAGCTACAGATGGTGAACAGGGAAAGATCTTAATGTCCAGAGAAATGTTGTGAATTCTTCTGTCCTCTGGTTTTGAGGTTGGGACAGTCTGTCCTGCAGCCTCATGCCTGTCTGTGTGTCAGTCTGTTTAATGACTGAGGTACGTTTACTGGGTGAACCTCCGAGCAATGTTTCCACATGCTAAAAATACCAGCAGCAGCAGATCAGCGCTGTTCCATGCTGGTCGTCTTCTCAGGTTGGCATTACACCCTGCAGGACTCAGCCGGAGCAGACCTGGATGCTGTTTTGACCAAAAGGACGAACCTTTCAGAGGCTTTCCTCAGTCCCAGTTTCCGTCTGAGCCTGCTCAGTTGGACTTTTTCCAAGTCAGAGACACACAAACCTGCAGTCTCCAATGAGGTTTTAGGTGGAAAGAACGTCTCCAATCTTCAAAATACAAACAAGTTCTGATATTCTTTACTTTTGGACAATGCTGTCCTCTTCCTGTTCTGGATTCTGACAGCACCCCACTCAGCTCAGGACCGGCCTCATTCGTAACCTTACTGCACACAGAGCTGGAGGATCTGGCAACCTCACTGCACCGCCGGTCCCACCAGACCAGAACCTCGTACCTGTACCGCCACCATCGCCCCTACCCTCGCCATGTAAACTGGAAGTGGAGCTCCTCCTTCGAGAAGGCTCTCTTACGGATGCTGTGCCGAACGTTCTCATGAGAAACGAGTTTAATGTTGACGCGTTTGTTTGCACTTTATGGTTTCTGGTTGACGCAGAACCAAGACCTTCAAGATCATCTGTAGAATTCTAGTTTTCAATTCCAGTTTAACCTTTTCTCCACGTAGTTTTGTCCCCGAAGACGGCACAGAATTATATTCTTGAAGGACTTTAATGTTTCAGAATATTTCTCCACCAGTTCGCTGGTGATAAAGGGGACTAAAGACTAACAGAGCCAGAAATCCGTCTGGTTCCTATACTTGTGGATTAAATAAAGTCTAGAGATGAGAGAGCTGCTTCCCATCCCAGCGAGGCAGCAGAGAGAGCGGATCAGCAGCCTCCCTGCTCCTCCCTCCTCCTCCTCCTCCTCCTCCTCCTCCTCGTTCCCCATCACCTCCTTCTCCATCCAAACCTCCAAGAAGTTCCCGTTCTTCCATGTGGTCAAATGCTGCAGGTACAGTACGACGTCTGGTGGTTTGATGGGTTTTAGGCTGAGATACCAAACATGTACCTGCTCTGCTGCTCGACTTGTGTTCCTGTAAAGTGGTTCATCTTTGATGTCCCGAAAAAGTATGACTTTCCTGTGTTCAGTGAATGCATCCATGTGTTTTGTGTTTCCAGATATGAGGCGGAGAACGCCTTCTTCTCCAGTCTGAAGCTGACCGACTTCAACATCATTGACACACTGGGAGTCGGTGGCTTCGGACGCGTCGAGCTGGTATGATCTGATTCTGACATTATATAATATCAGATTAAAGAAAATGAGATTACACCGACAGGTTGATCTAAATTCAGGTAACAAATAAGATTTCCATCTACATGTGACACAGAGATTGCAGGTATCTGAGCAGGACATTTCTGATTAGTTTAAAACTGGGTTCAGGGCAGTAAAGACAGTTTTACATCTGTTTCACATTATTTTAAAATGTACTTCAGATTGGGTTTAGACCAATTTGTATTAGTTTGATACCAATTTCAAGTTAGACACCAGTTTGAAAAATTGGTCTGAAGCCAGTTTTTACCCAAATTTGACTAAAATGTAAGAATATTTTAATATTATTTATATTAATATTTTTTACATCAGTTTTAGATTATTTTAAAACCAACCTCAGATTGAGTTGAGAACAGTTTGAGATTAGTATTAGGATTTTTTTTAGAGCAGTTTAACATTTGTTTGACATCAATTTCAGGTTCCTTTCACACCAGTTTTAAAGCAAGAAGTTTGAGGCCAGTTTCACACATTTTCCAGCTGGATTTTCTGAAACAAACTGGCATTGTTGACACATTTTTAAGGTTCAGATTTCACAGTCCAGAGGTCTGCAAAGGTGTGTGTGTGTGTGTGTGTGTGCACAGTTATTTGCAGTAACTTTCCAGTAAAGTATCAGTGCTGGTAACTGGAAACCACTGGTCATGTGATTCACGGTCTGGGCTCTCTCTGAGGTTCTGTAAGGAACCAAAATAACCTCAGTGAAACCACTGTTTGTATCTCCTCTTTGTGCGCTCATCACGCTGCTGCTAACTTATCATTTTTCACTCATAACAAGCTCCTCAGATATTACATTTCTGGGCCTTAATGACTTTATTTTGTCTTAACGAGTTTCTCTGAGACTTAATGAGTTTCTCAGATAATTATCAGCAGAGCTTCCTTCGCCTCTGTTGCAGCCAGCTGTATTTTATTTGATTTATTAGATCGTATTAATTCCCTCTGTGTGCACAAGGTGTGAGACGGGTGGAAAAAGCAAAGGAGGGTGGCATGTAAGTGGTGGCGCACTGCAGCCCCGGGGTCGGGTTTCTCTGTCGCAGAAGGCGGGGTTTGAGGGTACTGAAGGTCAGAGGGGAAGCCCTCCAGAGGGTTTGCCCAAAAGCAGGAAGGAATCCCTGCTCAGGGTCTCCCATCACCCCTCTGAAGATATTTTTAGTGGTTTAGTCATCGTGTAAATCTGATCTGAGGAAAAATCTGACCCCTGACCTCCAGACTGCCGGTCTGACCATGAACATAACTCTTGTGCAGGTTCAGAACAGCAGAACTTTTTTGGAGTATTATTATGAACTTTTCCATTTGTTTGAGAGACCTCCACTAGACTGAAAATGTTCAGGGATGTTGGGGACTATTTTAAGCGGCCGATAATGCACATTTGGTGCTCCAGTGAGTATTTGGTCGGTGTATAAATAAACTGCAGTGTTCATGGTAATGAAGGAACAACTGGAGTGTTTCTAATGGAGCTCTGTAACACAGAGGAAGAAGACCAGGCTGTGATACACAAACAGTACTTGTTCACTGTTGAGTCTGAAAATAAGGAAACATGTAGAATACTTCCTGTACCTCCTCTTCAGGTGCAGCTGAAGAACGAGGAGGCGAAGACGTTCGCCATGAAGATATTGAAGAAGCGTCACATCGTCGACACGAGACAACAGGAACACATCCGCTCTGAGAAACACATCATGACCGAGGCGCACTCCGACTTCATCGTCAGGTCAGTAGAACAATAATCATGATCATCATCATCATCATCATGATCATCATCAGGTTCACTGAAGAATTAAAACATTAAACTACAGAAGTGCATTACTGCATGCCAGGAAAAGGAAATCCTATCAGTATCACATTATAGCCTGAAAACTATTGTTGTAACAAGATTTTATTACGACTTTTCTTGCTATAAAAATAAACAACACATTTGAAATGTTTAACGTTATAACTTGAATAAATTATATTGTTATAAGCACAAAGAAAGAAATATGAACTTTCTCAGACGGAGAGATAGATGTCTTAGTCTCAGTAGCTGTCCCTTTCATCACTGTTTGTGTTCAGGTTGTACCGGACGTTTAAAGACAGTAAATATCTGTACATGCTGATGGAGGCCTGTCTGGGAGGAGAGTTGTGGACGATACTGAGAGACAGGTACACAGTTCACCAAACCTCTACAGACACATTTATATTATTATTATACTGTTCAGAAACACTTTGGTCTACTCAGAGTCACTTTTGAAACTATTTTCATGGATGTAATGAAAAAATGTTTGACCTGAAAAAAAGTGCTGAAACAACAAAAATCAACAACAATTAGTTATTCTTTCAAGTAAATTATCAAGCAAACACTCAAATATTTTCTGGTCAAATGAGATTTTCTGTTTTCTGTTGTAAACTAAAAAATTTCGTTTGGTTTTCAGATACAACAAGACATTTAAGATCTTGGACTCCTTTATAGAATCTGTAATATAACATTAATCATCAGATTAAGTCATAATAATTATTCTTTTAAAAGTTACTTGCAGCCATGAACACAGTCCAGCCAAAGGGCAGAAGAACCTCTGAGAGCTGTCGGTGTCTCATAGTTTTTTAACTCCGTGTCTTTCAGGGGTTCGTTTGAAGATTCAACCACCAGGTTCTACACAGCCTGTGTGGTCGAAGCCTTTGCCTACCTGCATGCCAAAGGCATCATATACAGAGACCTGAAACCTGAAAACCTCATACTGGACAGCCGGGGATATGCCAAGCTGGTAGATAAATAATTACAAACCAGCATTCACTCACATTTTCTTTAGCCAATTTGCTAAAAAATTGGTTAAAACTTGTGAAACATGACTATTGAGGGTTTGACGTGATTAGAGAGTAAATAATTAAAATACAGTGAATGTGGAAATAACTGTTCAATCAATTTGTCTTTTCCAGGTGGACTTTGGTTTCGCCAAGAAGATCGGCGTCTGTAAGAAGACGTGGACGTTCTGCGGAACGCCAGAGTACGTCGCTCCAGAGATCATCCTCAACAAGGGTCATGACGTCTCAGCAGACTACTGGTCTCTGGGCATCCTGATGTATGAGCTGCTGACGGGCAGGTGAGGACACAAACAGAGGACGGATTGTACCAGAGTCAAACCGCTGTAGTTCAATTCAATTCAATTCAATTCAATTTTATTTGTATATCGCCAATTCATAACAGAA
>NW_023339651.1:254091-260589 GCF_004916995.1 Morone saxatilis | reverse complement strand
CATCCTGAGAGGCATCGACATGATCGAGTTCCCCAAGAAGATCACCAAGAACGCCGCCAACCTCATCAAGAAGCTCTGCAGGTAGGTGGTGCTGATGAACATTAGAGTCAACGCTCATTGTTTTCATCTCCAAAATAAATCTTTGAAACGTAACTGCTTGTGTCAACAGAGATAACCCCTCAGAGAGACTCGGAAACCTGAAAAACGGAGTCAAAGACATCCAGAAGCACAAGTGAGTGAGTTGAGAGGAAGCTGACAGTTTGTGAAAAAGAGCTCCACATTAAAGTCAGTAATAGTCAAAGCTCAACTTACAGCTGTATTAGCTGTCACCTGTCTCAGTTTTGTGTGCATCTAAATACCAAATGAAGCTAATCTCTCTCTGTATGTGTTCAGGTGGTTCGAAGGTTTTAACTGGGAGGGTCTGAGGAAAGGAACTCTGACTCCACCGATCACACCTGATGTGAGTTTAAATAAATGTAATATTTTTTTTTTGTCATAGAGGCCGAACTCTTGTTTCCTGACTCTTATTTTCAGATGATTATACCCTAATGAAAGCCTATGAATATTATATTACATTTCTGACAGTAAATCCTCCTCAATGTTATACACTGGAACTTTAAATGCAAAATAACCAGAATAGAAAAAATACTCAAGATAAACAAATGCAAAAATATCCAATATCCAATATTCTTTTAACTGAGTCAGTTAACAGGCTAAAAATGTTGATGTTTAAACAGTCCGAAATTTAAGAGGACCAAACTTCCTTTGTTCAGTTTCTAGGTGTTGATAGTCTGACTCCGTGTTGTTCTGTCCAGGTTTCTTCTTCGACCGACACCAGTAACTTTGACAGTTTCCCTGAAGACACAGACGAGCCGCCACCAGACGACAACTCTGGTTGGGATTATGATTTTTAATCCAGCTGACATCCAAACCCAAAGCCTGACACCCTACAGCTGCTGCTGAGGTCCAGATCTGAGAAGAGGGTGATTTCTCACCTGGCTGAACAAAAAGACAAACTTCATGTGCCGATTGAAGGATGTTTTCGCCTGGAGCACTTTGCCTGTGTTGTTTTTAAGCATGGATGGGCACTGTTTGGACCCTAAATGTTTTGTTGCCACATTGTGTCACCAAATGATTTGAGTACTGAATGTGCAAAAGGCAAAAGAAGGTACAAGACTGGAGACCTCTTGATTGTCAAACTGGTCCAGTCTATTTAACTGGAGGAACCCTGATGTGCCAGGACACCTGAGAGCTGGAAGATGAGGTGGTCCCAGGATGAGACAAACTTCACTTCAACAGTTTGATCATTTTTCCAAGATTCTCAGAGAAAGAAATAGGTCCTAGAAATTACAGTGACACAAGCCTGGTTCAAAGGGGTACAAGCATGTTCTGACTTTTACAATTTCATCCCAGCTTATCCAGATTTTAGATAGCTGTCAGAACTCTGGAACATAATCACTCCATCCACAAAAATGTGCCCACGAGGCAGAGAAGAAATTTTTGCAATGTCTAGGAGCGTTTCTTTGAACAACCCTGATTCCTTGTTTGGCTATAGCTGAACATCCATCAGCAGTCCGTCCCACAGTGTGGTCCTGCTTTATGTCCCATAAATTGCTGCAAGACATTAAGTCTATAAATTGCTGCAACACAATTGTTTATCAAGTATTTATAAGCAGGAAATCTGTCCTCCAGTAACACATACCATACATGGTACCTTCTTACAGAAATAAGGGTACAAGTATGTTCTTAATTTTCATGACTAGGCAAAGTCATCCCAGTTCCTTCAGATTGCAGAGAGCTGTCAGAACTCTGGAACATAATCAAGAAAAATGTGCAAAAATGTTTTGTGATGCCTGGGAGTGACTGAGAAACATGAACCCAGAACAACACAGATTCCTGTGGCTGAACTTTGGGTATTTTCACCCTTCAGCAGTCACTCACACAGCACAGGCCTTGCTTTTTGTCCCATATACTGCTGCAACAAAGATAGCTTGGATGGTAGTTGACAGCATCAGGGAAGCCACCAGAGGCTGAATCTAAAGGGGGTCAGAGCAGATTTTGTCACAAAGTGCTTCCTTGAGGAACAGACAAGGCTGAATTATCAAACCAGCAAAGTGGGCAAGTGTCTTATTTAGGAGCTCTCTGTTAATATCTAGTTTTAATACCTTAAAAGATTTCCATTAATATTACGCTAACATGGTGCATATCCCTCAACAGATTTATGTTTAATCAAATGGACATACAACCAACCTGAAGTAGGATAGTGTGTAGAGATGCTGTTTGGTTTCTGGGACTTTCTGGTTGGAACAGGTTGGGGAAACGTTTAAGGTTGGGGTCTCAATGTGACCCACGGCTTGTTTTTGCCCAAGGGCCCCCTAGTAGGTTCACCCAACTCTGGCAACAGAGGACCTAACATGTTGAAGAATAATCAGACAGTGAAATCAGACAAAGCCTTTAATAGTCTCTTCAGATACCTCCTAATCCGATCCAAGCCAATGGAAAGCCTCTGCTGCTGTCAAGTGTCCTTGATCACTGGTTGACACTTGACCTTTCACCCCTTAGAGGGTGATCATACTTCTGCTACTACTACTGCCTGTCCTGTATTATCTGGTGCGTGTGTTTAGTGGTCTGGAGGCAGTTCTGGAAGTACCTATGAACCCAGTATTTGCTCCCAGAAAGCATGCTGGAGGTGTGATGGTTGCAGGATGAATTTGTGGTCCGAGTGACAAACAGATGCCACACACCACGGGAGGAAAAATTAACCTAAGATTGAACAGACAAACTCGAGGTCACCATGATGCCTTCACTTATCATTTCATTTCGGGAACTTTAAAATCCAAAGACAGAAAGACGTTTGGGTGTAGCAGCTGTGGTTCTCCTCAGTGGATGATGAATGGTGATATGAACATTTCTACTTTTAAACTTTACTTTCTATCATTCTTAAATTTTTGGATCATAGTATGAAAACTAGTATGAGATATTATGTACATATTTCCAACACATATTTTTGCACACACCTACAAACACTCCACTCTTAAAGACACATGCACGACTTGATTGAATTTCTTATAAGCTGTTTGTTTTAAGGTGTTTCAAAGTTGAGCAAGTTTCAGGATTGTTTCTATCTTGTGTCCAAGGCTTATGATATACTTGCTTTTGATAACCTGGTTCCAAACATCTGAACCACCACCCCAGTCTGATGATGCGCTCATTGACGAGTTTAAAAAATTGTCTTCTTGTGACAAAGACCATGAAGGTTAAACGGTTCTCCAGGATTTTGCCAGCAAACGCTTTGTGCAGAAAAATACAATGAAAATATCTTCTTAACTGAACACGGTGAGAACTAAGAAGGTTTTGGTTTAGATAAAAAACAAGTGTGAATCCAGCCTGTTTTGAAGCCTTGAATTGGACATTATAGTTGTCGCCAGCAGCGGTGACGTAAAGCGAGTTGAGCTGCTCTGATTGGCTGCTCTTGGAAACAATGGTGGCTCGCCTGGTCACACAGGATCTGGTATTCCAGATAAACAGTAAAATGTGTTTGTGAACAGATTTGAGGAGAGAAATAGTCAACAACAGAATCTGGATCCATATCTGATCAGCACTGTTTGACAGTTTGATCTGAGTTTGGTGCGTTGAGTGGACGGACTCACCTGAGAATGGAGCGTCAATCACCAAGGTAGCCCCGAAAGCATATTATGGTCTGTTTGACTCTAAATGGGACCATCAGTTACTAAATGAACATCATGCTGTATGGAAGAAGACTGAAACTAGAGACTGAGAGCAGAAACTAGAGACTGTTTACTGATAAACGAAGTCGGCTAATTTCTCCAATCTCTGTCCTCTAATCAGTGGAAGGAATGCAGGATTCACAGGGTTAAAAGCAAGTATATCTGTGCTCAGAGACAGACTGAAAACCTTCATACATAATTATTACATACAGTACTTACAGTAACTCCACGACAAAGCAGACGTTTAGAAATGTTGAGTTGAAGTTCAAGTGCAGTCTTTGAGGTTTGAGTTTGGAGTTTAACCTTAATTGATCTATTTATTTCAAATTGTATTTATATTTTGTGGCCTTTTGTGAGCATCTGTTGGTTGTTTCACTTTGGTACGAAGCCTTTGTTGTGACATTTTTTGTAATCTGATGAGTGACGCGACTTCTTTGAGCTCTGCATGAAAATACTGGAAGCAATATGTTCAGTTTTCACCACCATAGGGCAGACAGAGTCAGACGCTCAACACTGGATACCATTTTAAACACTTTAGGAAATGTTCTCTCCGTTTCTGAGAGAATATCAATCCCATGACAGCTAGCATGGTTGCCAGGAACTATTTTTTGGTGGGAAGCCATTGAGGGATTGTTTCCTTGTTGATTAAAGTAAAAAGAACAACAAAAAAAACTGCCAACACTTCTAATGTGAAATTTAGGCAAGGGAAGAGTAATAATGTGATTACACGAGCAAACAGGTGATTTAAATGTTGAGCTGTGACAGTGAAAATAATAATCAGAGCAAAAACTGATTAAAAAACATTTTCGGACCAGAAGAAGAAATATTGGTGTTCATATTGATTCTTAGCGATGATATTTTGTGGTTATGAGTTTGTTTAATGAAGCTTTTACAGATTTATTTGTATATACATGGAATATAGTGCTTTACGATGTCTCAGCTGTTTGTAGATCATTATTATTATTATTATTATTACAGTGGCTGCTATGGTAGCTAAAGAAACTTTCGCTCCGTCTCTCATTCAGAAAAGCTTTATGGGCATGACTGTTAAAAACAAAACAGAAGAAAAACAAGTTTGCCAAAGCAGTTTGATCTGTCTGAAAAATAAAAACTGTACGAAAAAACAACAACTGGGCTTTGTTTCTCATTTTATGTTGTTTGAAGCTCGTTGGCCACAGATCAGTTATTCTGTTCTCTCTGCAAACTCTCAAACTTTGTCAACATGACTAACAAGCTTTTTCTAAAAGTTGTACTGAGAGATTGGGCATATACAGAACACAGTGAGCAGCAATAAACTGACATTTCCTCCACACCGTGATGGCATCATCACCATCACGCACCGACCATGAAAGAAACTCCCTGTGGACAAACTAACTACAAACAGGTAAATCATTCTTCTTTGAGGATTATTTCCAAAGATCCGAAATGGTAAAAAGAAATATCTCAAAGCCGCATTAGTTCCCATAACCAAGGTTGCATAAATTCAGATGATTTCTAAAGGGACTCTGGTGAGCCATTCCCTAAGCCCTGCTTTAAAAGTAAAATACAGACTAATACACGCTAATAAACATTACAGAGTTTTAACAGCTACGATTCAAAATCAAGAATTCGGCCCCAAAACAACTGAAAAGATTATTAACACCAAATCTGTTTTTTACCTTTAAATCTGTCAAACAGGACTGGGGACCTCACATTCAGGGCAATAAAAGTGGCAGTGGAAATAAAAAGCAGACTAAATTCTCTGCATCTGAGCGAACTATGACAGAAACCAGCGAGCAGCGCAATAAAGTGGAAATTACATTGTCACGTTGCAATTAAGCATCTCCTGAAGGATTTCCTAATGCTGTGTTTTGCCGACGACCTGATTGCTTTAGAAAATAGGAGTCCAGCGACCGTTTCATCAAATCGCTGGTAAAAGATTGTCAGCAGGCTGCATGCAGCAGCCAAGATACTTTCAATGTTTCTGTTCCGTATATGATTTATTTTATTCATAGTTGCAGCAGATTATTGAGCTTCTTACTGCTGCAGCAGCTGCAGGTGTTTCTCTTCCTCTGAGAAGTGTGAATGAATTTTGTGTCAGACCTTAACTGCAGGATTCTGCAGAAACAGGAGACAGGAGCTTGTACATGGAATCATGCTCATTTTACTGATTAACTGATTATTTAGCACTTGAAAGCTGGATTAGGTGTTTATATGCCACAGGAAAATCAGACCGCAGTTGGAAGACCAACAGATTAATCAGTTTGCCGATTTGTTAATCGGCTGAATTAAGAGTCAGAATGCTCATGTTGAACTTATTGTGCACAAACATAAGAAATACTAAGCGTCCGCCTGGTGGAAGTGTTATACAGACCGTTTCTGTCACTTTCTGCAGTTCCTCTAACGTCCACTAGAGGCTCCAGCAGTGAGTCAGTCTCCTTATTAAACTGCAGAAATATAAATAAAATGTTTACAGCCTGTTGGTCTCTAGAGATCATTTCCCCGTTCATGAGCTGTACAACTCACCCCTTTAAATTATATTATATTATATTATTTATTTAGTTTAATTATACCCAACCCATATCCAGGAATCACTGAGCACGCGAAAAATTTGGCTCTTTTGCCCCGGTGCATGCTGGGTAGCTTTCCCACACACCTGCCTTTTTTACACGACAGTATCTAAACCTTCTTTTCTGTCCTGATTTCCATCCTTATTTTTCTTTTGGGGCGACTTTAGTCCACAACATTAAGGGCCTGTCCACACGAATACGTTTTTGTCGAATCCGGATAA
>NW_023339651.1:245140-253991 GCF_004916995.1 Morone saxatilis | reverse complement strand
ACAGCGTTTTGGGTCGTTTCCAGTGAATCCGTGTGGACGCAGATATTTCTGGAAACGACCCCATTTTTTTCGAAATGACATCGTATTGGGTGAGGCCGCGTATTCGTGTGGACAGGCCCTAAGACTTGTAGGACTTTCAGAGGGAAGTGTTGACCATATTTGGAGTCATTGGTGGCGTGGCCATATGTAAATGGACATTAAAATGGAGATTTATCAGTGTATGTTAGACAGTCAGAGATTAAAACTCATGTTTGACTATCAGAAACAACTTAAAGGTGAAATAAAAGAGAAAACTGGACGTTAAAGGGTTAAACTGCTGGTGTGTGTGTAAGCAAGCACGTAGCTACTCCTCCTCCTCCTCGCATTTTTATGAATGAGATTTAAACACACACGCAGTGATGTCAGCAACAAGCCCATCCCCCACTGATGCGGGAAAAACCTCACGATCACAAAGAGAGAGAGGCGCCCTCATGTCTCCCATATGTCTCTCTACCTCTCTCTCTCTCCCAACCATCTCGGGAGAGCGTGCAAACACCCCCTGTCCTCCTCCCCCCTCCCTCCATCCTCCCTCCTTTCTCCTCCACGAGCCCGAGGATGAGTAATCCAACGAGGGAGGGCGAGAGAGGCAGAGAACTAATGGGAGAGAGAGAGAGAGAGAAAGGGGGGAGCGAGGGAGGAAACCAGCGCAGCATCAGCATCATCATCATCATCATCAGTGAACGTGCGGAACGAGAGGATGAAAATTCAAAACCTTCCAGCTCCTCGTTCACACTGGAGCTGGCTAATTCCTGGACACATGCTGAAAACACAAGGAAGAAGGTGAATTGATATTTCTAACTGGATTATAATTCCCACATTTACGGAAACTGGCTAATTGCTGGAGGGAAGAGAGGTTAAGAAAAAAAAACCAAAGGAAGAGGGAACGTTTGTATTTCTCTTTCTAATATTCACTTGTATGAGGATCGTAACTGACTAATCTCTGGAAGAGCTGGACAAGCGGGGGGCAGCATGCCTTGTTTCACTGGATGATAACTGACTAATTGCCTCATCTTTTAGAGTGTGGGGAGACTACATCCTGAACAGCATCTGTGCCACTCCTCCACATGTGGTATTGCAGAGGCTGGGATCTGGCTAATATCTGGAATTCTTGATTCATAACAGTGCCCTAAGAAACTGGACTCTCCTCTGTATTGTGGGTCTACACACAGCCCTCCCCTGGGACCAGGTAATCTCTGGAGTGTGTCTGGCATGTTTTGCTTCTGCCTGCAGAGTTCGCTGCTGAAGCTCCAGGCGCTGGAGGTGGAGGGGGGGCCCTCGCTGGGTCCGTCCCCAGAGGAGAGCCCCCCTGCCCTGGGCAGCAAGGAGCAGAAGAGCCCCTGTGGCCCGGTGGAGCTCGGAGGGAAGGAGAGGAAGACGCTGGCTCTGTGCCACAGCATCCCTGCTGATGAGAACAGCCCGCCAGGTACATTCACCTGTCTGTCTGTCTCAGCTACATTCATCAGGTCAACATATTCTCTCCTTTCCAGTGTCATTCTGTCCTCTATGCAAATCCATGACGTGAGTTGACACTCCCCCAAACTACGGGTCAGTGTTTCCATCCTCCCTTTCATTCATTCACACCCCTCTGCTGAAGCTTCGCTAGGAAAATGCTAAGCTAGCAGTGCAAACAAACCACAGTTTAACTGAAACAGGGTGTTTCTCTGTCAGTGCTTCACTGATTTCATTCTCCTGACAGTAAATATTCCGGCTGGATTCATCCATTAACGGATTCATCAGTGTGCTGTTCCTGATGACTCTGCTCATTCTGCACAGCACGCCAGCAGCCACGCTCCGTGAGTGCTGCTATTTATAGTGCAACATGCAGCACGTGACACACACTGACTGACCGCCGTTACACTCCACTGCCTCGAAATCTGCTTTTACACAATTTAGGTTTCCTTCATCACAAGAACATATTCTTATCAAACAATCAACTGTATTGTTTATTATGTTCTTTATTTCATTCATTCATCTCATTTCAGGCAAGGTGCCAAACCAGTTTCACTGTGGTTCTGTTGGTCCTTCAGCTGATTTATGGGGTGGTTCTACATCCTTATGGTTGTTCTTGCAGTCACTGACAAGGTTTTAGAGGTTCTTTATGTTGTTCTAGCGGACACTGAGTTCTAGTAAAGCTTCTAGAGGTTCTTTAGGTGGTTCTCTTGGTCACAGAGGAGGTTATAGAGATCTTGGGTTTTAGAGATCCCTATGGTTGTTCTTGCGGGCACTAACCAGGTTTTAGAGGTCCTTAAGGTATTTCCAGAGGTTGTTTTAGGTAATTATATAAAATCTTCATATGAGGAATTATGACTGTTGACTAGTACTGTACATTAATAAACCCTTAAACATGTGCTTATATTTGTTAGAACTGCATTACAGCGAGTTAGAGGTGTATATATGGATTATAAATGCTAAATAAGGGAACTGATATGACTTAATATTAATATTTGTGTCTGCAGAGCTGCTGACAGTCCTGTCCAGACCTCCGCAGTCTCCAAGACACCATCCGTTAACTGCCATCCACCCTGGCCAGCAGCCCCTGACCCCTGACGGAGCGCTGCCCCCGAGCCCTCACCACTCCCCCTACTCCCCCCAGAGGAGCAGCCCCGGAGGTGAGGGAGGAGGAGGGGGAGGAGACGGAGGAGGTGGAGCTCTCCTCCAGCTGCTAGCAGGCGGTCCCAGCCCTCTGCCCTCCCCCCGCTGCCCCAGCCTCAGCCACAGGTTCAACTCCGACCCCGACACTGCACCGTCACCGCCCTGCAGCCAGCAGTACATACTGTGAGTCTCACCTGTCTGTCTGCTAACTGGTCTGTTTACTGGTTTAGGACTAGACTGGGAACCTTTAGTTATGACTATGGACCATTGGGTCTTACCTTTGGAAACTGACTTGGGTCATGTGGTCTTGAACTGGAATAAACTTCAGACTTTGTGCTTTGACTTCAGACTAGACATGACCCTAAATTAATTGTGGCTAATCTTTGCCCTTGTTGGTCTTGATTTGGGAATAAAGTTGACCCTGAATTAGGTTTAAACTTGGGATTTGTTAGTCTGGACTTAAAAGTTACAATTCTCTTTCAAACTAAGTTTTTTTGCATTGGAAAAGATTTTGATCTTTTGATCTTTATTTTTAGATAAATCAACATTAACACAGAAACACAAGATTAAAATGTATGTTTTATTTCTTGGTGTCCTCAGTGGTTTAGGAACGACGTGTTCAATGTCCACATACTTTTGGCCATGCAGAAGATGTTGGAGTTATCAAACATCTGTTCTGTGTTATAACCAATGCCAACATTATCCAGTCCCTTGTTTCTGAGTAAGAGAGGACAGATTTCTATTAGTGGCGTTCTAATGGAAATCCAACGATACTTTGGTTTGTCTCAGTTCAGCCCCACCAACATCCTGTTCCAGGCTTTCTGGGTATTAAAGTATTTAAAGTACAGTTTGTCCTTTCTGCTGCATTAAAACATCTTATATAATCCACCCTCTTCTGTTCTCTGACCCACAGCCTGAAGCTGAAGGTTCAAATGTGTTGGTGACCCAGTTTCTGGTCTTTATGTCACCACTACAGTCCACTTCCTCTCCTCTCTTTATTGTTTACTGAAGACACCAACAGTAACTTCCTATATCTTCTGCGTCTATTCAAAGTATTTTTCTTCTCATCATTAAATCTCCTGTTCAGACCTTCGACATATATAAAGATGGACGACATGACAGCTATCCCCTGGTGGCACATTGGACAAACTAAAAAATCAAAGTCAAATAAATTTTTCCCAAAGATGGTTTTGGGACCTCGATAATGTGGCACCAGGCTAACAGGCTACAATATGATGTAAAAGAATCAGCATAAAGAATATTTTCTGCTCAGGTACAAAAGTATAGGTAAAAGTAGAACTGACCTAGACCTGCTCTATTTGAAAAGTGTCCTGAGATAACTTCTGTTATGAATTGGCGCTATATAAATAAAATTGAATTGAATTGAATGAAAAAAGCGGTAAACATTAATCTGTCGTCTGTCTGTGTCTTGCTACCTGTCTGTGTCAGGTTGTCGGGGTCGGGACAGGCCGAGGGTCTGAGGCGAGTGTCCCTCCTCCATCCCGTTTCTCAGCAGACAGATTCAGACCTTGAAGAAGAAGTCCGCAGGTTCGAGGATCAGTTTTGAACAGGAGATGAACTACAAGGTGAACACGGCGGCTGTGGCTCAGGAGCAGAGCGGGTCGCCCCCAATCAGAAGGTTGTTTGGTTCGATCCCGGCTCCTCCTGCCACGTGTCGAAGTATCCTTGAGCAAGATACTGAACCAACAAATTGCTCCGATGCATAGCATCGGTGTGTATGAATTGTTATTAATTGTACTGTACTTTGCCATCACTGAGTATGTGAAGGCACGTAGTGTAAAAGCTTTGAGTGGTCAGAAGACTAGAAAGGCGCTATACAAGTACAGGTCCATTTACCATTTAACACAGTGTGGACTCCAATCCACAATCAAATCCAGGACCCAGAGGGCTGTTAATGTTAATTCATAAAGCAGATTGCAAAGGCAGCAACTACAGGACGTAAAGAACCTTGTAACTTCGTTTTGTATAAATAAAGTTTTTACAATATATATTATTATTAGTATTAGTAGTAGTATTTAAAATTATTATTTAAAGTGAATTTAACACTAAATCATGTGAAATTCAGTAAATTTAAATAAGATGGCAGCTACTGAGATGTGTTAAGCTAGCTACCTTTATGCTAAGCTAGCTATTTTTAGCAGGAGTTTAGCCAAGTTTAATGTCATAGAACAAACAAACCAAAATGTCAATTCATCAAAATGGTTATTTTCAACAAATCAGTGATGTAACTTAGCTTTACTTTAAGCCAGCTAGCTGTCATTTGATGTAGCCTTCTTACTTAGCTTATTTTAGACTTTGGTCCAGTTTTTTTTTTACTTCTTGTTGTGTAGAAATGATGTTGATGGTTTTGTGATGTGTTTTTCTAGCCGTCCCACAACGATAAATACTCCAACCCAGAGATGATCCGAGTGATGAGTGAGCTAGCGATTGCTCGCAAACATCTCAAAGGTAAAACCATCAGTCTGGTCTGTTAATTCACAGATCAGTTCACTTATCTGGTGACTGATATCCAGACAGTCTCAGACACCATTTTCACCCCACCTGTGAATGTGGAAGCGTTTCCGTTGAATGTGTATTAAGGTACTGTGTGTCCTCTGCAGAGCTGAGACTCAGGCAATCGGTGTTTGAGTCGAAGGAGCCGGAGGGTCCTGAAAACAACTGCAGGTAACACCCACACATCAGTGCACATGGACACAGCGTGTATATAGTCAGTATATCATCAGTATATCGTCAGTGTAAATGTGTCCTGCAGGTACGTCTCCGGCCAGCAGGGGGCATCAGAGCACAAACCCACACTGGAGGAAACGGTGGAGTCTCTGTTCAGACGACTGAGAGAGAAGAGACAAGCTCTGGGCCTGCCGGACAACATGAAGGTAACACAACTTTCACTCACGCACCCTCACCAAACCCTGATCATTTTCTGCTCTGTTTCATTCGCCCTCTTCTGACAGTCTGCTCTGCATGTTCATTTCTATGACTGAAAGTACTGAGGTGAATGACAACGCGTTGAATTAGTCAGTTTATGTTTTTGTTTTTGTACCAGCGATGGAGTTGAGTTTTTGTGATGGATTCAATTTTGGCATACAATGTTAAATAGAGGTACAATATGACTGTGGATATGATCTGTAAGGGTTGTGTGTGTGTGTGTGTGTGTGTGTGTGTGCAGGAGATGACTCAGGCTCAGATGGTGCTGGAGAAGATCACTCTGCAGAAATGTCTGCTGTACTTTGAGAGTCTGCACGGCCGGCCGGTGAGTAACGGCACCATCTAGAGGGCACCATTTAAAATACCAAAAGAACAAAGGAAGAACGGAGAGTAAATAAACCATCACTGCCACAGCAACCGTCTCTAAAGTTTAACCTTTAATCACATCTGCCAGCTTCAACAGTGTCTCACGTCTCATGTCTGTCTGTCTGTCTGTCAGGGAACCAAACGGGAGAGGAACCTGGTGAAACCTCTGTACGACAGATACCAGATGATCAAACGTTTACTGTGTGCCAGCCCGACCATCACCACCATAGTGAGAAACACACACACGCTCACTACTGTTAGCATGCTACCATTAGCATTAGGACACCCATCTTGAAACCAGGACAACATGATGACAGAAGTGATTAAATCTATCAAGAGAACAAGACCCTGTACAAACTCCTCAGAAGTGTAACTGTCGATTAAATTACCGATGTGCATCGTGTCTGACATCTCTTATATCTTGCTTGCTCATGGTGGTACTGTTGGGTTCTCTGTTAAATGGTTAAAAGGATTCGGTCTAGACCTTGCTTATTTGAAAAGTTTCCCTGCAGATAACTTCTGTTATGAATTGGCGCTATACAAATAAAATTGAATTGAATTGAATTGAATATCTCTCTAAAGTAGCATAATGTCAATAAATCGAGAGGACAATGTCCTTTTTTACTGTCTGTGCAGGGTTAATATATGTTTACAAAGTCTCCGTTCTCTCCCAGTAAATATAACGTTGAGGATCAGGATCAGATGAGACTCTTCATTAATTATCATATTTTGTGTTTTTACTGAAGAAGCCCAGACTTTATTGTGTCCCCCTTATTTTTCTGCAGCCAAACTTTGCAGAGGATTTACCCTCAGAACAAACTCTGTAGCTCCACTTCTGGTAAACGAGTTGTTTCTCTGTTGTGACTGCTTCTGTGTGTCAGGAGGAAGAGGACGGTTCTGATGAAGACTCAATGAGCTCAATGACCCCAACAGTCATCGAACTTCCCGTGCCGCCTCCGCGCAGAGTGGCCCGAGCGGCTGCCGGCGAGGAGGACAGCGACCGGGACAGCGACCCCGCCTTCGTGTCTCCGTTAGACGAGGTGAAAGCTGTCCATCAGCAGCCTGTGCTCACCATGGCCAACCTGCACGAAGCATCCAGGTCGGTGGACGTTTGTGGATGTTATTTTAGTTAAAGACAAGTATATGTTCCTGCAGTAGCGGAGGCTGCGTTTTCAGGGCCGCATTTCTACGACCCTAGTTTTACACGATAGTGCCACCTAGCCATGTCCTACTTTCTGTTAAAGTTTTAAAGGTTTATTCCACCGAAATACTACTTTATCCAATTACTTATAGTATACAGAGTTACATGTTGGGCAGTTTGTGTAATTGGCTTATTAAGGTAAGGTCAAATAAAAATGTAATCATGTGATATGCCTGTGCAGTCACTAGATCTCTACCAGACACTTGAAAGGTTGGAGAGAGACAAAACAAGGATGAATCTGTGGATGGTTCAAGATTCTTTTTAATTTTATACAAACAACAAGCAACAAATAAAATTAAAAGTTGCATCACATTCAGTAACTTTACTCACACTCTGGTTGTCGTCCATCTCGTCTTGCAATCATGTGTCCTTGAAATGCAGTGGTTGGTCATCCAATTCGGCACAAAAGAACTTGATGACTAAAGTCGTACAAACGTGGTCCTGGGATTGTGGTCCTGAAAGTGCAGCCTCTGGTACTGCAGGTACTACTCCATTCAGAAGCAACTAAGAACTCTCGTCCAGGTGGAGCTTCCATGCTTTTCTCTTTTCATTAGAGTCTGGCATCAAATTTGGGGTTAAAATTGTTCTAACTTAAACTCTGTCCTCCATCCAAACCAGGTCTCAGCTGCTGCAGTGTCTGCGGGAGACCAGGTCGGAGAAGAAGACGAGGCGTAAAGCTCTGAGAGAGTTTGAGGACGAGTTTTACCGTCAGACTGGAAGGTAAGAGACAACAACCGGCAGTGGTTTGTTTCTGGTGTTCATTAACAAAAGATATGTGGTCAGAACCAGACCACCTCAGGATCGTGGTGGTTTTTATTTTCAGAGCTGTCCACGATGCAGCTGTAAACACACTCACTGATACCAACTCTTGTGTTCTTACTGTCAGAATCTGCCAGAAAGAGGATCGAACTCCGATGAAGGAGGAGTACCAGGAATACAAACAGCTCAAGGCTAAACTCCGCCTGCTGGAAGTCCTCCTCAGCAAACAGGAAGTCACCAAAATCATTTGAGAGGAACCAGAAACTTCCTTAAACCCCAAAACTGTCCATGTGATTATCTGAAAGGAGAAAAGAAGATCGGAAAGGACGCGCTCCGGAGTATAGAAACTCATTTATGCACCAAATACACTCCTTTCCGTTACGTTTTTAAGCTACTTTTGCTGATTCCTGTTTTTTCTGTGCACAACGAAATCCTCCTATTTCAGAAACTTGTAGAAGTCGATAAATAAATATTTTTCTTTAATTCGATCATTTTAACTCTCGGAGAGTTAGATGCTTTGATTGATTAACCTGATAAATATGAAGCTACAGCCAGCAGCTGGTTAGAATAGCATATACAGGAAACGGGGAAACAACAAGCCTGTCTGTCCACGCTAACATTACAGTTACTGTGCTAATGTTATGGTAATACGAAACATTAATGCTAGAATGTTACATAAACATTTCCATTTGAATTTACCATAACATGTTAAATGCTTCATGCTAACATGCTAATGTTAGACCTATGACAGTGTTAATATAACATCTTCTGTTCAAACTAGCATAAATAAATGGTTCCATTTGAATGTTAACATGCTAAATGTTTCATATCCAATGTTTGCTTAGGCAAAACTTAATGCAGAGCAAGAAACATTATAACATGCTTAACATTTTAGCATATCACAGGTAATGCTATTTTAGCATTCTACCAGAGAATGTCTAATAAGGA
>NW_023339651.1:241333-245040 GCF_004916995.1 Morone saxatilis | reverse complement strand
GTGGAACTGCAACCAAAATTCGGTACAATGGGACTTAATAGGGAGTGGCCAGGCTCTCCGTAGACGGGCTCTGATTCTACCATTCCACATACATAGCTGTGCCTAATGTTAGCATGTTAGCATCACAGATTTAACATGCTTTTAAATGTATACGTTTATAACGTAACAATAACAGACTTCCAGCAACTTCCTCTCCAAACTGAACATTTGTAAAAACTGTAAATACTGCAGCAGAGTTTTATAAAGTTTAAGAAGACATCAGATGTTTCTTCAGTGCACACCAGCATCACACAGTGGATTTATTTACCTGCATCGTCATGTCAGAATTATTTTATACAACTTTATTCATTCCAGTCTGCAAAGATAAGGAGGTTTCTGGAGGTGAAACACGTATTCCTTCCATCTTGTTTGATTTAATGGACCAAAGCGTTTTGTTTGTATATGGGACTCAAACTGAAAGCACTTTAATGTGTCACTGGGGTCAAGACTTTATAAATGGCTTCGTTTAAAACAACATGTAAGATTTGTAAGGAGCTTCAGATCTCCACTGAAATGTGTGTGTAGGCTGTTTGGGAAAAAGATGCAAGGTACAAGCTTATGATACTGTATGTAAAGATATTATTGAAACAGACATGGATGCACCTGTATTCATATGTTAGCACTTACTGCTGAAAAAGGGAATTTATTTTTATCCAAAGTCTAATATTATGCAATGTGGTCTGTTTTTACCAGTCAGTGCTGGTGGAAGTGAACACGTAGGAGAACTTACACATCTGTGTTAAGGGTTTACATCGTACATATGGTGGCTATATGTTCATACGTAGTCTCTGAGGTTACATCGTATTGGACATCAGGGCTACTGCGTCGACAGAACTGTCAGTGGTAGAGGAACTATCAGTCCTGCCTGGAGTTCAGGGGGCTTTTTTCAGATTGTTGTGTCCTGAAATGCCTGAGTTTACTGCAAATTAAAAAAAAAATTATTGCCATGCATGTTGCAATGTTTAGTGGGGTTTTTTTGCTATGAAATTGCAAAAATAGTTACAATTTTTGTTTTTATATAATTCATTAAAATCAAAGGCAACTTTTTCCAGTGAGAATAAAATCTCACGCTGTTTGGTGACGTACGGCTCAGTGTTTGGTTCAGGCAACTGCTATGATTAGTGAAACAAACAGGAAACTACATTTGGTCAAATTTTAACCATTGATATCAATAGGTAAAACCCTCAACTGCCTAAAACCAAAACCTACGGGGGGACTCAAATTAACTCATTATTACTATATATACTATATTACTATATTACTATAAATTCAGCTTAACACCCTCCAACCCGACCACCTTCCTGTGACTTTGTTAACCAGAATATAGACGGGTTGAGTAACGGCAACCAGAGACAATGTGAGAAAGCTGAAAAGTTGTAGTAGTGTGCTGCAGTAAAATGTGTTGCTGTGTCTCACTGAGAAACAAACATTTCTGTAAGTCCCACAGTGGTTCAATCACTTTCAGTGCACATCAGTGTTGATTCATGGATTCATGCTGTGATGGTTAAAAAATGTCCCTGTTGTTGTGACGTTCTGGTTTGCTTGACAGATTTCTATACAGACAAATAAATATTTTTGCTATTAACACCATTTTGTAATTTTTATTATATACTGAGGATAATCTATTGTCAGAAATGTAATATATATAATATTCAAAGGTATTGAAGTTGTTGTTTGGCCAATCTTTGGGCCTAAAAAAGCAAACTTTTGGAACCAAAATGTTTAACAAATTACCCGCATCTTCTGCATATGCTAAAGTACTAAACTTCCTATTTAGCTAACTGAAATTATTTGATCATGTGGCTCTTCTATACTTTACAAATATTATCAAACTGAATGGATCTGATTCTGATTGTGAAAAAAGTAATTTTGCGGGGGTGTTGATGTCTGCATGTTTTACAGCCGTTTCTTTCACAATGTAAGCTTATGGGAAAATAGTTCTTTGGGCCAGTGTGCATCACATGACCGTGCTCTTCCTGGAAGCTTGGCGAGCACAAGGATTGCACTAATGTAAGCTAATGTCAGCTAGTTTGTGATTGTCTGCCCCGCTCTAATTAGTTTCGCGTGTTTTCTGACCCTTTATGAAGTGTTCCAGATATTTCCAGGTTTGACCATTTGACCTGTGTCTGCTTGACTATCAGTAAGATTTTGATGTTAGAGATCCTCATCTGAACTGCACCTGCACTGCCTCTTTGTCTGCATTTAGGTCCAACCTATTGTTCTCTTGGTTTTCTTGCTTTAATGGTGTCTGAACTATTTTTAAATAACCCAAGAAATCAAAATCAGATAAAAATGAATTTGTGAATTCAAGAATGGTGACACATGAAGGATGACAGTTGTTTTATTAGAGTAGGATGATGCGGTTAGTTTGTAAAACAGTTTCAGGAAACACCTGAGTTGTCACATAAAGTCAATTCTTTATGGTGATGATCTTGGTGATTTCACTGATAGTAGAAGCTGGCGGCAACTCTAAAGACGTCGGATGTGCCTTCGTACGGGGTAATGACGGGTCGCAGACCTTTCATCTCCTTGTAGTGTCCGAAGTGTCTGATCCTGTAGGAGCCGCTTGGGGCTGATGGAGGAATGTGCCACTCGACTGTGGAGTTACTCTGCCGGTTCGAACCCTTCAGCCAGTGAAACCTGCAGCCAAAAGCATTATTTATCATAAACTCTGCTTGAGGTCTTTGGTGGACTGGATGAATTGTGGGTTTGGACAAACCCTCAGCAGTCGCAGACGTCCTGAGAACGCACTTGCAAAGTCGGGTCAAGAGCATCAAAAGTCCGGACATTTAGATTGAGCTTAACTTGCCTGGTCTCCCATGATGCATCATTGTAGACGACCTCCCAGGAGTCTGTTCTGTTGTCATAAATCTCCACAGTTACAAAAGTTTTATCTCTCTGCAACAAACGACAAAATAGAAGAGGTTAGAGGGGATTGAGAAAGTAACAAAAACAAAAATGCAACTCAAACAATGAAACAAATACAGCTTTTGGTCTTACGATGTCTCCAGAATGTCTGGGGTTTCCTGCTACGAACGTGACAGAGACAACATCACCCTGAAAAACATATTGAAATAAATATAAAAACAGCAGCATCTTCAGACTGAAATAAACTGGGCCGAGTACTGAGCCAGACAGACAGTGTGAGCAGAGGAATATATTTGATTGTGAATGTGTGTCCTACCTGTCTATAGACAGGATAAACCTGCCGCAGGACTTCTCCAAAGCTGCTGTTCTCTGGCTTTCTGTCAACAGTCGCCGCAGACAGCAGATTGAAGAGGTTCTTCTCAAAGAAGGGAGGCTGCGGGCCGACGGGCAGCTCCGACACTCTGTCCTGGAACCACGAAAACAATCACACACACAGGACTACTGTTAGTGTCCCAGTAGTATATTGTTGATGAGACAGTCTGACTCCTCCCTGTCAAGAAATGTATTGCAACATGAAAATGTGAAGGTGTCATATGTAAGATTCTGAAGCATTTAATGTATTAATCAACTTTTCAGTGAAAATCCAAAGGATGTGGCATTTATGCTCCCATACAGCTAGCTAATTGTAGCTAAGTTTAGCTGGGGTTGTCCTGCTGGCTGTGTCTTGGCTGCGCGGTGTGGGTCTGGCGTTGGTTGCTTCGTGGTGTTGGCTGATGGGGTGATTTGTAAACGGCGAGCTA
>NW_023339651.1:232148-241233 GCF_004916995.1 Morone saxatilis | reverse complement strand
AACCTGTTAAACACTAACAGAAACAGATGATTGTGAATCAGATCAAGCAGCAAGGAGACTTAACCTTTACTTCATTTATTGCAACAGTGTAACATCACAGTCTGGTTGTTCAACACACGGAACAAATAACTTCTAACTTCACTGAAACTAATCCTGGCAGACTGATCGATACGATGGATGATGGATAACAGCTATGAGTCCTTTTGATGTTGATGCTCACCGTGTGTGTGTCGTTGATCTGAACTGTGACATCTGTCATGTTGACCCACTGATGAGCAGAGTGAACAAAGCCCGTCACCTCCTCCACTGCGTTAGCATACAGCTCCTGCAGGGGGCAGCAACTCATTGACACACTGTTCAGCTGTGAGGACTCTCTATTGATCTTTATTGATTTATGATTAAAGCTTATCCAGACCTTGACCCCAAAACAAAGTCTTAACCTTAAAATAAAAAGCTTACCTTGTGGGGACTTGAATATGAGTCCCCACAATGCACATTATACAACACAATGGGTTACATTCATTCTAGATAGGATCTTTCATGTTTTACAAGTTTTCCATCCACCGTAGTTTTACTACACAGTTGATAGGCTGAGCTGTATTTAATTATATTCAGAGAGACAAACAGGTACCTTGGCCTTCCTGTAGATGTTGTGTCCGATGATCCTCGTGCTCTCGAACATGTCGTCTCCAGGTCCAAACGCTTTACACATCTTAGTCTGAGAGACACACACTTCCTGTTTACTGCCTGCTGTTCATATTGAATGAATGAGCATCATGTACGTCTATAAAGATGGTGGACAGCTCTTTTGTCATTTTGTTTTAGGTCGTTCTTATCACGCTGATGTTTGTTCAAGGGTTCATTTTTATCATCAGTTTTAAGTTTTAATTTATGTAAAAATATAAAAATGGGGTTTCACGTCATGAGCTGCTCGTCTGCTCGCCATTGGTGAAAGATGGCAGCGGGAGGAAGTGGAAACGTCCATCTTTTATATGTCAGTGATGACTGTGTGTGTGTGCGTGTGTGTGTGTGTTTACCCCTCCCACAGGACAGGAGCTGTTCAGGTAGTCACAGGGCAATCCGGTGTTCACACAATGAGGTCCTTTGATGTTCGGACTGACATCGCCGAGGTTACTGGAGGAGAAACCAGCAACAAACCCTCCCTGAAACACACACAGGTCATCAGCTGACCCTGAATGCACATGATACTGAATGTCTTACAGGTTCCCTTAAGAGTTTTTGACCTCTAGTAGCTCTATGGAGCTGTAAGCTAGTAAGCGTGGATGTAAACAATGCTAATAGCTAAACAATCAGCTTTGCAACTGTTTTATGGTATTGGTTAGACCTCAAAGATTCACACGACCTTTGTTTGTTCTCATCTCTAATACGTTTTTGGGAATTAAAGTTTATATATACAGAATTCACTTGCCACTAGACTCTATTCAGCGGCTATGCCTAAAATGAGGGGCAGACAGGCTAATAACACACTCGCTGTAGCACCGCCTTGAAGTGAAATTACTTCCAAATGTATGTTTGTAACACTGATGTGAGAAATTAGTAGCTATGCTTGCTTGGGTAATCTTAGCTGACCAGTAAACAATAACTAACATTGGCTCTTTAGCCCGGGGGACAAGAAACAGATTCTGAGAAGGTTCTCGAGTTGAACCAACTAAACTAGGTTGGTGGAAAACGGGTAACGGACGACCAACGACTACAAACCAACCAGAATACGATACGAGATGATGCTGAACACGCTGGTTGGACTATAGTGTGACATTCAATAAACTCACACACTCACTACACTACTATCGACTGACATTTAAACAGATACTGATATATCTGCAATCAACTGATATCAGCTGATATATTGATAAGATAAGATGTTCCTTTATTGACTGATAATTAGACACAGCAGCATAGGGGAATGTAGTGCAAAGAGAAGTGAAAAGTACAATAAGAATCACAAAATAAGAATATTACAAAATATAATAAAGAAAATACAGACTATAAATGAAAAGTATATACACTATATACACTATATGCAATATGCAAATAAAATGGTGTATTATAAAATAAATAACAAAAACAAACAAAAAAATATTTTGAGCAGCTTTAAAAAAAAAGAGAAACTAAATTGTACATGTGCAACTTCAATATAAATAGTTTGTGCAAAAGCAGGGCTTTGATGTCCCTGTTGATCCATGGCTTGTTGTTGGGAAACAGCGAATCCTCGCTGTCCTCACAGAACCTGATGTAGTCCGTGACACACTGGGTGAGACCCTCGATGTCATCTCCGTAGTCTTCCTGGAACACTTCCCAGTCGGTTGTCCTGTAACACTCCATCAAGGCCTCCTCTGCCTCCACCGACCACTGCTGCACAGTCCTGGTGGTGGACTGTCCTCCTAACAGCAGGCCTGTATGTAGGAGTGAGCTGTATCAGGCAGTGGTCAGATTTGCCTCCTTTGCATTGGCATACAGCAAATCCAAGTTCTTTTCCCCTCTGGTTCTACAGGGCACGTACTGGGTAAAGTTGGTCAGGGTCTTTGATATTTTGGCATGGTTAAAATCTCCATTTATTAGTGTGTGAGTGAATGATGTCACAGGCGTGCGCTGCTGCTGCCGATGGAGGAATGTAAACAATGACAACAATAGTGGCCGAAAACTCACAGGGCAGATAGTTTTCTAGATTCCTATCTGCTCGGACTAGTGATAAGTCAACTAGTTCCACTGAGCAGTCTGTTGTATTCCCATTCAGCCATGTCTCAGTCAGACATAGCACTGTTGTTGCTGTTGTCGCTGCTCGCTGTCCCCCATCATTGCTGCTGTCGTCGTCATCGTCTTTTTCATGATCATTAGTGTATTGGTGTAGTTGTTGTGTCTGTCTGTCTGTCTCTCCCTCTGTCTCTCTCACCCTCTCTCTCTCTCTGGCTTGTATCTCCGCCGCCTCTCTGTCTTCTTGTTCCTCAACGTGCCTGCTCTGGATCTCCTTCGGACATGTCACACATAAGTCTAAATACCGGAGGAAGTCCTCACGTGAGTAACCCCCGGCGCTTTGGTGTGTTTTCGTCACGGTGTCCACATTTCCGCATATTGTTTATAGATGAAAACTAAGCTAACTGAGGCTAAAAATAAAAAACTAAACTACCAACACTGTCCTATTTACAACTAAATACAGTGCTAGTTAGAAGGTAAGAAAAAAGAAAATAAAGATTAAAAGGCAAAACTAGAGAGGAGGAGCGGGAGCTGTTGTGTGGAGCTGCCACTCTTAATCATTGTTAACATCACAAGTATAAACCCTAATTAAAAGTTCAAATAGTTTTCTATAAGTTGGAGGTCCTGTCATCCAATCACATTGTTACTATTTTTATTTTTTCCCCACAAAAAATGCACATTGCTGTATTCTTTGTCCAGCCCTGAGTACTACCTGTGATTGGTACCAATGAGAGGGTTGGGCAGTAGCCTTTCTGTAGCCTAAGAGGTGAAACCCTGGGCAGAGCATCCCTCTGCTGCTCATGAAGTTTCATTAATATAGTCAGTGAAACTGGAACCTGTGCAGAAAGACCTCATAATGTCACCTGTCCAGGTCGATCCCCGGGGTTCTTGTCCTGCTCCAGCAGGTAGGAGGCGTAGCCCATGTTATCACTGCTCACCATGCGGTTGGTGTAGTTCATGCTGACGGCGTGGACGGCGAACCAGCTGTCAGGAGGGACAGAGTCAGAGCAGCGTTGATAAAAGACAAAATTGATTAAATTGATTTTAGTTCAATCACTGCGATCAGTGCAAAATCTGAAAAAATCTACATGCCAATATTCAGTCACAGTCATAGCACCATCTACTGGGAACAGGAAGTAAGCCTTGAGTTGCAAGCATCATCTGCTTTTTTAATTGTTGCACCAGGTGTTTTTACCTGAGCATACCGATTCCGTCTCCATCCAGATCAGTGAACTTCAGCACCAACACCTGTTTATCCGTGTTCCACTTGTACCTGAAGAGATCAATAACAACATTAATCAATAAAGTCTTTATACATCAGAAGCAATACAAGCAAACATGTTGTGTTTTCTCTCTGGCATTGTGTACCTGTGTCTTTCATCCTTTGGGTTGTTCAGGTAGGACTGAGGACTTCTGTTCAGGCTGCTGTCATCCAGCTCCCCTCTGCTCCTGTAAATCCTGCCTGGCTTTATGGTAGCATGGGCTATGTCTATACTCTGGAAGAATTAATGGATGGTACATCAGACCGTGGTTTATGTTTGCTGAATATAAACCAATGAATAATTCACACAAACCTTCACGATGCCGTTGACCAGCGGCTCGATGGACGTCTTAATATAACCTTTACTGCTGATCATAAACAGAGTGTACTGGAAATATCCAGCCAGTCCAGAGTGTGTGTGAGTACCACTCAGAACCACATTGTCCTGACGGTACAGGTTCCCGTATTTCAGCTGCAATGCCTTCAGTACCTGCATGCACACAAATCAAATTAAATCTTGTTTTTTTTATCAAAAAGTGCTGGATTATCAGTATTAAACATAATAAAATAAATATATTCAATGAAAGTTGGATACCTCAAAATTGTGCAGTAAATGTACCACCACTGGTATTTTAATACTGTGGATACTTTTGTTTAATTAAAGGCTCTAAATACTTATTTGACTATGTATATGTATTATATTATATGTGTGTGTGTGTGTGTGTGTGTGTTGACCTCCAGTCGTAGCCTCTGTGATATCATTCCAATGTCTGCGGTTACGAACACGACCCTCTGCTTCCCGTCGTCAATGATGAAGGCTCGGCTGTACAGGCGAGTGTGTATGCCTGCGGCCGTCTGCTGAGGGTTTGCATAACCCATCTGAACATACACATACACACACATACACACAGATAACCAACTTGTTGTGATCATCTCAAAGAAAAAAATAATGGTGAGCTCAGTGACGTTGTCATCAGAGGGTTTCTTCTGAATCTGCAGAGTCGGAGGAAATCTGTGCTGGATCAACTGACTCTTTAACTCCTCTTGTTGCTCTGATCATGGATCCAATTCAATATAGGGCGGATTGTTATGTTGTTCAGCTCCTCCTGGATGATCCCGAGGCCAGGTTGTTCTGGGTCTACCCCGCGGGTAAGGATGGAACTTCAGAAGATTTTATTATCAATTCTGCTTATCAGTCCAATTCTTTGTCATTTTCTGTGTCAACACAACTGTTTTTTATCTCTGAACACAGTTATAGTGGTTTGAGTTTCTTAGTGAAAGGAAGACAGTGCTTTGTAAGTCTCCAACCAACATTGTTATGCAATTCCCATGTGCTGGAATTGATAAAATGAACTGATAAGCTCGGAGACATACAATTTAGATGGATCAGTTAAATTGGAACCAGTTCTCAATTCTCATCCTGACCCCGGGGTCTCCTTCCAGTTGTGCCTGGTAAACCTCCAAAGGAAGATGCCTAAGAGGATCTTGATCAGATGTTGAACCACCTCAACTGGCTCCTTTCAACATGAAGGAGCAGCAGTTCTACTCCGAACTCCCTCCGGATGTCCGAGCTCCTCACCCTACCTCTAACCCTGAGATTCCACCGGCAGCCGGAGGTGATCGCCAGGCCAGAAATCAGTCAGTCAATGGAAACACACCGTTTTAAGGACAAAATACAAAGGTCAGCAACGCCAGGCAGGAAGGTGCTCTCTGTGAGATTTGAAGACACGCTGATCACAGAGCCAAACTGCATTGCAGATGTGGTGCCGTAAACCCATGCACGTGGAATATTGGGGAAAGGCTGAGTCCAGACACCCTACGGAGGTAACTAATTTTGTCTGCTTGTATCCATGATCTCATCCTTTCGGTCACTACCCAAAGCTTATGGCCATAGCTGAAGGTTGGAACGTAGATAGATTGGTAAATCAAGAGCTGTGCTTTCAGCTTGTGAACAAGATACCAAGATATTTAAACTCCATGGCCTCAGACTCGGCCTTAATCCCGGCTGCTTCACACACAACCACCAGTACAGCTCTCTGTCCAGTTATACAATAACAGATGGCTTATAGCAGCAGCAGATGATCAAATTAACAGAAATGCAGTCAAACAAACACAGGTATTAAAGTATGGCCCCTAAGCTCAGTGCTGGTTAGCATCAACATGCTAGGTGTTGCTAAAAACAAACATTTCCTCCTCTAGTTCATTCAGAAGTACTCAGACACATCGAGGTTGACCTCAGGGTTTATGGTCCTCTAATTGCAGACGGAGAATCTGACACTTGGATATCTCTGATTTCCAAACCTTAAAGATTATCAGTCCAAACACACCCAGTCAGAAAGGACTGCTGCAGACTTTGGAGTTTGATTCCCTGCAGATAAAAGAGTTTTTGTTCTTTCCTACAATCTGTCCAGGTTGGGAAACATGGGAAACTAAAAACTTTATTTATTATTATTCTACCACACCCCTTCCAGACAGTATGGAACACCAAATGGTTCACAATTTGGCTAGCTATGGAACTACCAAGCGTTGCTGCCAGACGTTTCATAAGCAGAATGGATGAGACGTTAGTGCTAGTTTAAATGATATTGAAAAGAAAGGTTCGAACAGGAAATCACAGCATACCGGATATGATTTTTGAACTGAATTCGAAGACTATTCCGACGGGGAACTGAAGACGTTATATGGCTCCCTTCAAAGCCACTAGACTGCTTTGATGAAAACAGCAGTGATAAAAACACAGGATTTGCTAGTCTACAGCTGCCTGTACATGGTAGTTTGGTACTGACCAGAGGGATTTCAGCAGGCGGCCCGGTGCAGTCAGCCCGGCCCACTCCGATCAGGTAAGGCTTGTGTTGAGGTTCCGGCTCCGGACCTGACAGGACAACAGATATGGGATAGCTCCGCTCTTTCACGTTTTATCTCTTGTGTGGTAAGTGTCTTGGTATGTATCCGTTATTTGTTGACTCTGGCGCCATTCGGTGGTATAAACACACACAATGGTAAGTCTACTGAGTGTATGTTCGTATGTTCTCACCTGTGTGTGTTTTCTGGGTAGCCATCACTGCGATCAGTGTCACACACACGACTGTCATGATGATGAACAGGACGGCCAGCGTGGCCTCCAGAGCAGAAACACCACAACACACCGTCTTCCTGCCTGCCATACCGTCTGTGGAGGAAAACACTGTCAGAAGAGTCAAATGTATCTATGGACCATAGCTTTATGTTTTACTTTTACTTTTTAACTTGCATTGTTTTGTCTGTCAGTTCAGTGGACAGCTCGAAATACTACAATACCTCTTTTCCAGTGGTGCCTGAAGAGGATGTGCCAGATTTTTAAAGTGGCTGTCCGGCAAAGGATGAAATCCCTACTTTTGCATATTTAGTCGACCTGAAAATGGGCCAATCATGTTTACACATTGTGACTTAACTTCAGCTTGACTTCAGCCAGTGAGGATCATTATGAAATCAACATTATCCACAGAGGAGGTGCAGATTTTGCAATCAATACTCTATATCACTGGAAAAACATTCAGCTCAAAAACACTACTGAATGAAACATATGATAAGATATACCTTTATTAATAGAATCTGATGTTTCTTTTCAGTAGTGTAGAAGCTACCCGGAAGTGACTGTTGATGTTAGAGCCACGTCCCTGGGATTCGGTCTATAAAGGACATTTAAACCAGGGCAAACTTTATTATCAAAAGATACATTTTAGGCCAAAACAACCCTGTCTGGAGCCACAAAACATATTTAAGCTAGATAATGCCAGTGTTTATGGAGTCCAGTCCAGAGCTAGTCTAGCTAGGGCGACTCAAGTGTTGTAGCCACCACTACTGAGGTTTGGCAAAATATGGAAGAAATACAACCAGGTCAGGACGTAATGTCTGACGCACATTTTAGTTGATGAAATGTTTTTTTTAGTGTGTAATGGATACACATTTTCACAACTGAAGAATCTAAGTATCACTTTAGGCTAACAATGATATTTCCTTATTATTATTTGTCAAAGCCACAGGGAGCTAAAAGAGTCTAAAGAGTGCTTGAGTCGTAGATTACCTACCACTGACTGAAACCCATGACTATGGTTACTGAACTCACCCAAATTGATCCAAAATGTGAAAGAGAACAGATTTAATGCTCAGTCTCAGTTCAAAGTTCAATGTCATTGTTCTTCTCTGACGCTAATGGCTCCACCAGCCTTCATCAACCAATCAACATCTGGTAAAATTTGAATTACAATTGGATGAAAACCATACAAACCTGAGACAACTCCACACAGCTCAAAAAGCTGTTTGTTGCTGTCTGTTTTCACTGATCCACAGCATCCTGGACCACAGTGGAAACATAAAAATTTATCATAATCTGCGTTCAGAGAAGACTGTCGTACTCACCTTCAGCGTAACACTCAGGAGAGAAAACTTGTTAGTGTTGAGAGAGGTCTGTTTTACAGCTCGGATCAGTTCAGTTCAGCTGTTATCTACCTGATAAACAGTTGCAGCAGTTTTTCCTCTCTTGTTCCAAAGTTCACTCACCTGAGCACCATGCAGATTATAGATCAGTGATTACATAAGTAATAGAGCCACAATAAATTAATTCAAACAGCTGTTGATTCTTTATTCTATAAAACAATCATCTCAACTCAAGGTCTGCTGACTTGGTCGTTCTAAAGCTTCTGACCATATCAAACAGTCTAAATCAGGAAATAGACTGATGCACTGTCACATAACTATACATGTATGAGGAAAGGACCCTGTGAGGGGAATGTAATCACTGATGAGACCACTAGAAACAAGACATTTTCTGCCTTTTAAACAGTAGTGGGAGCAGTGAAAGTCCAATATGCCTGCAAGTTATTAATTAACAAAAATTTTCTGTAATACCTTTCAGGATTTAATACTTGGACCTCATTCAATTCAATTCAGTTCAATTCAATTTTATTTGTATAGCGCCAATTTCTAACAGAAGTTATCTCAGGACACTTTTCAAAATAGAGCAGATCTAGACTGTACTACTTATAAATTTGGAAATTGAACTACGGCAAAGCTACCTTAGTCTGGTTAATTGAAAATACTTAGTAGTTCACACTATTTTGTAAATAAATGATC
>NW_023339651.1:229044-232123 GCF_004916995.1 Morone saxatilis | reverse complement strand
AGGCTTTAAAAGAATGTCCTTAGTCCTAAAACTACAGACACAGATATTTATTCATTAATTAAATTAAATCAGGATTTTCAGTGGCTTTTTTGGGGGGCCTACTGTTGTTGGTTGCCTGAATTTCACCAGCGGCTTTCAAAAAACCAAAACACATGAATGCAAGTTTGAGATGTTTTACGAAGTCTTTTGACCCGTAAAATGAGTTCAATTTTTGGTATACTTCATTAAAATCATTTGTTTCTAACCAGGTGTTCCAGAGGAGGATGGACGGCTCAGTTGAACTTCTACAGAGGCCCTGGAGTCGTAGCAGGTATAAGGCTTTGGTATGCGCTGCTGGCAGAGTACTGGCTGGGTAAGAAAATGGAACAAAACTGTTCAGAAAGTACCAAAACATTAAACTATCCTGCAAAAAATCTTTGCCTAGATGTTGCATTGTTTACATCCATGTTTAACCTAAGTTTAACATCTTCTTTTTTTCCTGTTTTTTCTGGTGCATTGCACTGCAAAACACCGTTTCTCTTTGTCGGTGTCTCCTGGTAGGATGCTTACCTGTCTGAACTCACCTGCAGTTTGAACTAAGGAGGCTTCACCTTCAGAGAACAGAGACAAACTGCTGCGTCTCCTTCAGTCTGTCTCCGTCGTATTAACGTTTGCCTAAACTGGTCAAACCTTAAATACTAAAGGAGTAGGTGACGTAGACTTTTATATCAGATTACTGTTTAAAACAGGAAATGTTTTGTTGTTCTGCACGTCTCAACACTACGTTATCACTGATCAAAAAGAAGGAATGAGTTTTACTTCCCTCTTGGGGAAAACCCTGTGCAGCAACTTTCCTTCATACTTTCCATTTGTTCTGATCACAGCCCTCACACTGCTCCCATGTAAGGAATCTGTTTTGTATCTGCGCTTTGATTTCCTTCATGTGGCCTAGCAATATGTGAGCACATGGTAGCTAAGGTTAGCTAGCTAATTAACATAATGCTAGCTTGTAGAAATGCAACCCTTGAGTCCATGAAAGCAGCTTTATTTGAGTGAAGAGAATCACCACACAGTTCAGGTTTATGGCATTTTAGTGTTAGTTAGTAGTTATTGTTTAAACACAGTACGGTCTGATCTAATGCAGTTTGCAGTCTGACTTTAACAACCCTTGCAAGCCACTGTGTCTGCCGGACGTTTGCTCGTACTTCAAGTACCCTGACAATGGAGTATCATTCCCTGTGCATATGGAATATACACGGATTGGAGAGAACCTCAAAGAACATCCTGAGAACATTCAGATTGCAATGCAAACAGATGTTAAAACATTAAAGCACTTGGCTCTGAGTTTAAGTTGACTTCAGTGAGAACTCACCGTCCACCGTCCTCCTTCTGACTCCATGTCACAGTACACCTACACACAGACACACATTCATTAGTGAAACAAATACTTTACACAGTACATTCAAACATGCTATAGCAGGTACTACGGTGCTACAACTACTTGTATCTGTTGTATCAGAAGCACCAGTCAGAACTTGTAACTGTGTCTTTACATGTTGACTCATCTTTGAACCAGCATCTTGAGGTGAGTTGTACCTGGACAGCAGATGTGGATCCGATGGGATAGATGGTGTACACTCCACTGGGTTGTTCCTTGTCTTGTTGATGGATGTCACTGCAGTCGGCTGGTAGGATGATTTTAACGCAGCTGGTCAACAGTGGAGCCAGGAGGAGGATGAATACCAGCTGGAACAGAGGAGTCATTTTTGACTTGGAGTAATTTTTCCTTCAATTAAATCTAATTAATTTTGTTAAGCTACTTTCAAATCCAATTATTTATTCAATTCTCATGTGTCATAAGTTTAAATGATATTCTATAGATCCCTGCAGATAAATTTATTCTCTGCATTTGACCCATTCTAAGAATTAGGAGCAGTGGGACTAGGGGACCAACTCGAATTTTGAGCCAGTGTTGTGGTCAAGGGTACTGACTGGAGAATAAACCTAATATAGAAATACATCATCAACATATCACACAACCTCAGATAACCAGTTAGCATACAGAGCAAACACACATATTTAAAGTAAAGCTATTATGCTAATTTCCAGCTCCATATTCTCCACTTTGCATGATTCACTCTTCCAAAAACAGTCGCTGTACTTTGTGGACATGCTCAGTCATGCTCTGCCTGGAGCAGATAACCATATAAAGAAATCTGTGACGAGCCGGCATTGGATAGTCACATAAACAAGAAAAAGAGGTTGGAAACATTCAGAGTAGTCTCAATTCTGAGCTTTCTGCTCACAGGGAATAGCTTTACACGCATTTACCTCATTATTTGACAGGTTGACCCCCTTTAATATCACCATCCCACACTGAAACAATATATATATGACAGAAACGAAGGAAACGCTATTTAGGGCCTTTTTAAAAAGACAGAAAGTTGTATGAAATTACAAATTTACCATCATTGTCAGGGTTCTGCTGAAGTGAGTTGTTGAAAATCCCAAGGTCAGTATGTCTGGATTTCTGATGAGCTGGATTTATATCCTAAAAATTATTTCAAACTTTAGTGTTCAGTACTTTGTTTTAGTCTAGCACAGATAAAAAAGACAGTTCTCCATCATCACTATAATCAAAACAAACAACAATGGAGTCATGGGAGCGCCATAAAAAAGAATACATATACAAACAAATAACACATAAAAGAATAAAGAATTTTCCTTCATTTTGTTCAATTATTTGTTTTTTACAATGTCATTTATTTGTTATTATTTGTCCTTTCTCTCTTTCCTATTGTTTTTGCTATTCCTTGAAGGACCGAGCTGTCATTCAGCTGGATTGAGTAATGGTGTCAGAACAAATTGATTTTTAATGAAGTATACCAAAAAATTGCAACTCATTTTACGTCAAAAGATTCGTAAAAACATCTCAACTTGCATCTCATGTGTTTTTGTTTTTGAAAAGCCGCTGTGAAATCAGGCAACAACAACAGTAGCCCCCCAAAAAGCCAGTAAAATCCTGATTTAATTATAAATCATAATGATAATATCTGTGTCTGTAGTTTAGGACTAAGGACATTCTTTTAAAGCTCTAAAC
>NW_023339651.1:222377-228944 GCF_004916995.1 Morone saxatilis | reverse complement strand
CTGCCTCTGAGCCACAGCCGCCCGGTGAACATCCCCCTACCAGCTTAGGCATTTATGAGTCCATCATTTATGATGGAGGTTGGCACAAAGCTCAACATGGCCCACTTAGTCCTAAATGGTTGTGACCTGTATCTGTGGCCTGAAGGTTAGTGGCTGCATTGGTTATGTAGCACGTTTGTGGAGTCCAAGGCTACTTGCAGTCCTTTCATTTTAGCCCATTAGCCTGGCCTAGTCCATGTAGTGTTTGTAGTATCAGTATCATTAGTGTGTAACACCGTGGTTCATGTTGTGTTTCTGTAGGAGACTCCCTGAGTTATCACAATGGACAGAATTTCTCCACCTTCGACAAAGACCAGGACAATTGGTCGGCCAACTGCGCCAAAACATTCCTGGGTGCCTTCTGGTACAATGCTTGCCACCGTGCCAATCCCAACGGGGTTTATCGTTGGGGGGCTGACAAGACTCTCTATGCTCTTGGAGTGGAGTGGGCTGAATGGAAGGATCATGACTACTCCCTGAAATCCATCAGCATGAAGATCCGTCCTGTGCATTAAATTTTCAGGACCAGCGTACAGCAGAATATCAACTGATGATTTTTCTCTTTTCTCTCTCTCGTACATAATCTCACATCATCTTTAGATACAGTGGTGGCTGGTCAATAGAGGGCGATAGGGCACTTCCCCAGCACTTTCCACATCCTAGACCTACATTGAATAATACTTAATTACTTTGATTCTTTTTGAACGAGCTTGGTAGATATATAGTTAGTGAGTAAAAATGTATAATCTGCAACACAAAATGTAGATTAGAAATGTTGTACATTGTCTAAAGTTACATATTTCCGGTCTGAAAAAACCCATTAAAGTTTTACATGCGCAGTTCACTCTTCTTAATACGAGAGATGGGAGCTTTTGGGGGCACATGCTACTGCTTTTATCTGAATCCTGCTGATGTACACATCACCAACCAATGTTGACAATAGTATCTACTGCACTGACCTCTGCCTTGTATCTATCCTGTCCTCTGTAACTTAGTATTATTGTCAGATAGACTCAAATCTTTAACAGTCTCTGAAGCACCATTAGTGTAAAATTATTGGACTCATGAAATAAAGTTAATATTAATAATATCATTATTGTTTCTATTATATGAATCAAACAGACAGTACAGACCTCTGACCTGTATCTACAGCACTGACCATTTATCTGAATGCTGCTGATATGACCACCAAACACTGGGTGGCAGCATAGAGCGACTGGCTTGTTGTACATCGGATGTGCCTGAATGAGTTGTTGAGAATAGAGCTGGAGCAGCATTTTGCAATAGAAAATATAGTTATTACAAATAAAGCCTTTTTAGAGCATCACAAGAGCAGTTCAAAGTCAAAGAGCTTGGACGTATTCAGCCTGATATCATAATGCTCTGAGTAAAAGTACCAATACCACACTGTGGAAATACTTCATCATATTCTATCATCATATCATCATATGTTTGTAGCATCACTGTCCTGTGAGAACCACGTATCTCTAAAACTCAACTTTTCATGAGCTGAGTAAAATACAAAAGGCCTATTTGTTTACTTAAATACACTAGTGTGATACCTCAGCAGCGCCCCCTGGAGAAAAATTCTACTGGTGCCACTGTTAAGAAAAAGATTTCATTAACTGTTTACACAATTTATAGCAAAGGAAAACATAAAACTCAACAGAGAACAACAGAGATGCTGGTGGAGGTATGAAACCCTAATGTAAATCATTATCTGCTGGATGCTGACAATAAATAAGAAACTGAGCAGAAAGCTGATGTGATCTGATGTCTTCACTTTGTCTCCTGTGTCTTTGTCTGGATGTTCTCTGTTTCCTGCCCCTGAAGAAGGTGGAGTTGTAGTTTGTCACTGTGACCACTAGAAAAACTGAAATGATCATGAATCGCTGCCCTCTAGTGGTCACAGTGACAAACTACAACTCCACCTTCTTCAGGGGCAAAAATATTCATATTAATACTTAGTGTTATTACAGGTATCAATACTGGTATTAATAGCCATGCTAATGTCAATAATCACTGAATATACACTCAACAATATGAACCATTTAAACTGCTTCATATAATTAAGCACAGCGTTAGTTTAGGCAGGCCACAAAGTCAAGCTCAGCTCTCAATTCCAGCTATATCAGCTGATCACAGCTAGTCGTAAACACACATCAGCTGACAGCTCAGCTGATTCCCTCAAGCATCCAATTGGCAAATATCATTAGATTAGTTTAGATTAGATAGATACTTTATTCATCCCCAAGGGGAAATTCACAGTTTCCAGCAGTATCCACAAACTGATAATAATAACAACAACAACCAAAGAGGCAAAATGCAAAAGAACCAATAAAATCAAAATAATAAAATAAAATAAATAGCTAAATAACGAGCACTGGGTGAGTGTCCTAAGGTGCCATGGTGAAATCCAGTGCTGGAAAAGGCCTAAGGGTGCATAAGTAGGTTGGTCACCAAAAATGCAGGGTGCACTTGCGTCGGGGGTATATTTGAGTACAGGGCAGACATATTGGAGTTCAGAGTTTTTCGGTTTTTCCCCCCCGGGTGGTGAGTTGAAGAGCCTAATGGCATGGGGGAGGAACAATCTCCTCAGTCTTTCAGTGGAGAAGGACAGTGACCAGCAGCCTGTCGCTGAACTGCTCCTCTGCCTGTAGATGGGCTGTGCAGTGGATGCAGTGGATTGTCCATGATTGACAGAGACCTGTTCTGCGCCCGTCGTCTGCCACAGATGTCAGGTTGTCCAGCTCCTGTGCCCCAACAGAGCCCCGCCTTCCTTACTAGTTTGTCCAGATGGGAGGCATCCCTTCTTCTGCTGCCTCCCCAGGCACCTAAGGCGCCCTTATTTAATATGGAAGCCGAGAACGCCATCGGATTTTTCTTTTTTTTATCACTTGTTCTTCTCGTGATAACGCAGCACTGTATTCATCTCGTTATCTCCGACTATAACAAAGATTGTTTTCTCGTGATAACGAATTTAATTTATTGCGTTATCGTCGACATAACAAAGATCGTTTTCTTCAAAATCGAACGAGTTCATTAATATGTGTTCGTCTTGATTTTAACCTACAAGAGCTGCCACGAAACGGCTTCTGTAGCCACTGGCTGTAGCTGTAGTCTACCGGCAAGTTACACTTTACGTTAGTTTGTTTACGTTGACTGGGTTTGTTTAGGGGCTACCGGTTAGCAGATGAGAGGCTGAACAACACTCCTACTCTACGGCTGCTTCAGCTAAGGTAACATAAATGTAGGCTAACGTTAACTTAGCAATGTAATGTGAAACATAATTAAATGTTTATTAATTCATTTAATAGTGCTTTGATATGTGTCGTGTTTATTATTATGGTTTGTGGCACAGCATTACAATGGTCAACTCAAAATGTGGCTATTAAAAATTCAGAAGAACTATGACAACCCTTTTGTATAAGGGCCAGCAGTCAAGAATTGAATAACTTTGTTGCATCTGCTAACAATGACTACATTTACTGTTGAATTCTATAGATCCCCATGGACCAGTCTCTCTCAGCCTTGAGAGAAAGGGGTTTTCCTGAGGAGAACCTGGCAAGAAGACCTAAGTTAATACTGGTAACTACTAAATTGCAGCAAAGGTTGGACACACACCTTTGCTGTTAAAAACAAATAAACAAAAACAGCTATGACCAGTGTAAGAATAGAATAGAATAGAAACTTTATTTTTCTAAAACCAATGGGTAACATAAATTTATCTTAATTTATCACAAGAGGTTTGTGTAATGTAGTTGGTATCAAGCTGGTTGAACTGGTGGCTCAGTTGGTGTCCAGCTGAAACCAGCTAATGTCATTGTGGTTGTAGTGGAGAAACTACTAGTAATGTTCAGACTGGGCATTAGTTCAAGGTTTATCACCAGGTTCACACGGTGTGTAGGCTAGAACACCAACATGCCTTGTGAACTTGTCCATGGTCTTGCTGACACTTGCTGATATACTCACCTCTACACGTCAAGACCACAGTAAGTCCAGATTCCTGGCCAGTTAACAGCCAACAAGAAAGCGGCGCAAACGCAGTCTTTGAAAATCAAATAGAAGCAGTAGTGGTAGCTGAGATGGAAGAAGATATTATTCACATTGTGGATTCGGAGCAGGCTTCAAGTTCCACCAGCACGATGGCCATTGATTTCTTTGCAAATCCAGAGAATATAGTGGAGAAGCAAGTCATTGTGATCCGCAAAGCACACTGTCTTGTGGATATGATTGAAGCATTTACAGACAACTGCATAATGGATGCTAATATTTCAATCAGTCATGTGCCTGAACGTGTCAAGGTTGAGGCTGGAGTTGGGAGTGGAGTCACCAGAGACTGCCTCACTGGTTTCTGGGATATGTTTTATGCAACAAAGACCTGTGGAACCAACTACAAGATCCCAATTTTGCACCACAAATTCCAAGAGAAAGAGTGGACTGCTGTTGCTCACTACCTTTGAGCTTGGGGAGAAAATCACCTGGAGCCAGGTCAGGTGATTAGGGAAGTTTGTTTTAGGATTGTTTCCTATTCCCAAAGCTCAAAGGTGTCATCAAGGGGACACGTTTCCAGACGTGGAACCATCAAAAGGGCGAATCTGTCCAAGACTGTATGGAGGCAGAGAAGTATGGGAAAGTGCGTTCGACTTTCGAGTTTGTAGTTTAGATATGAAATGCATTTTTTGTGACCCCAGTCCTGTTTCTTTTTTGATGCAATGATTTACATTAGGGTTTCAAACCTCCACCAAACAGTGCTCAAACTAGTTAGTTTGACTTTAAAGCTGAGTGTGTGTTTAGTTGCAGCCAGCAGACTAAAGATAACATCTTAACCAGCAGAGAATCATTTCTCTACACCAACAGCTGTTTGACTGAATACTTTACACCCAGCAGCCGCTCAAACACAA
Source organism: Morone saxatilis (assembly GCF_004916995.1). Taxonomy (NCBI): domain Eukaryota; kingdom Metazoa; phylum Chordata; class Actinopteri; family Moronidae; genus Morone; species Morone saxatilis. The sequence continues at coordinate 224,001 of NW_023339651.1, read as the reverse complement.
TCAAATTTTTATTTAAGGTGGAAATACTTATGTCAACTGTTCAGACTCTCTTTGTCTGTTAGATAGTGTGATATTATGTACTAGAGAGAGAGAAAAGAGAAAAATCATCATTTGACATTCTGCTGTACGTTGGTCCTGGAGAACTACTGCACAGGACGGATCTTCATGCTGATGGTCTTCAGGGAGTAGTTAAAGCCCTTCCAAGAATACCACTCCACTCCAATATCATGGATGGTGCTGTCAGCCCCCCAACGATAAACCCCATTGGGGTTGGTACGGTAACACGTATTGTACCAGAACTCCCCCAGACCTGATCTAGCACAGTCCTACAGAAACACAACATGAATCACAGTGTTACACATTAAAGATGCTACAGCCCAGTTCATACTCCATGATTTCAGCCCTGATTTTTCACTCGCCTATTTTGAGAGATCGCTGACAAATGCTCCCTGACTGCATTGTGTCAAGGACATGATCAGAGGGCTCAACAAGAGCCTTGTAGAAACTTCAAAAATATCTAGCAGGCTAAAGCTCTGGTGGAGTCAGGTAGCAACAAGATAATGACAGCCAGTGAGAGCAGTTTTTTTCCAGCACCAGAAAACCAAGGTACTAACTAGTGGTAACTACTATGGTAATGATAACAACCGTGTTTGTTCATGAAGCCTGGTGTTACTATTCTGTGGTTGATAAGTGAAATGTGTTAACTGCTTTGCAGACTGGAGTCTCTGAATATCAGAAAAACAACTTCTGCTATCACTAACTCACCTGCCCCTCCATCGGTGAATCCAGATACATGCAGTCTGTATCCGTGGGACTCTGGGTCGATGGAGAATGAGGAGTAACAAGCAAACACTTTATTTCCCTCAAAGTCCTCCATGTCAACCAGCACCTCGTACTTTTTCCTAAGAGTCAGGTGGAAGAGATTCTCAAGACCTGGAAACAAACACACAAACACAGAAACATCTAGAAACAGTTTCAGGAAGTCACACGACTGTTACTTTGGTTCCATTTCTCACCGAGCCAGTACTCTCCAGCAGCGCTACCGAAGCCCGTCTTGTACTGGTCCCAGGCTCTGTAGAAGTTCACTGAGCCGTCCATCCTCCTCTGGAACACCTGGATGGGTGTAAATCATATTTTACTAACATGATTTATTGTGAAGGTCCGACAGGAAGTGTTCACACTGGAGGTCACTTGTTTGTGACTCATTGACGCTGACTTCAGTTAAAATAGTACTAAGTAATATAATACTTAAGAATCTTTGTCACACATGACTTTAAAACATTATTTTCCCCCACTACTATTTCACCTGAAACAAGATATATATATATATATATATATATATATATATATATAGTATGTTATTATTTATGTTTTTATCACACTATTACTCATAATTATTATAGCTTTTTTATCATTTATTGTACTTTTACACTTTTGCTATTATTCAGTCCCTCCAGAAAAACGCGATTATGCTATAATTCAATGCATAATCAGCCAAAGTCTGCATATTTATGCGGGGGCCGCAAAATATGCGGGGCTTGCATGATTTCATAATCCCCGCATTTTCGTTGCAAAAAAGTCACATATGTTTCTTCGCAGAAAGTTGAAAAATGTTGCGTTTACT
>NW_023339651.1:216347-222352 GCF_004916995.1 Morone saxatilis | reverse complement strand
TCTGGGCGGTGTGGCGTGTAGCTCCTGGCCTCTTGCTGGCTGGGTACGGCTCTCCTCAGTCAGTGGGTCCTCTACCCCGAGTGGCTGGCTCGCCCTTGGGAGGGGGAGGCCAACAACGGCCTGGGTGGGATCACTCGGTGGTGGGGGAAGTGGACTCATAGTTGGGTGAGGATCCCTTCCCTCTCTTCTTCTTCTCCTCCCTTTTTAAACCCTCACTTCCTTCACTGTTTATTTAATAAACTGTTAAACTCCAGTTTAATACTGTTAATAATTTATAAGATTGTGTTAAATTTGTGACATTAACAGTAAAAAAGTAATCAGTTTGGTGGTAAGTTTGTCAATGCGGATTAGTTAGTTTTTATCAGTGTAAAACAGCAATAATTACTGTATTTTCACAGATAATCATTTTATAACAGTTCTATAACTTTTAACATTCACATTAAATAATCACAATCCAATAAAACAGCACTCTGCTGTAAATGTAAGGCACTGATCGTATCTGTGTGTAATACGCAGCAGTGTGCACCCCCCGTGAGAGCTTCGATGAAGACCATTCGTTTTTACACCTGTACAACCTATTCTCGACATTTAAACCACGGATGTTGCTAGAGTTACAATTAACAACTAAAACAGCCTGTACTTGCGCTCTACTTATCAACGTGAACCTTGACTGTAATTTTACAAGTTATTTTCTGTATGTTTTTGCCGCCACAGCTGCTGAATATTACAGTTTTTATAAATCTTTTTCTACAGTGTTGACCCCCTCACCCTCTCTCCCCCTCTCTCCCCCTCCAGGTCCCATCTGCAGTGTCTGTGTGGTGAATTTCGGGGCTCGGCCCGTCACCGTCTTCAGCGGCGTGATGGTGGCGGGGGGGTTGATGCTCAGCGCCTTCGCTCCCAACGTCCCCTTCCTCATCTTCTCCTTCGGCATCGTGGTCGGTAAGGCTGCCGCTCTCGTTCTGGTCTCGGCCTCGTAGCGCCAGTGAATTAATCGCAGTTGGTGGTTTCTGGTCCTGGTGTGAGCGTTATTTCAGTCGGCCTGCTGGGAAGGTGGGAATCTCTCTGTTTGTATAGCTGTGCGTCGTAAAGAGCAGACAGGGTTGTGCTCAGCAGCTGCTACGGTGTCCTGAGAGGATCACAGTGCATTGTTACAACCTCACGGTGGTGAGGGCGGTTTGAGAGCCGGTTTGGTGCCTAATCCTGAACCAGTTCAGGAGTCTTAGTGGACACTTTCTGTCAAAGAAAACCAACGTTAGCAGAGAGAGTTGGACACAGAGGTCAGACTGATTGTGTCCTCTGTGTGTCTCAGGTGTCGGTGTGGGTCTGCTGTACACCGCCACCCTCACCATCACCTGTGTGTACTTTGAGAAGAAGAGAGGCCTGGCGCTGGGGATAGTGACCACAGGTACGTCTGCCACACTTCCTGTCTGCAGGTAACGTCCATCTAGTCAGGCTCACTCTGATGACCTCTGAATGACCTCCTCACCTGTCTGTCTGTCTCCGGCGCTCAGGTACGAGTGTGGGTGGCTTCCTGTACTCGGCGCTGCAGAGCGAGCTCATCGAGCGGTTTGGTCTGGACGGCTGCCTGCTCGTCGTCGGAGCGCTGGCGCTCAACGTGGTGGCGTGTGCCGGCCCCATGCGACCGTTAACCCCGCCCAAATACTACCTCAAACAGCGTGCCGCCATCTTAGAGCGGCGGCTTCAAGAAGAGGAAGAAAAGCCTTCAGCCAAAGATCCAGTTATCGCCATGGAAACCAGGGAGCCGTTGGTCAGGGGGAGGAGCTTATTCAGCGGTTCGGCCTTCGTCAGGATGATTAAGATGAAGATGGGGCGTTATTCTCAGTGAGTGAAATAAATGAAACAAGAAAAAACCGATTCTCGATGATAATAAGTTTAAACTTCTCCTCTGTTCTCCTCAGATGTTTGTCCTCCATGTTGTCTGTCCTTCAGGACAGAGTCCTCATGGCGCTCTGCGTCTCTCTCTTCCTCTTCAGTGTCGGTCAGTCTTTCTGCTCTTCTTCTTCTGTTGTTACTAAATCAAACTGACCTCTAACCAGAGGAGTCGTCACCAGCTGAACCTCCTCACCTGTAACCTCCTCCCGCAGGTAACTTCCCCCCTCAGATCTTCCTGGAGGACCTGGCTCGGAGCTCCGGGATGACGGAGGGCGTCGCCTCCATCTCTCTGGTCTCCCTCAACGCCATCGGGGCCGGTGTGGGTAAACTGGGGCTGGGTGTCATGGCCGACGTGCCGTGGGTTGACAGCGTCCTCCTGTACGCTCTGACGGTGGGAGTCGGTGGGTTGGGAGTTCTGCTCATCCCCCTCGCCAGGTGAGACCCTGAGGACAGGTATCAGTAGGACAGTAGATTGTAATAAATACATACAATTATATTATAATAACTGTTTCAATAACGTTTCAGCTCATACCTGGACCTCCAGGTGCTGTCGGTGGTCCTGGGCTTCCTGAGCGGGAACTGGACTCTGATACCGTACGTCACCAGTCAGGTGGTCGGCGTGGAGAAGCTCGCCGAGGCTCACGGGATCCTCATGTTCTTCGGAGGCGCCGGCCTCACGCTGGGTCCTCCTGTCGTAGGTAAAGCTCGTTCACTTTGCAGCTACACGGCGTCACTAATCGGTACCCACATTATTAAAGCATTAATAATAATAAAGACGCTGCCGTTACCATAGTAACTGCCTGTTTCCTGTCTAGCAGCCTCTCATTGGCTCCTGTGTGTCTCTGCAGGTTGTTTCTACGACTTCACTCAGTCATACAACGTCGCCTTCTACCTTAGCGGCGGCTGCATGACGGTCGGCAGCGTCGTCCTCTTCCTCGTCGCTGTCCTACCACGAACAGATACTCCTCCTCTTCCTCCTCCTCCTCCTGACACCGAGCTCATCAGCTGCACCGTTACCACGCCAACAGACGCTACCTCACCTGACACCTGAACAAATCTGGACCCTGATCCGGACTTAATGTTTACAGGAAGGAATTTTTTACTGGATTTTTACTGAAAGAATAAAACTAGAACAGAGTCTGATTGGTCCTCTCAGTGGACGCTTCCACAGGTCTGGAAAATACTTGAAAGTGCTTGAATTGATCAGAATCTCTGAGTTTGACCAACCAACAGTCGAGTTTCAAACAAATACGCAGCCGATCTGAGGGGTACAATGCAATTAAAATGGAGATTATTTCCAGGATATTTGGTCATTTTAGTCAATTTCCAGGTTTCCAGCTGTATGAAGCTCTGTGACTGCGAACGGACGCAGTTAGGTGCCAAATAAGGAGAAACCAGAGTGAGTGGAAGTGATTTATATCAGTGTGAGCTGACTGACAATCAGAACGAAAGAACAGTGCTCAGAAAACCTTGGTGAGACTACAGATATTTAATGTCGCCACAGAGAGAAAAATAAATATACACATTTTCACTAATTATTATAAAGTGTGACCGAACTTTATCTTTAGCGCTCAGTAGCATTTCGAGCACTCAGTGTAGTAAAACGTGACCACAATCAATATTTTTTCTCCGCCACAATAAAACAATTAAGTAATATTTTTGGCGGCTTTAAAAGCGGCCTCATGTTTGTGAAATTAAAGGTTGAAACGTTTCTGAGGTCGTTTGGTGCTAATTAAAAGAAAATTCTGGTTTATATACAGTTTGATTTTAGTCTTGTTTTTCTGGATCTTTTGTATTTTTACAGTTTTTATTCATTTTACTGAAAACGTGTTTTTTATAAGTTTGTTTTTATCATTGTTTTGTATTGCTAGGTGTATGTTGTTTTGTTAATTTTTTGAAGAAAAATCTGTTCATGTGACAAAAAAGAAAAAGATGGAAATGCACTTTAACTCTGAACATATTTTAGTTTGTTTAAAGGGTTAAAAAAGAGTTTTACTAATTACATTTTCTTAAATAAAAACAAACGACAAAAGTTTATATGTTATGAAGTTATTTTTTGTCCTTTCTGCCAGAAAATGAAGTTGTTTTAAGTCTCTGCAAAGCCACCAGATTCCATTCATAAAACCAGTAATTTTACCTCACAGAGTTTATGCCTCCATCGGTTAGCTTGTTATTGTGTGACTTAGGTCAATGCTGTAGATACAGGGCATAAGTCAATGTTGTAGATACAGGTCAGTGGTCAGTGTTTTTTGGCCCTGATTGCTGACTGCAGTTAGACCCTCTGAGAAGAATATAATTCATTATTTGAAGATATAAAAAGGGGAATTCAGTGGATGCATCCGGATATTCTGGATTCATTTTTGTACAGTGGCATGAAGTGGAGACGGCCATCTTTATACGTTGATGTGTAGTAGACAGTAGGACCTACTTTATAGCTACATTAGCTAGCTCAACTTTCTAACTGTATTCAGTGATTTTGGTGAAACTGGAGAAAATATTTCCTGGTTTTCCCTCTGTCATCCTCCGGCTGCTCAGCTTCAACTCTCTGTGATTTACAGAGTTTCCTGATGGACAGATAGCTTTAGCTAAAAATCTATACACCCAATCAATATCTATGATAATTCCCTACTGCCTGTTTTTACAGAAATATGTAAACATAAGGAAACAGCTCTTTAATGACTTTAATGAGAACAGATGTTTACAGAGGTCCTCAGCGAGTTGGTCAGAAGTACGGTGTGGGGTCGCTCCTGTTGCACATCTGGACGTGGACGTGTGAGATGATTCCTGGGAAAACCGTCTGCATGGGCAGCATGACGCCGATCCTCTGCCCCTTCCTCACTGAGCCGGAGGTTCGGTCCGGATTCACAGGGAACAGCTTGAAACACAGACCTGCAGACACAAACCACGATCAATACCACGATCAATGCCACAATCAATACCACGGTTAATGTAATAAGTGTGTTGACCGACCCTCTCCTCTCAGGCTGATGCCGTTGTTGAGGACCACCTTGTCGGGGGCGGTGAAGGGGGTGACGGTGTTTCCGTGGAGCGTCACGTCAAACGGAGCGTAGACGATCGATCCGTCGCTGCACTCGATGTCCAGACCTTTGTGCTCTCTGCTCCCCCTGAAACACAGCAGACAACATATAAAAAGGGGGTTTCACGTCATGACTGACAGCTGAGCCCTACTCGCATTGAGTCGGCTGGTCGGGACCTTGACACCACAGCACCGACCCCGATCACGACTGCGCAGACTCTGGCTCCGAATGGAGGAAGATTGCAACAGACGTATCATTTCTGCACACTGCAAAAGCCCCAACATACTGCTCATTTTAAAACGACCACAGAGAGACTAAAACAACCACAGAGAAGACACTTAAAACAACCACAGAGAGACTAAACAACCGAGAGACCTAAAACACCACAACGAGAAACACAACCAAAAGAGACAACAAACAACCACAAGAGACAAAATAACAGAAGAACAACAAACATGGCGGACTTGTGTAAGAAGAGGACCGTTCCCTCTGAGACTCATTACAATATGACACACTGTGAGCTTTAATCCCTGGTCCTTGGGGGTTCTTTAATATTCACTCTGTGAGGGCAGAATAAAGACAGAAAACCTGGATCCTACATTCCCACAAGCACCTGAGCGGCTCTCCCTTACGCGGGGCTCCGTAGCGTCCCTGTCCCAGCGGGTCCGCGTCCTCCTGCTGTTGGCTGAGTTTTCACCGCAGACTGACCGAACTGCACACCGTCACACACAACAGCACAGTGACACACCAACACACACAGTGATTGAATGTATTGAGGTCATGTTGCTTTATATTGACTTTTCTTGATTTTGTAACGTCAATGCTTAAGTTAAATCCTCTAAGCATGATAATCTGTTTAATATATTTATATAAGTTTAATGTGGGATTGTACTCTTTATTATTAACTATTCAGGATGCTACGGTTAATTTAAATGACTTTGTTTTGATTTTTTGGTTTGAGGATCAAGTAACATTTATTATTATTACTTTGAAAAAGTGTATTGATGATTTATTTACTAAGTCATGTCTTTGTTGTGTATTGTAAAGGTTATCAACCATTTCTGCCTAATCCCC
>NW_023339651.1:205978-216247 GCF_004916995.1 Morone saxatilis | reverse complement strand
AAGCCCCTTTTTCAGCTCCCGGTGCTAAAAATCCGTTTAATATGTTGTCCCCGTATAGAGGACATATCAGATATTAAACTGATAAGAACAGATACTACACTTGATCTTAGCCAAAAGGCCGAGAAGCGATGACCTCTGGGCCCATGCTGCCCGAGGCCACCTCCTGGGACAGCTGTCCCTTGCCGTGGTGAGATGGTTTTCCCTGTGCATGACAAAGGCAGCTGCTCTGCAACTCCGCCCATGGCTCCTCCCTTTTAACGAGGGATAACCACACTGGGGAGGCCGGCTTCCCCCGCCGTCAAAACATGTACGTTAGCTGGAGTCTCCAGTCAGTGGCCCGTGACCGAGGCACTGGCTCAGATCAGGAGCCGGCCCCCGGGAGCTGCTCACTGCTTCTAACACTTGGGTTGGAGGTCAAGCCCAGATAATGAGTTTCTCTGCAGGGGGAAATAAGTAAAGGATTTGTTCCCCTTAGCCTCACGGTCGCGTTTGGTACCGAATTCTTCATTTTCACAAACGCACAAGGCTCAGCAAAAACTGCAAAGCCCGCCAAAAATAGCTTTAACTCATTGGTGTTCCTCTCCACGGAAGTCTTTAGTAAAAGGCGAAAGACTTGTGCGTGATGAAGAGAAACCCGAGAAAGTACGGCCATGTGCTCAAGAGCTGCCCGAGGTCTGCTGTCGTCCCAGCCACCACCCTCGTGGTTAGCCTCCCCTCTGGCTCGTTGCCGACCAAGACCCCAGGCCACGGCCATGCCCCTGGTCCCGCCCACACCCCCTTTCCAGCCGCTTTAAGGATTACTGTTGATTGCCACCAGCTGCAATGGCCGACATACAGTGGTTTTAGACTGGGAGCCCACTGAGTTGCCGCAAGGGACACCAGTGAGCCCACAGAGTGTTCTCCCACCACTGCGGGACCAAAAGACTGCCACCCACCTCGACCCTCGTCCGTGGGTCCAGCGTCGCTTGGGGAGACGAGCTTCTCGCATCGCAATTGGGCGTTTGTTTTTCCACAAGGCAGGAGGAGGGTGCACCGTTCCCGGCGGCACTGCAGTACCGGGTCGATGCGTGGAGTGAACGGAGCAAGCCCCTTTTTCAGCTCCCGGTGCTAAAAATCCGTTTAATATGTTGTCCCCGTATAGAGGACATATCAGATATTAAACTGATAAGAACAGATTTTTTTTTCTTTTGAGAAAAAATTTATTGACACTCATTTCTATCATGTTTCATAAGATTTTCACACTTTTAAAACCATACAAATTTCTTTTTAAAAGGATATAAACCAAAACAAACACATACTGTAAAATCACATTTAAATGTTAAACGCAATTGTTTAAAGTTTTGCAGTTAATAGTTGAAAGGTGGTTAAAGGCATACATTAAAAGTGTGTTGAGTGACTATGTTAAAAAAACATCTTTTCTTTCTTTTTTTGAAAAGGGGCAATGCATTGGTTAAAAAGGTTCAAAAGGTTATTTTCACAGTTCATTTTTGTGCAGGAGCGTGGTGAGTCCTTTTCAAAGCCACCTCTATCCACTCCTCCAAAGCAGATTAGATCTCTCGGGATCCTGTCGTGATGCTTAGTGGAGATCCTCGCCCTGTTGCTCCTTCCCACCTGCCTCACCCGGAGAGTCAGGCCGCTGCTGCTTTGAACTTTGACCGTGTGACACCGGCTCCTTCGTCCGAATGGGCCCAGAGGCGATTCTTCTTTGTGGCTGTGTCCTAGGCCCGCCGCCTGCAGCAACGGTCATTTGGACTGTTGCTGCGGCCATTCGGATCACAGCCACGGGGGGGATCTGCTTGTGCTTTCTTACCAGCAAGTTTCTGGAGGTCCAGATGGCTTCCTTGATGGCGGCTAGGGTGAGCCGTTGTTTAGCCAGATCATCTGCTGGTGTATTGTTTCTTTGGCTCACCCCATATAGCACCAACTGTGCTGTTAGGACCTCCCTTGCTGGCAAGTACGGGAATTTTAAGGAGCCGGCCGTTGCCCACTGTTCGACAGCAGCGCTGCACTCCCAGAACAGGTGTCTCACCGATTCCGGCGCGCCACAACCTGGTCGGGGGCAAGTTTGCTGCGCCGACATGCCCCGGGAGTGCATTACGGACCTGACTGGGAGGATCTCGTGAGCCACCATCCATGACAGGTCCCGGAGTCTGTTTGGAAGAGCGGAGTGGTTCACATTGCGCCAAACTGTCGAGGGTTCCCCAAATGCGAGACCACGCACTGGGCTCACTGGTTCACGCTCCTGCACAACAGAGATCAGAAAACGGTGTTTAGTTAAAACTTGGACCTCCTCTTTTTCCAGGTTAAAATGTTTTAAAAACATCTGGATAAAAGTATAGGCTGGTGGTAGGCTAAATGACACAGGAAATCGGTGATCAGTTGGTACAATCTTTAGTTTTCTGAGGTAGGACCCCATCCAGAACTGTGTCATGGCTGCGGTCTTGGGGTTTTTGGATGGGGCTGTTGCATTTGTGATATGTAGTGCGGTGTATCTGCTTCCTAAAAACAAAAGCAAATCGGGCACTCCTTTCCCTCCTTTCTCTTTTGGTCTCTTCATTATGTTTCTTTTCAGCCGTTCCCACTTGGAGCCCCACAGGAAATAAAAGATGGCCCGTTCTAGGTCTAAAAGCACTTTCCTGGGTGGGATAAAAACAGAGCTGATTAGTAAAAGCAAAGGTAAAATCACTGCTTTGATGATTAAAACCTTTCCTTCCATAGTCAGTCCTCTAAGTCCCCAGTAGCCTAGTCTCTGTCTGACTTTCCCTACCATGTCTGTCCAATTTGTCCCCCCCCCCCCTTGACTGTCAAACTTAATCCCAAGTATCTTTTGGTCCGTCTGGGTCACTGTCAGGGGTAGTCCTGTCGTCTCCGTCGCCGTCCACGGTCCATAAAAGTGGGCTTGGGTCTTGCTTCTGTTCAACTTTGACCCAGAGGCCAGTCCGAACCAGTCAGTCAAGTCCAGCGTCCTGTTGACAGATAAAAGGTCCGAACATAAAATGTTAATGTCGTCCATATATAAAATGCATTTTGTCGCGAGTCCCCCGCTCCCTGGGACTCCTATCCCGTTGATTCGTTTGTCCCTTCTCAAGATCTGTGCCAGTGGTTCTATACAGGTAACGTAGAGGAGGGCAGATAACGGACAACCCTGACGGACCCCGCAGTTTATGTTGACTGCTTTTGTCAAATGCCCGTTAACCATGAATTTGCTGCTAATGCCCCGGTACAGCAATCCCACCCAGGCTATAAACCTTCTTGGGAACCCCATTTTTTGCAGTACCTGGAACAGGTACTGGTGCGAGACTCGATCAAAGGCTTTTTCAAAGTCTAAACTAAGGACTACGAGCCGGAAGTTTCTGTCTCTCGCGTAACAGATGGTGTCTCGGATCAGTACGAGGCTGTCGGTGATCTTCCTCCCCGGGACAGCACAGGCTTGATCCGGGTGAATCAGTTTTTCTAAAACAGACGACATTCGTGCTGCTAAAAGTTTGCTAAAAAGTTTACAGTCAAAGTTTAAAAGTGTGATAGGTCTCCAGTTTTTCAGGTCAGTCTTGTCTTTGTCTTTATAAAGGAGATTTACTATCCCTACTCTAAAACTGTCGGGAAGCCGGTCAAGTTGTTCAAAATCCATAAAAACAGCAAGTAGGTCAGGTGCTAAAATGTTCCAGAATGTCAAATAAAATTCCACAGGAAGCCCATCTTGTCCTGGGGACTTCCTCGTCTTAAAACTTTTAATACTTTTATTTAATTCGAACATTGTAAAATCTTGGGTTAGAAGCGTACTGTCATCTATTACTTGCTCTATATATTTTAACGTTTCTGTTATGGTATCTTGTTTGACCACTTTCTCTCTATAAAGTTCTTTATAGAAGCTTTCAATTATTTCTTTTATTTCCTCCGTTGTCTCAGCTGTGCGCCCACTTTCTGTTTTTAATTTTAAAATGGCTCCTCCTTTATTTATTATTTTCTTAAAAAAGTATCTCGTACACTTCTCCCCTTCCTCTATTTCTTTTTCCTTGCTTCTTAAAATGACACCTTTGCTTTTCATTTCTGCTAAAACAGACATCTGTGTTTTTACTTGAGCCATTTCTTCGTTAAAATCCATCCCTTGTTGGTTTAGTTTAAAATATCGCTGGAGTCGTTTTTGCAGCCCCAACATGCGTCTGTTGTCTCTATCCTTTTTTCTCTTACCTGCCTGCCTAAAGAAAGTCTGGGTCCTTCCCTTCACCATTTCCCACCAGTGCACACGTGTATCGTAGAGGTCTTGAAGGGTCTGCCACTCTTGGTACTGCTCCCTATACTGGCTAACTAACTCCCTATCTTCTAAGAGGGAGCAGTTTAATTTCCACAGACCACTTCCTGATGTCACACCAGTCGGGAGTGAAAGGGTGCAGGAGAGCATTGCGTGATCGGAAAAGAAAACGGGGGTTAATCTAGCATCGGTCGGCGGGCAATCCCGTGATAATATATAGTCTATACGAGAGGCTCTAGTGCCGTCACCACTGAACCAGGTGAAGCCTTCCTCTCTGGGATGCATGGTTTTAAAACAGTCAAGAAGTTTAAAATCCCTACATATTCCTTGAAATAAAACCGATGTTTTGTCTAATTTAAAATCTTCCCCTGTTCTTTTCCTATCATTTCTGTTTAAAATACAATTAAAATCCCCTCCTACAACTAAAGGTGCCCTACCTAGCATGTGGGGCTGCAAGTCTTCTAAAAGGTCATACCTGTCATTTTTGTCATTAAAGCCATAAATATTTAAGACGTTAAAATCTTTTCCCATAAAAGTCAAGTGTGCTAAAAGTGCCCGACCATCTCTCACCACAGTGCTGCCCTTCACCAAGACCAGAGGATTTTTGATTAGAATAGCCACTCCGTCGTTTTTGTTTTCGTTTGATCCGCTCCATATAGATGTTTGTGGCCATAACCTCTCCCAATCTCTGTAGTGATTTAAAAATGGCAGGCCACATTCCTGTATTAAAAACACATCTGACTTTATTTCATTGAGGAAGGATAAAACAGTCTGGGCTCTAACTCTCGACTTCACGATTCTCACATTGATGGTTGAGAAGGTGATTGTCATGAGTATGGTTAAAAACAACAGGTGTGACATTTTATTCTTTTTTTTTTTTTTTTTTTTATTAACAAACTAACAGGGAGGACCTAAGTTAAAAAGCAAATTGTCAATTTTCATGTGAATGGAGCTCTTCCTTCGCTTTTATGGTTGAAAAGCGCCGGGATTGAGCTCCATTTTCCCGTTGGACCCGAGGAGTTTGTCTCTCATGCCGTTTTAGGTCCTCAGGGGTTGATTGCAGAGCTATACTTAGGAATGAGATCTCATTGGGTGAGTTGGAGGGGAAGACTCTGGACTCCTCCACAGCTGGGCTGTCTGAGGAGTTCTCAGCTCTTCCCCTCTTCTGTGAGACTCCAGGAGACAATGAGGACAATTCTGAAATTGTTCTTTTAGGCCTGTGAGTATTGGGGAGGGCAGCATACTCGCTATCATCTTGGTATTCCGTGCCGCTTTCTGCCTGCATTGCCCCACTCTCCTCAAAACTCTCCTCTTGTGGGACAATTTCAGGCCCCTCCCCTACTCCCGCCTCTCCTAAGTCCTGTGCTCCAGTCACAGGTTTTGGAGGGAAATTTGAATTTTCAGGCCTGGTCTCCTCAGTTAGCTCTCTAAATGCTACTTTTTCATCACTGTTTTCAGATTGTTTTCCTGCTTTCAGTTTGTTGGCAAAAGACTTTGGGCAATCTCTGAAGAGGTGGTTCGTTTCTCCACAGAGATTGCATTTTCTGCCATTGGTGCACTCTTCAAAAGTATGTCCAATTTCTCTACATTTTCCACAGACTATCTGCTGACACGCTTCTGCCAGGTGCCCATTCTCACCACACTTGCGGCAGAGTTTGGGTTGTCCCTGGTAGTGAATGTAGCCTCTGTTATTTCCCAGGACTATCACAGACGGCAGATGTTTCAGGCCCTGGAAGCCCTGAGGGTCCTGCCATTGCTGGATTGGGACCCTCCAGGCACAGTTCCAGATGCCGTCTTCATCTCTCACTTTGGTAGCCTGTCCTTTAACAGTGCAGTATCTACCCAGCCATATACAAATGTCGTCCGCATTTACCGTTTCATTAAACATTCTGACAATGACCGTTTTGGCGGCATTATCAGTCAGTTTCTCCACTTTCAATGCTGAGAACTGGGCTTTGCAATTTTCCAGACGTGTCCAGAAGTCTCTCAGCAGAACAGCTGATAGAAAACTTACGTCAAAACCCTTTCTAAATGGTAGAGTGACTATACGGTTAATATCTTCTGGTGAAAATTTTTACTTCTTTTGAATGAGATTTCTGGAGAAGTCGAGTCTGGACATCTCCAGTAACTTTCCATCTTTTTCTGTGAATGTGAAGCGGACGCTGTGGTGCCTCCGCATGCCAGCATGGTTAGCCGACACACACTAAACAATAAAAGCAATGAAAGGTTCTAAGAGCACGTTATAACTTACGCTAAAAACATTAAATAAATATTTAAAACTCACTTACCTTTCCTTCTGTGTCTTGGTCCAGATGCTAAAGGAGCAGAGAACAGGTAAGTAGCTCTCTGGGACAATGGATTCGTATTTGTAAAATCAGTTGCAACTATAAATAAGCCACAACAGATTTGACAAGGAATGTCAGGCTCTCCTCTCAATATTCGGTATAAGAATAATGCCACAGACAGGCAAGACCTTTTACCAACGCAAGAGGTGACCGCAGTCTTAGCCAAAAGGCCGAGAAGCGTAGCATCTGATGAGAACAGATTTTTGTTCTCATCTCATTGTTTTGTTTGTTTCTTTTGAAATTTTTTTTATTGACACTCATTTTCATCATGTTCCATAAGAAATTCACACAAAACTTACAAGTTTCCTTTAAAAAAAACCAAAAACAACAAATCGATTGCAATCTGTAAAACTACATTTAAATATTTAACGCAATTGTTGAATAGTTTCCTCCCCTTTACAACTATTAACTGTAAAAACTTTTAATCACAGACGTCATGTCTGGTGGCGGTGTGTGAGCTTGTGAATGCGAGGACGCTAAGGACGCTAAACTCCTAAAGTTAGTATCAACTTGAAACCAAGGACGATCCTTTGAAATTAATTAATTACATAATTACCCTTAAATTGTTAAAGAAGAAGAAGCGGTGCAGGACAAATTCTGATGCTGAGAAAGTCGAAAAAACAGACACCAACTGCCTCACCAACCGGAATGGAGGCTGACAGTGAGTGTGGAAATCAACTCGAGTTAGCGGTATTAATCCGCTCAATAATAAGAGAAGAAATAAATGAAGCATTTGATAAACTGCAACCTCAACTGGATTGCTTAAAAGTGGGGCTGAAGGACTGTAAGGACAAAATGGTCGATGTGGAGCTGGCGCTTTCTAGCACACAAATGGGTGTAATGTGTTCCAAAAAGAACTGAGAAAAAACTGAAAGGTTGGAAAATTTTAGCCGTAAATGTAATATCAGAGTATTTGGCCTCGACAAAGATGTTGAAAGGGGATGTCCTACAGAATTCATGGCATCGTTCTTTAAAGAGGTATTCAAAGATAACACTCTTGTCAGCCTGAAGTGGACATTGCGCACAGAGTGAGGCCTGTAATGAAATCTGGTTCAAGACCGATGATCATCAGAATACAGAGGTACTTGGCCAAAGACGCTATTTTTCAAATAGCAAAGAAAGAGAGAGTACTGCATTTCAGGGGAATGAAAGTGAAAATCTTCCCGGATTTAGAAGCTGAGGTGTTCAAAAGAAGGGCAAAGTTCAAAGATTGCAGGATGAAATTACATCAAGCAGAAGTAAAACATGGTTTGATTCATCCAGCAACACTTATCGTAACTTTCAAAGGAGAGACAAAATATTTCCAAGACAGCAGACACCTTCTTCAACCAAACAATTAAACCGACACTGTCAGCAGGTTAAAGAGAGGAGAGGAGATGTGTAACGAGTGAACTTCAAAGGACCCCCAAAAGATCGGGTGGTAAGACATAAAAATACACTCCATGAGGAAAATGGACTTAACGGAACATTATAGTCTTCTTCAAACTGATAAAGAATGCATAATGAGGACATGGTCATTATGGTTTGAGCCAGGCACTAAAGAAATAACCCTAAGACATAAATGATGGAAGTGGCCTGAGAAAAGGGAAATGTGTTTACACTACTTTTACAATACTTAAATGTATTTAGAAATATATAGGATACTTTTCATTTTAAAAAACAGACTAGCTTAATTTTTGTTTTTCCTTGTGTTATGTGAATGTCAGTGTTGATACCAGAGAATGAATTTTGCTACGGGTTATAGAAAGCAACTCTAAAAATATTTAATTTAGTGTGAAACAGGTTCAGAGTTTCTGAGTTAATGAAAGGAGATAAGAATTTAAAAAAAGAGATCAGCTTGCTTAGTATTGCACAGATAGAGTGGCAATACTACAAATAATGAGTGAATTTGTGTACATGAGTGTATGTATGTGTATATGTTTAGATGTTGCTGTTAACCGTAATTTATGTTGCTCCAACATTGAGTTTATCAAAGTGAACAGGAAGAAAAAAGAGAATTGGTAATTGTTACATAAACTGCCCAAGAAAGGTATTAAAATTGCCTATATAAACATATGTATTATTACGAATAAATTTACTGAAGTAGAAGATGTGCTATTATGAAATAATCTACATATATCGGCTGTATCCGAGACACATTTAGACTCTACATTTGAGGATACATCACTGATGATACATGGGTGGAGGTGGGTGTGGTGGAAGGCTTGTGAGAGCAGCACCAGGTGAGTTGATTACCTCAGCTGCTAATCATTGTCTAATCACTCTACCTTTATGTTGCAGTAGTGTGCTGGACCTGGGGCCAGGAGACTCCACTAAGAGTGAGATCCAGAGACAGAAAGAGAGTTTGGTTGCGTGTTGTCTGTGGTGAAGATACGGTGTAAATAAAAGTTACGTGATACCACTTTGCAGCGTAAGAGTTTGTGTGCTGCAGAAACCCACTGAAGCTAGGGATTTGCTACAAATGTCTATTCAGAGATAACATTAACTCACATTTAATTCAAACATATGTAAGGTAAATAAAGACCTGGAGGGAAGCTCTGAATAGTGTGAAACTGGTGACAATATTTTAAATAATCTCACTGAAGCTGCTGACAAACTAAAACTACTGATAAACACAGTTAGTTACAAACTTACCTTCATGGTCAGATTTCTGCTGAATTGAGCTGATGGAAAACCTGATGTCAGTGTCTCTGGACGCTCTGATGTGTCTCTCTCTCTCTTTTATATTCCAAAGGTTAATAAATTACTGAACCCAGTGATAAAACACGTACTGTACGTCCTTGACTGTGTGTCTGTGGATTGTACAACAGTGGCAACCAAACCTGACTCGCCACCACGTTGAGAGGACATACACCCCCTTGTGGACAACTGTGGTAAAATATTTTAATTAATTTATTTGAGTTGATTTTTTTTTTATTTCTAGAGAATTAAGCTAATTAAAGCTTACAGGTGTGATATATATGGTTTGTTTGGATGAGTTTGAACTCACCAGCATGCAATACTGTTTAATGTGGCAGAGACTGTGATATTTATGCTTGTGAGGGAATATTTCACAGTAACTGAGTACAGTAGTAGTGGTAGTATAACACAGAACAGAGGAAGAACAGAGTGACTCTGTATCTTTACATGCTGCGGTAAAAGCATCTGTAATCTGATCACACAAATAAAAGAGGTTAGCATTAGCTTAGCATTAGCTGGGCCCGCAACGTCATATTATGTGACCCGCAAAGTGACGGCCTCCCGCCACTAGATCGCAGAGTTTAACAGGCGGTTTTCCAACAAGTGGAGATTAGAAATGTCAACAATTAATCCCCAAATGTCCTAGAAGAGAAAAATTGATGCAGGAGGAAGGCAATTTAATAAAAGATAGGAAAGCGAATATATGTTTGTGCTTCAAGGAGAAAAAACGGTGTGTCTTTTGTGTTATGAGGCAGTGTCTGTGGTAAAGGAGTACAATTTACAAAGACATTTCGACACCAAACACGGAGCTAAGTATGCTAAATTTAGCCTCCAACAAAAACGACAAATTGGCCAAGAATTTAAAGGCCGACTGCAATCGCAGCAGGAAATGTTCACAAAAGCTACAGCCAAAAATGATGCAGCAGTGAAAGCTAGCTTTATTGTGGCTGAAGAAATCGCCTGAGCTTCGCTGTGTTTTTCAGAAGGTGCATTTTT
>NW_023339651.1:205277-205878 GCF_004916995.1 Morone saxatilis | reverse complement strand
GTTGTGCTATTTGTGACTGTACGTCAAACAGCGTGCCCGTGGCGTTCGCCATAAAACAGATAGTATTCAACTTCAGTGTACATGGTCCAATCTCAATGAAACTTCACATGTTTGATAAGAGTCCCGCCCTGAACACATCTACATGACAATATTCAGATATAGTGATAGCGCCACCTACTGGCAACAGGAAGTAAGTAATGCGTGGCTGTTTTGATCTGTTTTTCGTGAAATGTTCATGTTGGGGTCCACACATGTTACGCCGGCACATGACACAGCTGCTGAACAGCCCAACAAGTGTCGAGTGTGAGGGCCCGTTCATCACTGCTTGCAGCTTTAATTATTGTTGTAATCATTATTATTAGTCATCGTAGTAGTAATTCTCTAGTGCATATGTGTCGAACTCAAGGCCCGCCACGTCATTTTATGTTGCCTGAGAGAGCTTGAAATTAGTATGGCTATCTTAAAATAAAAGTCTATCCTAATTTAAAGCGTATATTGACCATAAACTACATCTTACACAATGCACGTCGAATTCGTGATCCGCGAAGTGACGGCCTCCCGCCACTAGATTGCAGTGTTTCCGCTACAGCATTTAACAGGT
>NW_023339651.1:202611-205191 GCF_004916995.1 Morone saxatilis | reverse complement strand
GATGGGAATATATGTTTGTGCTTCAAGGAGAAAAACCGGTGTCTCTTTTTTTATGAGGCAGTGTCAGTGGTGAAGAAGTGCAATTTACGTAAGCATTTTAACACCAAAGCCTCCAAGAAAAACAACAAATGGCCCAAGAATTAAAAGGCAGACTGCAATCGCAGCAGGAAATGTTCACAAAAGCTACAATCAAAACTGATGCAGCAGTGAAAACTAGCTTTATTGTGGCTGAAAAAATCGCCCGAGCTTCGCAGTGTTTTTCAGAAGGTGCATTTTTGAAGCGGTGCATGCTGAAGGTGTGTGAGCAGGTGTGCCCCGACCAGATACAGACTTTTAAAAATGTCAGTTTGTCAAGAAACACCATTGCAGATGAGTTAAGGAACTCGCAGGACAAAACAGCTGGCCGAAGAGACACACACTTATCAGGCGTTTTCATCTGCTGTTGATGAATGAATGAATTGATGAATATTAATCCTGTTTGGGCTGCAACTTAGACTGTGTTTTAAATATTGGCCCCTTGTGTGATTGAGTTTGACACCCCTGCTCTAGTGTTTATGTATGTTCATAAAATAACACATTGTGTATTTATTTTCTGTTATTGTAATTATTATTATTTGATAAGATAAGAGATAAGAGATAAGAGAGATTTTATTTGTTACTTCTTTGTACCTGCAGCCAGTAAAGAAAAACAAAATACTACTACAAAAAACAAAATACTACTACAGTAAAACAGTAGTGATTGCACAAGTGAGTCAGTTTCATAGAGAACACCGAAAGAACATGAAAACTGCTCACTCAGAGGCCACGCTTACCATAATAACCCTACTTTAGGCCCAACAAAATTCTGATGGTGAGATTCGGAGCCAAAACAACCAAACATGTGATTATTTTTGGACAAGAAGAAGAAGAAGAAATCTAGGCTCCAGTAAAGTGAGAAATAAGTGGTCAGACACTCATTCCAAGAACTGTAAGGAACTGGAACTTTCCCAGAGTTGTTAGTTGGAGGAGCAGCAGCTCTCTGTGGGATTTGCTGGAGTGCTCGTTAAACTGAGACAGCGGGGGTTTGTACTGCGCTTCCATCAGTACACCTGGAGAATGTCCGCTCTCTGGCCAACAAGATGGATGAACTGCTGCTCCTCAACAGAACAAATACAGACTTTTACAGGTCTGCTGAAACCTGGCTCAGTGAGCACATCCCAGACACCTAACTCCACCTGCCGGGATTTCAGCTCCTCCAAGTGGACCGTGTAACGGAGCTCGAAGGGAAAACAAGGGGAGGCAGAATCTGCTTTTATATTAACGAAGGTTGGTGTACAGATGTCACAGTGCTCAGCAATGATGTTTACATCCCACCTCAGGCCTGTAAGTGAGTCGTTACTACACCTGGCTGACCAGGTAACAAACATGGAGAAGAAACAGACTCCCTGCTCATTGTTCTCTGGGACTTTAACAGAACACACCTGAGCGTCCCACCAGGGATACTAACACTCTGGACCACTGCTACACCACAATAAAGGACACCTCACTCTGTTTCCTGTGAAGCCATGGGGCTCTCTGATCACTGACCCCACCGTACAGGCAGAAACTTATTTTTTGCTGAGCCTGTGGTCAAGACTGTGAGAAGATGGACCAACGAGTCAAAGCTGAAACTAACTACAGGCCTGCTTCAACTGCACTGATTGTAGTGTTTATGAGGCTGCAACCACAAACCTGGATGAACTCACTGACACTGTGCCATCAGTTTTTGTGAGGACGTGTGTGCAGACTAAGACCTTCTGCAACAACCACAAACCCTGGTTTACAACCAAACTTAGGCAGCTACGTCAGACCAAGGAGGAGGCCTACAGAAGAACAACCAGGTCAGAAATATGCTGATAAAGGAAGTCAAAGCAGCAAAGAGGAGCTACTCAACGACCCTGTGTCAGTGTGGAGGCCAGCAGAACATCACCAACTACCTACATCCCCTGCCACCCTGCTACCCTCCCCTCTGTCCCCCCACCTACACTCAGGATCTGTGAAGAAGATGTGTGTCAGGTCTTTCAGAAACAGAAGATCAGGAAGGAACCAGGACCAGAGTGTCACCATCCTGCCTGAAGATCTGTGCTGACCAGCTGGCCCCCGTCTTCACACAGATCTTCTACAGATCACTGGAGTTGTCTGAAGTTCCTTGCTGCTTCAAACGCTCCAATGGTGGAGCTGAACAGCTGGCCCTCTGCTGTGGTCAGAACAACCTGGAGCTCAACAAACTGTGGAGATGACAGTGGACTTTAGGAGGAGCCCCCCAACTCTGCCCCCATCACCATACCCCACAGCCCTGTGTTTGCAGTGGAAACCTTCTGGTTGTCAGAGGATGTACTTCCTGTTCCAGCTCAGGAAGCTCAACCTGCCTCAGGAACTGCTGATCAGTTCTACACCGCCATCATTCAGTCTGTTCTCTGTTCATCCATCACTGTCTGGTTTGGATCGGTCCAACAGACTACAGCGGACAGTCAGGACTGCAGAGAGGATCATTGGTGCCAACCTGCCCTCCATTCAGGACCTGTACTGGTCCAGAGTCAGGAAACATCACTGCAGATCCAT
>NW_023339651.1:202317-202515 GCF_004916995.1 Morone saxatilis | reverse complement strand
AACAGTTTCTACCCACAATCCATCACTCTGACCAACAGTTAACTGCAGACTCACAGTGTCAGGAACAATCCCTGTACAATAACCCTCTAACATCTACTGCACCTGGAGACTATTTATTATTTATTTTTCCATTATTAAAATTCAGTTTATTTAAAAAACAAACATAAATACATTAATTTAACTATATCTACTTTTACT
>NW_023339651.1:195625-202217 GCF_004916995.1 Morone saxatilis | reverse complement strand
CACACACACACACACAGTGCCAGCTGCTGTCAGGGCAGGCTGCCATGTTAGCATGTTAGCAGCTAGCTCAGCAGCTAAAACCAGCTGTCTGTTCTTTTTATTGCTCAGATTGTGTTTGGTTACTTTATTTGCACCCGTAGGCAAAGACAGACTTTCCTCTTGACCCGAAAACTTTTTTTTTGAAGGACAATTTTCTTTCTCTGCCCAAAAAGAATAATTAAAACTCAAGTATGATACTCCCCAAACAAAGTCTGTTGTTTTGAAAACATATCAAAGCCCAAAATGCCTGCGTTCTAATTAACCAATCCTGAACTATCACAAAAGGCGCTAACTCTTCTTACCAAAATGGTTCATTTGATCCTGGACGAGCCCCCAATTCAACCAACAATAAGTCATTTTTGGTTCTGACGTGAAAGACTGATGTACAAACATTACTGTACTTCTGTGTTTGATCAGCAGTGGGCGCTGCAGGCGTCAGAGCATCAGAAATTGCACATTCTGGTTCACACCATGAAACACCTTTATGATGAAACACAAAACACATCGGTTTAATACGAGTGCGGCTGTGCCCTCCTTCACTAACCGGTCCACTAACCGGTCCACTAACCAGTTCACTAACTGGTTCCCAGTGAGCTGCAGGTTTATCTCTGTGTGTCCTTCTGCTCTGATAACTGCTGTTAGTTTAAAAAGATTTCAGAGACAGACAGACAGACAGACAACAAAGGAGAAACAGAAACAAGTGAAAAAAGGAAAAGGAGTGTTGATGGAGGAGGGGAACTGCTGCTGCCACAGCAACCAGAGCTCCCTGCTCTCAATCAGGTCCTCAGGGAGACCCCCAAGCTCCGAGTGTGTGTGTGTTTGTGTGTGTGTGGTGGTGTGGTGGTGTGTGTTGAGTGTGTGGTGTGTGTGTGTGTGGTGGAGGCTTTGCCCTGGATTACAGAAAGAATCACATGTTACTTGCGACAGGAAGAGAAGAAATGGATTATTATGGTCTGGGACACATACACACAACTCGTTCGTCGTCTTAAAGGACACATCCACTTTCTTTGGCAAACAAGAGGATTTTCCCTCTCTCTCACTCTATCTCTCTCTCTTTCTCTCTGTCTCTTTCACTCTTTCTGTCTCTCTCTCTCTCTCTCTCTCTAACTCTTTTTCTCAAAAGTCAAAGGTCTCTCGCCCACCACAGGCCTAGTCGTCGTAACCACGGCAGTGGAAGATCAAAACATCACACGTGTCCCCCACAATACACCTGACCTTGTCTGATGTAAACTGACCTGAAGATTAAAGACAGGAAGAAGAAACAGGATGGGGGAGGAGTCAGCAGTCTGATCCTGATGACCCTCAGTAATACTGGGTCTGTGTGGACCCTGCAGTTCGAGTTCTGGGTTCCTGGATACCAGATGGAGATCCCGGTGTCGTAATAAACTAAATGACTAACACATCGATCGGCACCAACCAGGCCATGCTAGCATGTCTGGAAGAAGGCTAAATAATCCTCCAGTTAGGCTAAATTTTGTTGAAAACTGACATTCTCAAAAAGATCCACTGACCTCTGACCTCAAAATATCTGAATGAGAATGGTTCTACGGGGATCCACGAGTCTCCCGTTTACAGACACTTTATGCTGATCCTGTGCAGTGTTTTGGATGTGGTATAAATTTCACCTTGTGTATTTGTTTGTTCATTTTCAGGTCCTTTTTCAACAATGTTTCTCCTTTGAAATATTCTTTCAGCCTGAGCAGTATAAAACATTTTTAGTTGATAGATACATTCTGTATAAAGCAATATAATACACCACAACCTTTTAACTAAAAACACTTCAATGCTTAATTTCAAATGCAGTAACACTGAGACAGCATTGAAGTTGCATTGAACTGCATCTTTTTGTTTTGTTTTGTTTTTTGTTTACGGCAGGTAACAATTGCATTGAAAAATGGGAATGTTGAATATAGATATATAATAATATATGGTTTATCAAACTTAAATTATATTTATAATTATTTTAGAAATGATGCACAAGTGATACTTTTTTAATTAAAGCACCATTGTGTAACTTTTCTACCTTAAAATAACAGCTTCTCTATCATGTTGATACTGACTATAAATCTGAACCTTGAAATGTTTCTGTGCTCCTCCAAACAATGTATTTGACATCCAGAAGTACCCATAATGCATCAGAAACAGCAGAAAGAGCTGAGGCCATGAGGAGGTGAATTATCGGATTAGCAGAAGTCTTGAATGTAAATGACTGACAAAAAAAACATGTTTAATAAACTGCTGAATCTTTGTGAGTTCACTGAAAATAAAAAATCAGAGAGACGTGAAATCAAAGAGAAATAAATAAAAGTCTGTGTAATAATGAGGTTTGAGGTTATCTGATTTATCTTAATCAAATCCTGTTTGTGCATTTGTGTCCGCTGAGGGAACGCAGCCGTTTAATAAAAGTTCATTAATCGTTTTCTCTGTTTTCAAAAGAAAAAAAAAGACATTTTAATCATCACTTTTAAACAAAATGAATGAAAGGAAAACAGATATGAAACATAAATGATAAGAGACTTGTTGAACACAGGATGTACATTGTTAACTACAGGAACTCATTCTGGATGAAAGGAAACAGGTCGTATTACCAGCTGAATGTTAAACTGTTTGTCTCTCAGTCAGCTGAGCTTTATTAAAAGAAATATTAATGTTACAGGGTGATAAAATCATATAAATTTGTATAATAATAATCATATAAAGACATATGAGGAGTAGACTTTGGAGAGTACGATTTCTCCAAATGTTCCACGGATTGCGTTCTTCTTTTTTTGTCGCACTGATGAGAAGTCAAAGGTTGTTCAGCTTTTTTTATGTTTTCCAGTCTGGATTGGAGTTAGGTACATGGTCACAGAGCGATCTCCCTCTCATCTGTCCACGTAGTTCCCCATTTCACATTTACATTCTTCCATTAGGCCACAATAAAAATAATATCGAACATCATACTTATGCAGACAACACCCTAATTTACCTTCTCCATTACCAAGTGACTCCAATCCCATAGATTCTCTCTGAAACACTGAACAAATAAATGATTGTAAGAAGAGAAAATGTAACCTGCAGTTGATTTTATAAGATTTCAATGTACTTCACCTAACTTGAATTGTCTCGTTGGTCTCTCCATATTGTAGAAATTTAGATAAAAGTGCAAAGCTCAAGATTTTACGGCAGCTAGATTATAATTTATTTCAAAGGTTATATATGAGATTGAAACTGCTGTTTTTATTATTTACATCAGAGAGTTCAAGATTAAGGATTTAACCAAACAAGAGTTTGTGACTGTTGGAAAGACTAATAAAGACAGTTTAGGTGAGTTTTATTTTGTGCAACGTAAAATTACTTGTTTTGTCAATGAAGTCTGGTCAACTGTAGCGCCCAGTGTTTTGGTTATCTGTTGGTTGATTATCTGTGACATATCTGTTAAAAATACTGGTTTTGTCAATGTAGTCTGGTTGGCTGTATCGATCATTGTTTTGCTCTGAGATATTGGTGCTCTATTTATCCCTATAAACAGGTTATTGACAACCACAGTGACATATAAATATTCACCTAGGTACATGATCAACATTTCAGACTTTCTATGTTGTTTCACTCATATTTTAATATTAACAAAATTAACTTGAAGTGTTAAAGAAAGCAACAGTCTGTCAGAGCGACCTGCTGACTTTATTCACTGTGAAGAAATCATTTCAGTACAGCCAAACAAGATTTACATTAAAAACAAAATGAGTGGAGCTGATTAGACACATCAGCTTTGATTGACAGTGCTATAAATGTGTGAAGACATTAACATTCAGCTTTTTCTTTTTTTGATACAAAACAATGGTTTGTTTTTCAGTGTGGCGCCACCACATACACACACGTCTAAAACCCCATGAAGACGACATGACTCAACATCCATTTATACAAAAACAATCTGAGATATAAATACACTATTTATAATCTGTATGTTACAAAAAGAGTTTCCCTCGGTGAGCTCAGTGACGGGCGGGGCAGGGGGCGGCGTGATCAACCACAGTGACGTATAAATATTTAGCCAGCTACAACTTTGGCAAAATTCACAAAACCCACAGAGAAAACACGGGAGGAGGGGCGGGGTTTAAGTGCTCAGGGCGGGGCTTAGGGAGGAGGAGGAGGAGCTATAATAAAAAAGACAACTCTGAACAAGAAGACGGAGAGTCACAGTAGCCTATCAGGATGCAGGATTTGTTTTTACAGTGCGAGCATAGAAAATAAAAACATAGATAGAAATAAATAAAAACACAGACAGGCAGGGGCGGGGCTAAACAAAGAAGGGGCGGGGCTAGTAACGGGAGGAAGATAATTTTCATTCATTATTCTTTCTTTTAGTCGATCTTTTTACTGTGCAGTCAGAAGTTTTTGTGATGAGTTAACTGAAACAAGTAAAGGCCCCAAATTACCAAATTATTATAAGTTTCAGATCTTTTATTGAGGTTTTTTTCATAATAGTTCAAGTTAAACAGAATTCAAGTAGTCAAAATACTGGAATCTAAGTGGTCCACAGAGCTAGAGGTTTTAACAAATTTAGCTGTGATGATCCCAAAGTAGGAAAGGCTTCTTATTCCTTGTTCCCTAACTGGAAGCTTCCTTCTTCTTACCCCAAGGACACTTCCATGTTCCCTGCTTCCTAACACTTTATTCTACCTGGAAAACTTCCTCCCTAACTGACTTTGTCTTTGCTTCCTTGAAGGGGATCATCCTTCCTCCTTGCTCCAAAGCTAGGAAGCTTGTACCTTCTTTGATCCCAATCTGGACACCTCCAGACAACAAAGCTTCCCCCTTTCTTACATCCTACTCAGGAAACCTTGTTTTCCCCTTCCCCTCCCTAACTGGAAGCTTCTTCCTTCTCAGGTAAAGAGCTTCCTTATTTTAGCTTCCTAACTTCCATCTTCTCTGCTCCCGAACCCTTCATTCTCCTTGATCCTACCTTGAAACCTCATTATCCCTTCTTCCCTAACTAAAGCTTCCTAGCTAGATTCCTAATAAAGCTGCTCAGGAGGCAGCGGAGAAATAAAATTCAATCATTCATGTTTTTTTTTGCTAAAACAATCTGTAATTTGGGGCCTTTAATGTCCAAAATTCTTCCTGTTTCTTCAACCAGAATTACATCACAAGTAGAGAAGATGATGTCACATCACAGGTGTGACATCACAGTTTTTACACCAACAGACCCCACCCCCCAAACACAGACTATAACATCAGAATAATTACAGAGAGCTGAAAGCACCCGGAGAAAACTGCTGTACAAAAAGTCCTTTTATCTTCTTCTTTAGAGAGCGAGGCTCCGCCCAGTCGGAGACGACAGTTTATTCCTTTATCCATACTCTGTCCTGACTGGCCGGCTGCTGCCTGAGGCCCCGCCTCCTCTGAGGTGATTGGTGCTCGTGGCTGAGGGGGGAGGAGCGAGACGAGGATCGAGGAGGCAGATTCTTTACATCGGAGGAACGACGAGGCCGGACATGGCTGCAGAGACAGATAGAGAAGCAACCGTTAAACAATCAGGGAAACACAGCAGGAAGAATCAATCAATGAATAAAACAAGCGTCTCAGCGTTAACTCGGTTTTGTGGCAAGCTTGGTTCTTCTCACCAAGATCAGCTGTGGCCTAAGCAGAGTGGAGCTTTAGTTTCCGACAAACGGACTACAGTTTTCCTCTTAACAGGAATTTAGCCAGATCCCATAAGTAACAGTTCACATCAAGTAGATTTATTTTATTTATTTTATTTAACCTGCTTCAAACTAAACACACACTCTAAAATACAGTTCAGAATATCCTGAAAAGATCTCCTCGCAGTGTCCTGCTGCAGGTTCTCCACCAACAGTCCATTTTCTGATCCGACTGAAAATTCCAGGACAACACAGATCATCTCCAGGATATTATAATAACTATATATAACTAGTCTCTAATGCTCCAGGTTCTTCAGGAGGCAAAGGAAAGGAGGAAACCCAGTTGTTGTTTTAAGAAGAGAGGAGAGGTCGCCATGACAACAGAAACAGCAGAGAAAGATTACAGGATGGAGAGACAGAGGAGAGGAGAGCGGGAGGATGGAGGGAGGAGAGGGAGGAAAGGGATGTTTTTTCTAAAAGGACACAACCTGTAAAAAGGCTTTCTAAAAACAGTTTCTGTGTGTGTGTGCGCGCGCATGCATGCGTGCATACGTGCTTGCGTGTGTGTGCGTGCATGCGTGTGTTTGTGCATGCTTGCTTGTGTGTGTGTGCGTGTGTGTGTGTGTGTAGGAGACGGTCGAGCTGCTGGTCTCTGCTGGTCTCTGGAGACCTGCAGCAGTAAACCTGTCCCCCTCTCTCTCTCTCATATAAACAGTCTGTTAGTATCAAACAGCAGAATGTTTTCTTCTCTCGCTGCTGCAGACGTCCTCGCCACAGAGCCTCCACTGCCCCCCTGCACCAACTACAGTTCCCAGAATCCTCCTTTCAGGTATTCTCCAGTAACAGAAGCTGAATCAGCTGTAATGTTAATGAACACACACACACACACGCCAGAGATGGGGGATTCGAGTCGAGTGACTTGACTCGAG
>NW_023339651.1:175618-195600 GCF_004916995.1 Morone saxatilis | reverse complement strand
CTACGAGTCAGACTTAAGTCGCCAGATTGGAGGACTCTGTGACTTGACTCTGAATTAACAGTAGATAAAAGACTTGAGACTGACTTTGAGGACATATGCTAGTTCATGACTTGAGATCTTGACTTAAAACTTTGCCCATGAAATGACTCGACAAGTCATTGTCCTGTCTTTTATTTAATGTGTGAGTTAATCGAAAAAATAAATTATTTTTGGATTTGTATTTCCTGTTCTTTGCCTGTGGTTTGTAACCTGGCAACCTTGGTAATCGTTATACCCAAATGACGCCACCATTCCACCTGTCTGGCATTTGGTTGTATGATGGAACGGAAGCTATAGGCATGCCACTACGATAGGATGGGAACTAACGGATAGATGCTGCCTGACACTAGCAAAAATGAATGTTCCCAATTGATAGAAATAATCTGGTTTCATGAGGACTTCTTCTAACCTACTCCTGCACGCTCTCTTGCATAATCTTGCGCTGCGTCACATCACTTCTTCCTCTTCTCGCTCGCTCCCCGCCAAGCCTCGCTCGCCTCCTCAACCTCGGCTCGTCCCACTCACCACCTTACGCAACATTTTACGCCACAGCTTGCTTTCCCCCAAAGGGAATTGCGCTACTTCTTATAACAACACTTGAAGCGCTGAGCCAGTTAGCATCAAAAAAAAGCTTATATTCTATTAAAAGTATTATATATTTATATATTTAAATTAGTTACACACAGTAATTATTGTTCCATGACTTGGGATCATTTAATAATATAGTTTAGCTCACTCTTCATGGGTTCCAGTCGGTAATCTATAATTTCCTGGCAGCATATTTAATAATTAAACTTTGTAAGATATTTAATCAATGAAAAAGATTCCAGTAATAATTTGGTATTTAGGTATTACACTGTGATAAAAAAAAACATGATGCACAAGACTGAAATGATGCCATATTTCTGTTTTGTTCTATTTTAGTATAGCTGCAAAAAAAAATAAAAATGCCAAAAATAATCGCTGGAACTAAAATAAACTAAACAAAAAAAAAAAATAAATCGATAAGATTAGTGGACAGCCCAAAAAAATAATGTTAGTTGCAGCCCTAGTACAATGCTACAGCTGAAACAATTCCAATATAAAGCCTACCGCGGTCTGGCATAGCTAGCGCGGGCATCTGAAGCTCACTTATATGAGCGTGCGTAATTGTCATGTCTGGACAGTTGTACATTAATTCATGATGTTCAATGCAGCCTAATACATGTCCTGGGTTTTACTTTATCCAACACACTTGTATATAAGTCACAGGAACTAGTGACGAAGTGTAGTTAAGAAGATATATACAGCCCATTGATCAGCTTAGAATATAGAGAACATGAGACAACCATTTTCAAAATAGTTTACACTTATTTTTGAACTCTCACAACCACCACCATAATTTTAATTGCACCATGTTACCCTGTGTATTTAATGAATACTATGCAAGAAAACATGAGCTTACCAGCATTTATATCGTACCGGTTTGTCACACAGCTTATATATATTATCTACTGTCTTGACTTGACTTGACTGTCACCTGGGACATTGCTTGAACCTGGATAGTATAGGATCTTAGACTTGCTTATGGATGACTTTCTCATGTGTGAAATCTTATTATCACCACCTCTGACACTAACACAAAAATCACACACATTACAGTGAATCTTGAACTATCATCATATTATTCCATCAACTTGAGCTATCCTGTTCTAACGACTAAATTTGCGAAATTGTTTGTAAAGTCAGAGACAGGCCCAATCATCAAGTATACCATAAACATGCTGCTTTAATTGCCACGGCTCTTAACTTTTACATACACGGAGCACTGTCTGCTTGTAGTGTTGTAGTTTTAGTTGTGTGTGTGTGAGTGTTGTGTAGCGTGGAGGAAGGGGCTTTATATGTAATTTTTAGATGATTTTGACTGTAACGGTCACTGCACGAGTGGCATCCATGGTGTCAAGACGATAAGAGAGAAGATTAACACCTTGATCTCAACTCGATCCTATTGATAAGAACTCATTTACTCAGGGAGCAGTATCAGACCAGAACTTATATTGTGGTCATTTGGTCAACTTACCAGTGCGCTTAGCAAAGATTAATAATTAATATAAAATATATATAAAATTAATCCATAATTTTATTCAAATAATTAATATAATACAAGCCATATAGAATATAATATGAAACCGTCATTTCAAACAGGAGGAATTCCTAGTCAATTAAATAATAGAGTTAAATACCAGTAGTTAAATTATAAAAATTTCATTATAATTTATATTGTAATTTAAAATATTAAATAATAAATACGTTTCATGTCTATATAAAAACTCCATATTACAATAGTGGACTGAAATATCTGAGGAACATTGATCATTAAGTCTTGACATATAAACCAAACAAAATTTTACATCATTTTATTATCTGAGATTACAACGTTTTGTAAAGTGAAAACATTCATCGATAAACTAATTTTCCCTATTAAATTCAAATTCTATTATTATTATATATAATAGTATATTATAATATATAAAAATGATGGCAAAATGATACTATTATTATCTTGAGAGTAGACGATGTGGTGATACACCACTGTACGCAGTTATATTATTGGGGAAACATGTAGTGGATAAAGTTAATCTGTCAAAACCAATATTCTGTTATTGCAAGTCAAGTATTTGAGTGTTAAATATAATGGGAACTAACATTGGCATTAAGAACATTGAGGTATGTTAAAGCTAACTTATTCATCTGCTGTGATGAGTGAACTTTTTAATGCGTCTGGCAAATATAGTGAATTTAAAGCGGAGCACATCTATCACATCTATCTATCCACCATGTTCTATCCTCTACATACCGTAACATAATCATGCTATCATATATATCTCTGCAGAGACAACATCATCTACATCAACACCACACATCACACAACAACTACACACACAACATTACCACAATACTCTGATTGGCTATCTCTAAGTGCCCGCAAGGGCGGTCCATTTGTCAGCAACGTCGGGAATGATGTTACTGGCAAAAAGGACAAAAAATGATATATTTAACTTTAACCTTCTACTACACCTCGAACTTATATACACCTCTGATGGCCTTGTACCTGTCATGCGAGTATACAGATATGTAACTCGACTACACATTTTTTCATGTACATGAAATACTTGCCACGAAGTGATGTCGTTGTGTGTGCTGTGTGTGTTGTGTGTGGGTGTGTTGGCAATTCATTAATGTGTGTAAGTGTGTTTTAACATGGTTTAGGATGATCGTCGTATCTAAGTCTGTCCGAGGTAGCGGTATTGATGTTAGTTTGTAAATAAAAATCGCAATTCGCATAGTGACCGGCCTTACAACTTTCGTCCATATTTCTTATGATTCTACAGACCTATTTTATATCTATCAGGAGTTAGTTTTTGAACCCAGGATCTACTGAGTAGTAGAAACGTGTTTGTTGTCGTGTTGTGTTGTATGTGTTTGTGTAGTGTGGTGTGTGTATGTGTATTGTTATAATTTTTTATGATGTGGATGTTTGGATGCTTTGTTGATGTTTTAGTGTGTGTTGTGTGTGTTTGGTTATTTTAATTGAACGTAATGAGAATAATAATTGTCAGAAATGAGCGTCCGTGCCTCCGTTCGTGTTAAATGACAGAGGAACTGACCTGAATATAATAGAATCTGTCTCACTGTACAGGGTTCTGTTGTATTTGCTGTGGGAAGAACAGACTGTAGCAGTCAGGCAGCTGTGCAGGTTACCTGGTTGTTGTGAGGCATCCCGTAGAGCGCCTCCACCAGGTCGGCTGCCCTCTTCAACAGCACCTCCTGCAACAGAGAGAGGAACTCATCAAACAGGAAGTACACAACCCGCCACAATAAGACCACAGTCTGTGTGTCTGTTAGCATAGCCCCGATCAACCAAACTCCATTCAGAAAACAAGCATTTTAAAAGCTGTGTGCTTTTCGTCGTCAGACAGACCATAAATCTCCATCATGATGTCATTGTTTCAGCATAGTATTGATCCGTTTATTGATATTAAATCAGTTATTCTGGGCTCTTACTGCAGCAGTGAGAATGTGAATGAACGGGGATGGAAACCCTCAGTGTGTGTGGTTGTTGACCTGATGGAGCTGATACTATTAAACAGTGTTTATTCTAATCAGAGCTCAGTTACACTTCACAGAGCGCACACACACACACACACACACACACACACACACACACGTACACTGCCTGTGTACGTGTGTGTGTAATCAGGCAGCAGAACAGAACAATGCTTCGTTGAGTCTTTATCTTAATTAAACACGCTCTCAGTTAATCTGCTGCTTTTCATTACAAACTTCTTCAATTAACCCCGCCCCCTCAGCCCTCCATCACTCTGCATCCATCTCCTCTTACCCTCCATGGTTTCCTTTTATTTCCTTTACTTCCTTTTTTATTTTCTCTTCTTCGTCTTCTTTTTATTATTATTATTATTATTATTATTATTATGATCTGGAATGATGTAGAAACATTAAACTTGGTCCAATAACAGGAAATGATAAGTGGGAGTCGACCAGACGGTGGCGCTGTGATTAAAGCCCAAACATCACGCAACCATGCCCCCTCACACCGTAATGGTGGTTCAATTATTAATGCCAATAAATTACAAAAAAAGACTCATCCCGTTCTAAGCTCAAACTATTGATCTGTGTATAGCGGCGCTTTGGCAGCGTCTGTTTGGAGGAATTAAAAAGTTATCGCTGTTCATTCACAACTAAATGTGTTTGTTTCTCGTTCAATGTGCTCGACTCATTTCTGACATTTCCTGCTGTCTCCTCCTGAACCGTCTGTCCGACTGCTACCAAACCTTCTGTGGATCATCATCGGTCGGAGCTGATCAATAGTTGCATAAAGCTTATTGATTTCTTATTTAGTTTTCAACATATTGACCAATGAGCTTCAGAGGGGGCGTGGCTCCGCACATAAACAGACATCAGTAAACAACCGTTGGACCGATCATCACAGAACTCACGTTTATAATATATATAACATAATATAATATAATATATAACATAATATAATATAATATATAACATAATATATAAATATAATATAATATAATAAAATATATATCAATGTGTACAAACATTTCTACATTTCTATCTGTTTGCTCTTTTCTATCAGTTATTTCCTCTTTTAACCTTGTGTTTCCTCTTTTGTCTCTGCTGTTATCTCTTTTTATTCTTTCATCAAACAAATGTATGAGCTGATTATTACATCAGAGTGTGTGTGTGTGTATTACTGAGTGTGTGAGAGAGTGAGTGTGTGTTACTGTGTGTGTGAGTGTGTGAGAGAGTGTGTGTGTGTGTTACTGAGTGTGTTGTGCTGAGAGGAAGTCATTTCAGTGAAGTAGCTTTCAGCCTCTGATCGCCTTTAATCTGCTCGTTTATGCAGAGCGACGTTGGAGTGTGTCACAGTGTGAGAGCAGATTTATTCACGCACGCACACACACACACACACACATACACACACACACACACACATAGTGACAAATGAAAGCCTTATTATTACAAGTGTTTCACTGTTACGCAGCGAGATGACAAGCACCTCTCTCTCCCACACACACACACACACATTAACGGGGTTACCACAGCGATAGAGCTGGAGGTTGGGATGTCATCACTGAGGAGGAAACCAATTATTCTTTAAAGCCCACACACACACACACACACACACTCCTTCAGCAGCAGGAAATGAAGCTTCATAAACGCGACGTCGTTAATAATTACAATCAGAACAACGTTAATAAATAATAAAATCTGTCTGATGGAAGACGGAAGATATTTAATGCCGACATCAACAACAAAGAAACATAATTTTATTCTGTGTTATTCTTTAAGACACTCAGGCCCAACAATTAAAGATTAATCAATTGTCTCATCACTTTATTAAAAACCTTAAAGACTCATTGGTTTCTCCTGGGTCACATGACATCCTGCAGCAACCAATCAGCAGCCTCTGTGGCTGCTAACAACAATAAGAACTTTTATGTTCAGAACTTTAAAAATCTACGTTACTAAGAGCTTCACAAAAAATGTTATAAAAGTCATAAACTGAAAGATTCCAGTTTTAGTGAAGCAGGAAGGTGAATTATCTTTAATTATTCATACATACATAATTTTTTTTAATGATTTACACTGACATCATCGACACTACACTGTAAAAAAAATCTGTAAGTTTACAATATTTTACAGGATTTTTATGTATTTTATAAATGAAGTCTGTTAATCACTAAATTACTGTTTATTTAAAGAACATGTCCTTTTTTCACATAAAAGATTAAAATAAATTTGGAAATCTATAATTTATATTTACTGTTTATTTAATAGAATAAACTGTTAAACTCCAGTTTAATACTGTTAATAATTTATAAGATTGTGTTAAATTTGTTTTAGTTGTGTAACTTTAATGGATTAGTTATGTTAACTGACAGACATAATCTTGTATAATGATGGAAGTTGAATATAATTTTTGTTAATTCCGTGTATAAGCATTGGTAAACTGTCCAAATACAGTTTTTATCAGTGTAACAGGCAATAATTACTGTAATTTTCACAGATAATGACTTTTATTACAGTATCTATAACTTTTAACATTCACATTAAAATAATACCAATTCCAATAAAACAGCACTCTGCTGTAAATGTAAGTCTGGATTCATGTATTATAGCAGAGTTCACCTGTATTTATAGATCATTGTTTTACACTGTATATCTTTCAAACTTAAAAGATTTTAAGTTAAATTAAAGCTAAAAAATTTTATTTTAATTATCGGAAATTACTGTAATTTTATGAGATTATTTTTGTTATTTGACTGTATTTCTTGGCGCAAGCTGACAGTTTTATTACTGTTTTTTTGACAACCAATCAGCTGCTCCGGGATTTATATCCAGCCTGTGACGTAACTTTTAATTAGTTCCTTTCTCTCTCAGAGAATCTGAAAATGGGTTTCCTGTGAACCAACCAGAAAATACACCATGTGTCAAACACGGCAAAAACACGAGAGGTGATATTCTTTTTTATTAATCTATAAGGAGAAGCTCGATAATATGTGTGTGTGTGTGTGTGTGTGTGCCAATCTCCTTTCTGCCAACATGGCTGCACTCACTGATTAACTGATTTGACTGTTTCAACCTCCCTGTTTGCCATGGGTTTATTACACACAGCCACACACACACACACACCACTCACACACTCACACCCACACACACACACCACCACAACACCACACACTCACACAACACACTGGATTTTACCTTTCCATTTCATTCATTTCAATCATCTCTTACGCTGTGTTGGTGTGTGTGTTTGTATGAATTATCTCTTGTTCCTTGTGTTTCATTCTTACATTAAAACATTTAACAACCTAAAACGACTTTAAAGCAGATTTTAGGTGATTTAGAGCCGCTGTATGGATTCAGCGGCGCCGGCAAGGCAGCCGAACCCTAACTGCTCTCGCACCGCTGCTACGTGTGCCTCATCCCACTCACCATCTCTGTTTGTATAAGCCCTGTGTGTGTGTGTGTGTTAGTATGTGTGTGTGTGTGTGTGTGTATTAGTCTGTGTGTGTGTGTGTGTGTGTGTGTGAGTGTGTTGGTAAAAAAAGCAAAACTTTTATTTGTATAGCACCAATTCATAACAGCTGCTGTCTGCACTCACTCTGCAGACGCACTCTGCACAGATGAAGCTGGTGTTGAGCTCTGTACTGTACATACACATACAGTACATGCTGCTGCAGACAGACCTTTCCTACGCTAGTTATTGAAACACGCTGCCTCTCCACAGGCGCACCAACGTGCTCTACCAGTCAACCACTGGGACTCTATGAGGCCTTTCTGGCGGTACCACAGGCCCAGGTGCCGATACCTTCGCAGCAGTGCAACCAATAGTACTATCACATTCTTCTAGTTGGATAGTCCTACATTAAAGACATTTAATATCTAACATGAAATAAAATACGTCTTTGTTCCTCCCCCCAGTGCAGTGGGACCTTCAGACGGATCAATATCATCAACGTACACCTGCACTAACCAGAACCAGAACCATTAAACTGCTGAAGCTGCGACTGAATATCATCCTGGTTGGTGCTCACAGGTTCAGTCTAAGATGGCTGCCAACATAGAAAGAGTTCAGTCTAGAACCTGGTCCAGGATCAGTTTCTGTATCTGAACCGAGGCTCCAGTGATCGATCGTGTCCTGTTTGTAGACACGAGGATTTAACCAGGTTTGTGAAACCAGGACCTCAGAGTGTAAACAGCGGATCAATAAAGGTTCAGAGGATTACTTCCAGTTATTAGACTTCCTGTGGTCGCTCTGCTGAGCACAAGGCATCGTGGGTAATTGAATAAAAGCACTGCAGATGAATTATTAAAGATGGTGGTTTTCATTACGTAGCTAACAGCGTGTCAGTTCACAGACCTCCTTCAGTCCGGATCTGGTTTACTGTCATTCTCATTGATTCTGCTGCAGTTAGCGTCAGACCGCCAGCTACTGATCCAGGACCAGGTCCAGGTCTTTACATTCTGATAGAGAACTATATATATTTCTTTGTTATGTCCCTTTTACTGCAGGTTCTCAGGTTCTGAGTCTGTCGGCGCCGGGCCGACAGACTGGCTGAACTGTGTAATTACAGCGATATCGTCCGTCACGTGATGCGCACTGACCCAAACAGACTTTTTCCCATAATGCATTGTGAAAGAATCAGTGGACTAACATTAAAGTCTAGAAAATCCATAAGATTAAATTATTTATCCACATTCAGGTTAACGGAGGGCTGACAGGAAGTCAGCAGTCTCTACTGAGCGTGCTCAGGGTTTTCATTGAGGTTATTCCTTTACAACAGGAAGTGTCTGACTCCACTGAGCAGCTTTCTTAACGCTGGTTACAGCTGACACTAGTGTACCTCACCTCAACCATCAGTAACTCCACAGGCAACCTGCATGTAAAGTCACCATTAATCAACATTAATTCAACCTTTAATCAATAATAAATAAAGTCATCCACAGAAATGAATCTCATCTTCCAAAAGGAATGAAGGACCCAGTTCTCTTCTAGCTGTTAGCAACCTCAGCTATCACCCCGTCTGAAGTGAAGCTCAGTACCGTCTCTGTTCATCGGATCGGGCCTAACACAACCTCTGCCTGTGACCCTGCGTGGGGCCGTGACCTCAGGTTGGGAACCACTGCTGTAAAATATGATTGTACGTTGTAGATTTCCATCAGTGAAACAAACCGACGTCTGATTGTTTGATTGTTCGGAGAAACATTTTGACCGAGAAATCTGTGTGTGTGTGTGTGTGTGTGTAGATGATTATCAGCTCTCTGAGCAGCCAACCAGAACACAGACTGATGGAAAAAACAGCAACAATAATCAGTGATTGTGTCTGTGTTTGTTTAAAACGATTGTTTGTCTGAGTGTGTGTGTGTGTGTGTGTGTGTGTGTGGTACCTTGGGCAGTCTCTCGGGGTCTCCGGGGTGACGAGGGATGACCTTCTGTAACCTCTGGAAGCCGTAGTCTATAGTGGGTTCGTTTAAGGCTGAGGGCGAGAAATTGATTGATCAGCTATCAGAAAGTTATGGTCACAGTCATCGATCAGTCATCAGGCTAATTTTATTCTTTTATTTAAAGCTTCTGTATGTAACTGTCATTGTGTAGAGAACCTTTAACTTACAGCAGGAATAGTATATTTTGTGGCGTGTTAAACATTAACCATGTGCTTATATACAGAGAGGGGGCTTATGGGTAATCAGAGTAAACATAAATATTAATACAGTGTCTGGTCTTCCTGTACAGTGATTGTCTTATACATACTTTGTCATCAATAAAAAGACCATTGAAAGAAAACAGTGTCTGGATGCGCTGGTTTCCTGTGTGTAACTGGTCAGTTTACTGGTTTCAGCTGGAGAACAAAAACACATAACAGCTGGTGGAACATCATTAAAGTCCTGTTGCTTAGCAACAACAACAATCCCACAAGATTTCCCCCCAAAAAACTCCAATGAGGAAGTCAACCACTCTGATCTCTGATTGGTCACTTTCAATCTGACACACTTCTTCTTCTTCTCCTCTCACATCATTTACAGTTCAAACTGGTGGGGAGGCGATAAATCAGAGCGTCAGTGAACGCAGCAGAGCACAAAGTTTGTGTGTGTGTGTGTGTAGTGCATGAATCATAATCCCGTCTTGGTTGAGCTGCGTTTAACAAGCTTTAGACTGACTCTATACATCACAAACAGAGTGTGAGTGTGTGTGTTCAGTCCTTGAAGGCTCACAGGGCGGAACAAGCAGCAGTTATAAGAGTGTGTTAGCTCTCCAGATGTCTGTGTTATCTACAGCCTGCTGTGTGTGTGTGTGTGTGTGTGTGGTGGTGGTGTGTGACCTTGTGTTGTAGACAGTTTATTATCACCTGTGTGTCTGTTCACCTGCAGTCTGTCGTCTTTAAAAGTCTTTATGGATCAAACTTAAACTGATCTTCAGTGTCTTTCATTTTTGTCCTTAAAGTACACATGAAACAAAATCACAGCGCCTTTGCTTCAGTTTATATATAATTAACGTCCCAGCCAACTGGTCTCTGTCGGACTGGGAGCTCCCAGTGAACAACAGGTTCAGACTGGTACTGAATGCAGCATCTGATACTGACGGAGGACAGTTTGACTGCAGGGAATAAAGGACTGAGGTGGTTTTACTGCCAGATTTGGCTTCTGCCACCCTGGGCTAAGTCAGCTAACGTAAGGTGCAAGAGCTAACTAGCTAACAGCATCTAACATTACGGTTACCGATAGTTAGCGTCTTTTAGCAACAAGTCCAGTAAATCACGTCGGTACCGCTGTTGTCTTACTGTCCTCTGTCTGTCTCGGAGGTTGTGTTCACTGGGAGGCTGCTGAGCCCCGTTCGGTTGCATAATCAGCTGATAATAAGGAGTCACAGTAATCCAGCCTAGAGGTAAAAAATGTATGAACAAGTTGTTCTGCATCGGTCTGTAACAGGATGTGTCGGATTCTTGCAATGTTACTTAAGTGAGAAAAGGCAGTTTGGTTACCAGAATCCAATATTCTTCCTAAATATGAGAAACAATTTGAGCTCCATAATGAGACACTATATATGTTTGTGACAGCTTCAGTCAACAGGACTGACTCTGTTATATTCTGTATTAATAATCTGGATCTATATGTATCGATAATAAAGTTTAGTTTAGTAGAAGGAGTCCAACTGGAGCTGCAGATATGGTAAAAACATCATATTGTGATTATTCTGAATGATATTTTGTCACATATGATGAGTGGGAATGAAAGTTCTCCTCTTTAGTCTGTAATTTACATATTGCACTCGGCCATATTGACATTTTTATCATATTTATTTATTATTTGTTGCAGCTCAAAGTTCCTCAAAACTGTGCAAAACCTGCAGGTTTTTATGGATTAATACATTTTACTTTATAGAAAATAAACATTATTTCATTTTCTGCATCAATGAAAAGTTTCACTGCTGATAGTCGAGTAAGTTGAGTATCAGACAGACAGACAGACAGACAGACAGGGAGTCACGTCTTACAGTACAAGAAGTCAATACAGTATTTAGAGGAGAGACAATGTGGTGTCGTATTGTGTGTGTGTGTGTGTGTGTGGGGCGGGGGGGGGGGGGGTCAGAGAGGAGGCCTTGGAACGATCAATACTCTCCGGTCAATGCTCATTGAAATTTCATGGAGCTGTCTGTCTGCTTGACGACTCGTATTAACACATTTTATCTGCTCGCTGTGTGATGTCATCAGAGAGATGACCCCGCCCAGTGCGATGTGTTCAAGTGCAGTCGTAGAGATCAGCGCTGAGTCTGACTGCACAAGTAACTGAATACATTTACTGAAGTGTTTTATACCTTTAAACGTCTCCTCCACTACAGTTACAGTCACAGCTCACTTTACAGTAAGTTGGACATCCAAATAAACTAAATAAATAATAAAATATAAAGCACTGTTAAAGATAAAACTACGATATAAAGTTCTTAAAATCAGTTCCACCTCCTGTATCAATACACATTAATACATCAATACAACATCATTAAATTGAACCAAATTAAATATATTTTGCAGATGATAAATTACTTTATTTGAGTATTT
The DNA here is from genome assembly GCF_004916995.1 of Morone saxatilis. Classification (NCBI taxonomy): domain Eukaryota; kingdom Metazoa; phylum Chordata; class Actinopteri; family Moronidae; genus Morone; species Morone saxatilis. The sequence continues at coordinate 183,424 of NW_023339651.1, read as the reverse complement.
AAACAGACAGTACCAAGGTCATTCACAGAGTTCCTAGTTTAATATTTTCTGTTCAGCTCCACCAACCTCTGTCCCTGATCAATCTCTGTCCCTGATCAATCTCTGTCCCTGATCAATCTCTGTCCCTGACCAATTCTGTCTCTGATCAACCTCTGTCTCTGATCAACTCTGTCCCCGATCAATCATTGTCTCTGATCAATCTCTAGCTGATGAGCTGCGTGAGGTTCGATGGTCAAGACTGAAATCAGCTGCTAGAATCCCAAAGCAGGAACCAAATGTTGGACTTCTAAAGGTGGGCAAAGAGGACTCTGGGGGGGCATTGGTTGCAGGGACAGGGGGCATTAGTGCAGGGTCGGGGGGCAGTACATTTCTAACATTAAACTTTGTACTCAACATTTCTGGTTCACGTTGCTGACAGTTCTCTCCCGCCATCCCGGCGTTGAGTCAGTTAGCTTAGCTAACAGTTGGCTAAGTTATTGTCCATACTTTGTCCATTCAGGAGCATTCCAACATTATTCATCTACACTGTTTTCTAAGCACTTTCTTACTTTTAGACGAGTTGACAAACTTTGCATTTTTGTTTAGTCGTATTTATTTCTCTGCCTCTGTTCTCTGCTGTGTGGAAGGAGTGATGCATGCTGGGAGCAGCGAGTTGCAGGGTGGAGGTGAGCGGGACAAACTGCTCTGAAGCACTGAGGTGTGAAAGCAGCTGCTGTATGAAAGTGAAGGTCATGTGACTGTTGACGTCACAGGACTGTGTGTGTGTGTGCGCTCAGAGGTCATTAACAGGAAGGTCCACAGGCTCCGTGTGAGGGTTAATGGGATTTAAATGTGTGTAATTACTCTGACAGCAGTGTGAAATCAAACACCTCCACTGATCTGCTGCAGAGGGAAAGACGGAGGGAGGAAATGTCCTCCAAACTGTACGTCACTTCCTGTCTTCAGGACGACCTCTTTTGGGTGAAACCAGTTGGAAAAGTTCCTTAAAACTGCTGCATCATGCTTTTTGGGTTATTTTTAGTGTCTCTGGTCGATGTGGGCGGAGCTCCTGTGTGACATAAATCAACTATATGAAGAGCAGTTATAGTATTCAGTCGTAGTATCAGAGTCAAATGTGACTGATTTACTCTCATAGCTCCTTATTGGTCTGCTGTCAGCAACCTGAAATGTTTTATGTTAGAAATGTACAGTATGGGTCCGAGCATTCAGCGTCCTCAATAACCCCCATAACCACTCCTAGATTGTCCACAGGAAACTCTGTACTCAACAGTTCTGGTTCACAGTGGTCTGCAAACAGACTATTTTGGGTTGGCTGTGAGCTCGGCCAATCAGAGTGCGGCTGTTACCTGTGTAAACGAAACGTCCCGGTGCTCCTTTACAGAACTGTTTGGACTTGTAGGACAGCGTGACCTCCACGACCCCGGGGATGTGACGGGGAGGAGTCTGGACCCGGATAGCATGAGGGGTGATCAACTGGACAGAGAGACAGACAGAGAGACAGACAGAGAGACAGACAGAGAGAGAGAGAGAGAGAGACAGAAGTCTCAGAAGGTTTTACAGTCTGGTATAACAGCTGGACCAGTGGCCGTTGTATAGGGCTGGTGTTGGACTTTGATACCGGTTCCTGAACAATATAAAATACATTATATACATTATACATTATGGTACAATGGCTCACTGGGTAATACTGTCAGAGTGAGACCTCTCACTGTCTAACCCCGTAACCTCCCTACAGCCTTACAGAATGTCACATGGTAACGATGACCATCTACTGATCGTCTCCTCCTCATCTTGCACTGATACCCCACTAGTTACAATTTATCAGGCATTAAAACCGCCCCAGGCCACCCTCCCTCTATATATAGCCGTCATGCACTTTTTATCACTCTAGATCTTGTCCAATGGATGTGATATCTTCTGTTCATATTTTCTTTGACAACATTTCGGACGGCTCGTGTACTGTCTCTCCCAAACCTACACTTACACTTCTGAACAGATTGATCCTCAGCTGGTCTTCGACATGATATCTTTTGACTTTAATGAGTGAGAAACTCTTGGAGCGGCTCAGAACAAATATGTTTTCACCTGATAGTCAACGTAGTAAATCCGTTCTAGCTTACAATCTCCACGCTACTCTTCTTCAGGGTGTGCTGTCAATAAAGGACTCGGTAACTTGCTAGTCCAGTACGTCACGATCGTAAAAAGAAAGCGTTGTTCCTTCTCGATCCAGAATCATTAAATGACGGGTCTGCCGGCTCCACCCCGTTGGACTTAGAGGCGCAAGAAGTCTAGCACAGATGTTGAGCTGGCTGGCTCGCCTGCCAGCCTGGTCAGACACACATGGGATTTCGGGGTTCGGCTGCTGGAAGAAGAGCAGAACCAGACGACCAGAGGAGGGAGAGAAGAAATAAATGTAAGAATTACTGAAGAGGGGATTTTAAAAGAAGAAAGCAAATATATAGGGCATAACATTCTGCGCTAGGTTTCACGCCTCTGTGAGCGAAAACCTACTACAATGGCCATTATGTTTGTTTAGGGTATGCCTCTTGATTGTAAAATGTAATAAAAAATAAACAGATACATAACAGAGAATGATATCCAATAATCAGAGAAACACTTCGCCAATCATAATGATCAATTATTCACGAGGAAATAATCAACTTACATGCAGTTATTGAGTTCACTGTTTGGGTTCATTGTTTATAATATGAAATATCCATAAAATATGTCATTTAGTTTACTCAGTGATAGAAAAGTGATCCCTTCAGGAAAAAGGTTGGGAACCGTGGCCCCAAAGAAACTAAAGTCCCAGTCGAGGTCAGTCTTGGGGGGCAGTGAGGAGAAGCTCTCACTGAAGACTGAACAGAAAAACTAAACACAAGAGAGAAACACGTCTGAGCTCTCCAGACCAGATCCGAGGTTATCTGGAGGGACACACAGCATCCTTCCACCTGAATGTTGTTAAAGTCTGAACAGAGCAGTGCAGATGATCCGTGCTTCAGCTCGTACAGAGCTCTGCTGTCTGTTAAGACATCACTGCACTGACTCCATGTTTCTTTACATAACTGATTTTAAGTTTGATTAACTCAGAGCTCTTAATGATGTATAATAACACCTTCTTACATCTCAGCCAGCGTTGATTCTGGTTCTGCTCCCAAAGTTGCCCGAAACATGAGCGAGACTTTTAGCTACTTGGTTACCGTCCATATTCAGACTCTCCTGCTCTCTATCGCTTTTTATCTGTTTTACTGCTGTCCCTTACCTTTTTATTCAGTCTCACTCTATTTTGGCAGATATGTGTGTGTATGGATTTTATCTAATATTATTATGTTCTGTTATTAATAACATTGATTTATTGTGTTTTGTTTTTAATGGCGCACTGTAAAGCACTCTCAGCTGCGTCTCATGTATGAAAGATGCTGTATAAATAAAGTTATTGTTCTCTTATTATCAGCACTGAGACCTCGGGCTGTGATGAGAGTATCTCTGATCCAGCTGGAATAAAACACTGAGTGTAGTAAATGAATATTTCCCATTGATCACAGTGTGGGATCATAATCTATGAGCTCTATGAGTGAAATTAAAGTGTTTACTCTGATTACTGAGTGTTTCAGTAGATTTAAATGTAATCTTTGTTTAATGTCTGTAAAGGTGAGGGTCCCGACCCACAGGTTGGACACCATTTTAACATCACTGTAAACTACTGAAGGTCACACACACACACACACACACACACACACACTGAGGATGAGATTTAATTGGGTCGCGGCTTTTATCCGCTTTAAGTCTCACACACACACACTCACACACACACACACACACACACTCACACTCACTCAGCCGGTAATGACTACTTTCTCTCTCGTCTTTCAAGTGCGGCTGCAGATTAATTATAAAGTGAAATGAAAGCACAGAGTGTGAGTGTGTGTGTGTGTGTGTGTATGTGTGTGTGAGTGTGAGTGTGTGTGTGTGTTAATCTCACTCAGACTTACTGACATTACAGCACCTGGCCTCTATTCTCTTCTATTACTGACGGTTTAGTTTCTGTAGGAACTCAGCCAGACAGCGGAGCTGAATGAACACTGTAAATAATAATACTGAATGAAGAATAACGATCCCTCATGGATTATCCAGACACATTAACTAACAAGAAAACAAACATTTCGTTATGCTAACCCTCCACCATCTAACAGCCAAATACACACACCGATCAGCATTATGAGCACTGGACTCCCTGACTGATTCCAGACCAACAGACTGCTCTGGCACGCGGTTATGGACCCCGCTTTCTACTCAGAACCAGCATCAAACTGTTTGTTACTGAGCCTCCTTTCCTATCCAGAACCAGCAATTAACTTGTTGTCAAGGGCAGTATTGAGCTACAGTCAGCCTTGTCACCTGTTGATCTGGGGACCCACACGGGCCCATGCTTGTTCACTCGCCACCTGCATCAAATGAGCCTTCGGCGCTGCCCGTTGACATGGTCATACCCGGATTTCTTTTCCTTGCCTTGGCAGTCCCTCACAAATTTATGTGATCGGTAAAGATACTTTGACCGCGACCCTCTGCAGACCTGGGTGAACACCGCCACCAAGAGCTCGGGCAGGTTTCAGGAAGGCTGTTCTGACCGCAGTCGTGCCCCATTCCACGCTGCCCATTTTTCCTGCTTCTAACACATAACTAACTCTGAGAACAAAATGTTCACTTGCTGACTGATATACCAATAACCAAAAAAAAAAAAACAGTCCCAGGAGTTTATCTGTCATGATTTAACTCACAATATTAACAGATTCTGTATCTTCAATATCTAGTGCTAATACCTCCTGATTGAACAGTAGGATTCTGGCTTCACTACAAGCTCTCCACTTCTCTTCTGTTGACTCTAAACACACGAATCACCTGCAGCAGCATGTTTTATGTCCACGAAAAGCAGATAAGAACATCAGAGCAATAAAGCAACAAACATAACGGGCCCCATGCAAGAACATTTTCTAATCTTAACTTTCTCTGACCTTTTCTTCTTACAGTGGGTTTGTACGAGCATATTCACAGATTTCAGTGTAAAGCTCATGAACACCACCTGTGCACACTGTGTGTAAAATATAAGACTGCACATCCTGCCCCATGTGTGAGGAAGTTCATTTGTTGGGACCCAGAAACTTCAAAACAGTCATAAACATAACAGATCATGTTTTTACAGTCGTTTTCTACGTTATTTAAATATCTTTTTGGGCGATTCTGTTGTTTTTATCTCTACTGGTGTTGATACAGCTGATTACATCATCAGTCTGCGTGCATTTATGACGCAATCATTGGTTGAGTTTGGTGTTGCTCTACTTGTGTGTGAGTGCCGGTTGATTTTGATAAGGACATACAAGCAAAAATACACTTCTATGCTGACAACACAGTAATTTATACACATGCTTCCTCATTCATTTTCTTCCTGGTAAAAACAAATAGAGCACCAGAGAGAATAAAGCTGCCAAACTGTTCTATATGTTAAAGGGTGCAACACATTCATTAAACTGTAGGGTGAAAAGAACTTTAGGAGCTTGCAGATTGAAGTCCAAAGTCGTTATAACATAAATTATTATACATTGTGTTTTATGAATTACTAAAATAAAAGTGTTTGCACCACAGAGTTACAACTTAACAACACTTACACATTCACTAAGGCAGTGTAAATGTCTAATAAGGTTGTCTGACGTTATTAGTTGGATTAATGTTTTAATAATGTGGTTATTGATTACTGATGCTTGCTGATCAGGATCATTATCAGCTAATTGGCAGTATGCTGTAAATGGTTGCACTTTGTGTGTTTTCCTTATTAAACATGATGTGCTCGTTTTTAATGATGAAACCTTGTTTGGAGAGCAGACAGACTCTGGGATTACTCCTTGTCAAATTCCTGTTGCTGAAAACCACAACTTGAAGACTCCAGATTACAGACCGAAGGTTGGAGGTCTAAATGGGTTCAGTCCACTTTGAGGACAGAGATTGTAAGCTGGTGGACTGTATCTGTGGTAGGAAGCAGAGTGCTGCTGCAGACAGAGACTCAGGCAGAAACAGTAAAATGAGAGCGAGGGTTCAAACCCACGGGACTGCACTCTGATTGGGAGGGGTGGTTTCTATGGTTACCGTCTTTAATTAGGAGGGCAATTAAAGAGGTTGAACGGCCCGCGAAAAGACACACACACACACACACACGCTGTCCTCTCTGGGGACGGTGAGACGTCTGGTCTTCCTACCCACAAGCCACTGGGGTGACTTTTCTTCAAAGACCAAATTACGCTCCGTTCTCTGCCTCCCTCGCTGGATGTTCAGGTTCCCTGGTTCAGATGCTTTTATGTAACGACCACATTCAGACTGACTGATCAAACTGATTGATCAGACTGATTGATCAGACTGATTGATCAGACTGATTGATCAGAGCGGAAAAAATCTAAAATGAGGGTAGTGATATTGATGAAACGATGAAAACTCTATAAAATGAAAGAGTTGAGAATTCCGAGCTGTCAGTGGGTAACGGTTTTATTTGCTTATGTAAAGTTAAAAACTTGTAGAAAGTACAAGAGTAAAACGTAACTTACATATGGAACATTAAAAAAAACTTTTTTTTTTGGGACATGAACAGCGGTTTAAGTTTAAGTCCATCCCACCACCTCCTACCAGGTTAAGTGTCTGTTGATATCAAACGCTCCTCAAACTGGTTTCTGCTGTCTCGGTTTAATTTTATCCTCCAGAGATAAAATCTGGAGTTCCTCAGAGTTCTGTACTGGGTCCCCTTTGGTTTCTGGACGTTGTAGTTTTATCACAGCAGCCTGTCGTGGACATTAGAGGACCTGCAGCTGCCTACCTTCAGACGGGTCCAGTCTCCGGGCTCTGCGGCCATGTTTGGAGTTGTTGTGTACGAACATGTTGTCGGAGACGGCGAGAACATGGCCGTCTACGTTCACAGTCGTAGACACCACCACCTGCAGACACACACACAATTTTATTTATAACCCACAGAACAATACACCTGATCTGAAGTGGACAAAACAATGTTCAACAGGAGGATGGAACCTTGCATGCATTGTAATAGGGACATGAGTCTGTAAGATTTACTTTTTCTTTTGTATAAATAAAAATCAAAATGATTAAACATGAAGATGAATGAGATAATCTTTGCATCAATCTATGCAATCTGAATATTATTGTAAATGTGAAATCCCTCATATATCTTTAATATAATCAATATTTCTAAAACATGAGCTGAAAAATGTAGAAAACACCTTAAAAATCAACAAATCAATAAATAAAAACTGGAAATGAAAGAATATATTTAAAGATATTTGTAAGAACAGTCGTTGGCGTGCTGTCTTCCCTAGCCCCGCCCACCCCTTGTGATGTCACAGCCTCTCTCCGGACTCATTCATCATCCCTGGCTGGTTGCCGTGGCGAGGTTGTTGCCGTTGATCCATGGCGACGGAGCAGAAGGTCGCACAGAGAGCGAGTAGAGGTGTCCTCTCTGTCGCCACGGTGACTAACCGGCACATCCTTCACCCTGCTGTCGCCACGACAACCACAGACAAGTGCGGACGCTTCACCTGACTTCACCTGTCTCAGTGATCTGACTCCTCTCTCTCTCTCTCTACATGCTCTCTGAGGCTCGCTCGCCCCGTCTCCCTCCCTCCCTCCTCTCCTGGTTTAACTGGACTTAACATCCTGTCAGCTCGCCCAGCGCAGCGTGGAGAGAGAGAGTGTGTGTGTCTGTGTGTGTGTGTGTGTGTGTGTGTGAGTGTGAGTGGAAACTGTGAGACAAAG
>NW_023339651.1:172543-175518 GCF_004916995.1 Morone saxatilis | reverse complement strand
TCTGTCTGTCTGTCTGTCTGACCTGCAGAACTACAGACATTCCCATCAGCCTCAGCTCTACTTTGTGTTTTTACTGCTAATTTGCTAATGTTAGCATTATGAATGTTAGCATTTAGCCTGTCTACAGCTTCCTTTTCTTCATCACTTGTTCAAACTGCTGTTTTATTTTTCCTTATTTTTCCTTTATTCTCTTTTATGTTTTTCATGTTCATTTTGTTTTACTTTCATTTCTTATTGTTTCTTCCTTTATTCTTTATCCTCCTCCTCCTCCTTCTTACTGTCTTTAAAGGGATAACAGGGCTGATCAATAGTGAGAGGATCAATCACAGACTGATAATCTGTCGGCTGATTCTTGTTGTGAAGTGTTTAATTAATTAATGAGTGAATGAATGATTTAAAGTGTCAGCTGTTAATCTGTATGAACACTCGAGTTTAACACTGACTGATTAATGTATAGAAGACAATTAGTGCCAAATTATTTATTAAGTTTAAAGATAAAATCGACTTGAAATGTTTGGCCCTCCTCGTCTTCCATTCCAATGTGACATAATGAACCATTTATAATCTTGTCACACAGCAGGAGATATTTATTGTGCTGAAGGGACAAAACAAACACTGATGTAGATACATATATGCTTGGAATGGAGGGTGAGGCGTGGTGGTTGCAATCTGCAACTTCACCACTAGAGACCACTTAATTCTGCACGCTTTATTTCTGTCAGTTAATTCATTCATTATGGTTGTAAACAGTGTTTAGAGTCTACACAGACTGTAATAAGTTATTTTAAGATAAGATTAAATATTGGTAAATGTCAGGAATCTTTAATGAAAAGTCTGAATCCTGATTTGTTTCAGAATATAAATAAAAATATTTCCTTCCTGAGGATCAGAGACACAAAAACACTTCCTGTGTTTAACAAAATAAAGGCAGGAGGGAAGGTGAGACAGACAGACAGGCAGGCAGAGCGACAGTTCCGTGTTGACCTCTCATATTATATCTGCAAAGCAATAAGCTTCGGGCCGCCCCTCTGCAATGCATTCTGGGTAACGCAGGTCCTCCGAAGCTATGTCCTGCCCTTTGGGGAAATGAATTCATCTGTGTGTGTGTGTGTGTGTGTGTGTGTGTGTGAGCAGCAGCTCGAGTTTTGGACTTTTTTAGATGGTGAGGACATTTTGGTCAGTCCTCCCTTCAACAGATCTTCACAGGCCGGTCTGAGGGTCCGGACCTGGTTTTAAGGTTTAGGGATCCATTATGTCAATGAGGGTCCTCAGAAGTACAGAATCACAGACGTGTGTTTATTACCTGAAACCTCCTCATGTCTCGTGGGTTTCCAGCGTTCTTCAGACAGTTCTGGTTACACTTGAGGAAGAACTTGAGGAAGAACCTGCACACACACACAAAGACACGAGGAAAATAATGACTACAATAAATCATCAACAGCAGCACAAACTGCAGCACAAGTAAATTTTGTCAGTTCACAGTGATATTAGAGCTCTCAGTATTTATAAAAGTAAATTAAAAACCTGTTTTTAATCTGGCTTTTACTTTGGAGCAATGTTAGTTTTTAAGTTTTAATCTTTGTTTTTTTACATTATTTGTCTCCCTGGTGTTTATTTAAATGATTTACATTTTATTGTTTTTATTGTATTAATTTTTCGCCTTGTATAATTTCATTTATGGTTCAGTTTGCTTTGTGAAGCACTTTGGGCTGTAAGCTGCTGTATTAGGTTGAGTTAAGACACGGGGAGTAATAGATTACATGTAACTTCAAAAAGGATACAAAGAAGGTAACTGTAATCATTACAGTTAAAGAGAGAAAGACGTAATCAGATTACAGTTACAGTTAGTAAAAGTGAACAGTTTTTGGTCACATTGTTTCTGCTCTCTTATGGTATATATCAATACTAATCAATCGTCTTTATTTGCATGTTTGGCGTTGAGGTATTTTAAAAAGTATCAAAGTAATCAAGTTACTTTAATATTGTGATACTTGAATTAGGTTATTAGCCCTCCCAACCCTGCAAATGAAAAAATATGGGGTACTTTGTAAAGAATTCCAACTAATCAGAGGATAAAAATTAAAATCAGATCTTTGGCACAAACTGAAGGAACGCGAACGCGATTCATCGTATCGAATCATAGAAACAAACTGAGGATAATGTCAGTCAGTATGCAGACGATCCGATGTTCTACATTCCAGAAGGAACCAAACTGCCCCTCTGTTAACGTAAAGAGGCTAACAGTGTTAGCTTTCTGTTTGCTGCTGTTGATGTCCAGTGTGATCAGAAATCTTTCATGTGAAGGTTGAGCACAGAGTAAGGGCAGATTGTGGGTAGCTGATGTTAGCAGGGGCATTAGGGACACACAGCGGGGTATAACTGCTGCCCTGCTACTGGCTGTCTGATGGTTTGTTGCAGTGAAATCTGCTGTTCATGTTTCAGACAGACACACACAGAGACGGCTGTATGTTGGGTTAATGTGTATTACACAGAGTAAACACAGAGGACACACTGTCTGCGTCCCAGGAGAGACGGAGGGATGAAGGAGAGATGAACAGCTGCAGCCACACATCCAACCTCAAACACCTCTTCTTTTATTTTGGCAGATGTGTTTGTTTCTTCCTGTTTATTGTTTACTAGTTGATGTTTACGTGTACATCAGATAATCAGGAAACGTCCGCGTGTGCAGAACCTCATTTGATGTTTCACGAATTTAAAAGACAACAGCCAAGTGTGTGTGTGTGCCACAGCATCACCGCGGTTTCCATGGTGACGGGTTGTAAACACACAAACAGAAGGACAAAAAGACAGAACTCTCTCTCAGGCGATGTTTTCAGTCTCTGGAGGGGCTCTGCAGTATTGATTACCCAGCATTCCTTGCTGCTCGTCTCTAATGAGCCTACAGAAGGACAAAGTGCTGACACTGAAACACACACACACACACACTGAAACACACACACACACACTGAAACACA
>NW_023339651.1:170343-172443 GCF_004916995.1 Morone saxatilis | reverse complement strand
AATAATAATAATAATAACAATACACTTTTTATATCACATTAAAGTGCAGGACTGGAAAATGACAATATTTTATTTTACACAGATCATCAACACAACACAAAGTGGACAGAAACAGAATAAAACTCATTAAAGAGTCTCGTTAGTGTTTCCAAAAATCACCAACTCCAGGTTGGCTGGAAATAAATCTTCTAATTTCACCGACGTAGATGAGAAAAACAGCATTTTCAGTCGGACAGACTGGCTGTGAAACCAAACCACAGAGAGGCTGCGACAACACAGGCAGAGGGAGAGAGACACCATGTGACTCCGTGTAGAGAATATGTGAATCCAGTAAAAAACAACAGCAGCCTCTGAACCTGACTGTCAGAGCTTAATCCAGGTGCATTGTGGGAAATGTAGGAGTCACTACCAAACTGAATTAACATCAGACCTGAAAACTGTGAAAAGCTGTGACACATCTGGACTGCATTTTATCTCTTCTTGACCTCAGCTGTGTGTGTGTGTGTGTGTGTGTGTGTGTGTGTGTCAGATGGCATCACAGGATGAAGAACAGAGCACCAGCTGTTACACACACACACACACACACACACAACCTCCATGACTTGTCATAAGTATGCAAAATCACACATTTTGTCTCAGACTATGAAAAGGCGATCAGTGTGTGTGTGTGTGTGTGTGTGTGTGTGTGTGATAATAGCTGTTAATTAGCTCCGTGTTCAAACCGGCCGCGGACGCTAATTAGCAGAAAACCTGTCCAGCATTTGGTGTTAATTAGACCGACAGGCCAGAACGCATCTGACCACACACACACACACACAGTTAAACACACACACTGTTTAGTTTAATTCATAAGAATATTTTAGTTTGTTCAAACTGAACTTAACTTTAATGAAACACCTTTATTAACACACACACTAACACACACACACACACACACACACAACACACGTACACACACACACACACACTAACACATAAACACACTAACACTCACACACGCTAACACACACACACACACACTAACACACACAGTTAATGACATCATGTTTTCATGTGTGCATTTTTAGTTAGTAATAAAAAAACAATAAGTAAATATTCACCATTAATATCAAATTTGATGTAACTTCTAACTGAAGGTAGAAACTGTCTGTGGTTCTGAAGGTACAGACTGTCTGTGGTTCTGAAGGTACAGACTGTCTGTGGTTTTTCAGAGGTTGTTGTTAACAATGCGGCTCGTTGAGGATAATTTTCTTATTAAAACCAATTAACATGAAGAACATGTTTAGAACATGTTTAGAACGCTGAGAACACGCTGAGAACAAGCAGACAGTTACAGCAGAGGTCAGAGGTTGACACCAACAGATTCATCATGCTAATCATGAGCCTGTAAACACGCAGTCAGCTGGCACAGACAGACAAAGAGACAGACAGACAGACAGACAGACAGACAGACAGACCTTGCTGTTGACCTCTGCAGTCTAACACACAATCTGACAAAAACTGTTTAACAACAGAAAGAACTCACAGCTTCTCTTAATACAGACTGTCTGTAATATAAACTATATTCTATATGTACAATCAATAATCTATAATCAATAAACAGTGTGTATAAAATCTCAGGGCTATGTTTATATTTCAAAAATCAATAATCTTATCATAAATAGTGTAATAGAACTCTAGAGCTATGTTTATATGCATCAATAAATCGTATAATCAATAAACAGTGTATAAACTCTAGAGCTATGTTCTATATTCAATCAATAATCTATAATCAATAAACAGTGTATAAACTCTAGGGCTATGTTCTATATGGAGTTATTGATGATCTGATGTGCAGTATTTATTAGCAATATTTGATTAATGGTTTTGGAGGTGAACTATTGATTGTTCATTAGCTCATTGTTTAGCTGAGGGCAGATCCCTCAGACTATAAAGTAACTCTGGTTCATGTCTCTGGGTCGGACTTTAATGTAACCAACAAACATCTGGTGGGCCAGGACCAATCAGAATCATTATAACGACCATTATTCTGAGACAGAGAGAGAGAGGGGGGGAGAGAGAGAGAGACAGAGAGACACAGAGAGACACAGAGAGAGACAG
>NW_023339651.1:167865-170243 GCF_004916995.1 Morone saxatilis | reverse complement strand
AAGGTAGTTTACAGTAACACACACAGTTAATATCTGTCAGGACTCATCAATAACTTCCGTTAGCTGGTACAGTTTGTTGTCTACCTGCTCATCCGGTCTACCACCAACTGCAGGTCCTGGTCTTATGAAGTATAGATGGGCAGCAGCAGGTGTTTAACTCCAGAGAAGAAGTCCAGGGTGTCTGTGGGGAGTTTACAGGGTCTACTTTTAGTTGCATGTGATGCTTTTATTGTGAAATTAGAGTTTAAATGTGAAACTTTCTGCTCCAGGAAGTGTGTTTACCAAACTGAACTCTGGGTAATCCTGTTAAAAGAGTCTGCGAGGTGAACCAGCAGTGAGGGATTGTGGGATACCTCTCTGACAGACGGGGTGACATCATGGGGGCTTGGCGCTCATTGACACTTAATGTCAGGTTAATGTGCTCTCTGGGAGCCTGTTGATGACACCTCCACCTGACTGACAGCTGCTGGCTCCGCCCACCTCCCACAGTGCTGCTGGCTCTGACCTCTGACCCCTGCAGACCTCTGCTGGTGTTCAGTCTGACCTCTATGAGTCTGGTCTCGGTTCAAGTACTGAAGAGTAATGAGAGAGTGATATTAAAATGATTAAAATTGTGTTTTTGTGAATGGAGTCTGGTGGGTTGGAGTGATGCTGACTCTAGTGCGACCTCTAGTGGCAGAGTGAATATTTATATCACCTTTAAACAAACCAGCAGGTTTGGAGATTTGGCCTATTGTCTGTTTTCCTCTTCATTGTTTCATCTGCGTTGAGCTGCAGGTTGTTTAATCACTGCTCTCTCTCTCTCTCTCACACACACACACACACACACACAGGTTGTTCCAGGCCTGGAGAGTCTCGTCCTGGATTTTCAGACTCTGATGTAAAGAGAGGAGGAGGAGGAGGAGATAATTAAATGAGATAATGAGGAGTCCATCATCTCTCTCTCAGCATATTACAGTAAATGAAAACAGACAACTCCTCCTCCTCCTCCTCCTCCTTTTAAAGCCTTCAGTAGGAACCAGTTGGCTTCTACAGACAGGAAGTCATGTGTTCATTTTGAGGATAAATATCTCAACTTTCTAACTGTATTCAGTGATTTTGGTGAAACTGGATCAGATCTTATGGAGTAAATATTTCCTGGTTTTCCCTCTGACGTCCTCCAGCTGCTCAGCTTCAACTCTCTGTGATTTACAGAGTTCCTGATGGACAGATAGCTTTAGCTAAAGTAGCTAACTGCTGCTAACTGTATCTGCCGTTAGCGGGCAACAGAACCGGGCTCAGCAGCCGGACCGGGATCGAACACAGCCTCCTAAACCGACAGGGAATAATGTTACAGTACCGGTCACCAGTTTCTTGATGGACAAACTGATCAGTAGCCAACCGCTAAAAGCTGTTAGCTCGGTCAGCCGCGCAGCTAAGCTAACTGACTCATCCCCGGGATGCCAGGAGCCAAACCCGGCAAGAAAACCACCTCGGTACTGGATTCCCTGTTGGTCTCTGAGATTGTGTTCGGTCCCGGGTCCGGCTGTGTTCACTGGAAGGTAGACGCTGATGCTAGCTCATAGCGCTAACTGCCTGTTTTCACAGGAAACATATGATAACGAGGAACCAAACTGCTCTCTGCTTCCTGTTTCATGGAGTCGAGAGATAAAAAAACTTTTATTGATGGTTTATTGATCAATAAATATATGAATGTGATCTGAAAGTACTGAGGACCGACAGCAGAACCCTGAGGAACCTCACAAATGATTACAACAGACAGGAAATCATCCCACTGAACAGGAAGTGTCTGCTCTTTGGATTATAGAGCTCATTTACATATTTAATTAATCTAATTTGCATTTGTAATTAAGTGGCCACTCATCCAGATGAGCTGTTTCCTCTCATATTACAGCCCGAGGCTCCGACCAATCACACGCCGCTCCTGAGTGGAAACCAATCAAACATCAGCTCAGAGTTTCCCTCTGATTAAAGATTCTCGTTAAGTCCTCCTTGCTCTCGTTAAGACAGATTCTCATTAAGTCCTCTCTCGTTAAGACTCGGCTGACGGACAGAAACAAGATGAACATTAAAGAAATGTCAGAGTTTCATTTGCACCAGACAAGATATTAAAGGAAACTCCTCAACCGGGTCGGCGGCCACAACTTCTTCCTGTCGTGGCCACAAACACCTGAGCTGAAGGTGAAGCCAATGACATCATCAGAGGAAGTTAAACACACAATCAGCTCGTTAACAGACGCCTCGTTAGGAGCTCGTTAACAGAGACAACAATAAACAAAACAATGCACACAAACACACAGCTGTCAATCAAACTGAGTGAGAGACAGAGAGAGAGAAAGAGAGAGAGAAAGAGACAGAGAGAGAGACAGAGAGAGAGA
>NW_023339651.1:167635-167825 GCF_004916995.1 Morone saxatilis | reverse complement strand
AGAGAGAGAGAGAGAGACCTTTGTAGTTAATTAGGCCGTCTGATGCAACGTTAACACTGTATCCTGAAATACCGATCGTGTGTGTAAAGACACACACACACGCGTCTTTTAAAAATTGTAAATCAATAGCGATCCATCGCCACCGGCAACGCTTACTGACGATCAATACACACACACACACACACACACA
>NW_023339651.1:167243-167590 GCF_004916995.1 Morone saxatilis | reverse complement strand
ACACACACACACACAGGAAACACCTGTTAAATACCAATTAGAGGAGCAGATTTATTTCGCTCTTCATTCCTCCTTTCTGTTTTCCTTCCTTCCCTCTGAATCTTTCTTTTTATTATTACTCCTTGTCTTCTCATTAGGAGTGATGGAGGAGAAAAAGGAAAATAAAGGAGAGGAGACGGAAGAAAAGGGGGGGGGTCTGATTGGAAGAGGAAAAAGAGGAAGTGTAAAGAGGAGGAGTGGTAAATGTGTGGAGGAGGAGAGGAAGAGAAAGACGAGGAGGAGATAAGGAATATCAGTCTGGGGTTAAAGAGGAGTGGAGGAAGAGGAGGGTAACTGGAGGAGGTGAA
>NW_023339651.1:166965-167143 GCF_004916995.1 Morone saxatilis | reverse complement strand
GAGGAGGAGGAGGAGGAGGGTAACTGGAGGAGGAGGAGGATCAGTCTGTGGGGTTAAGGAGGAGAGGAGAGATTTGGTTGTAAAGTCAGTGTGTGTCTCCTCCATCAGAGCGTTTGATGTCTAATGATGAACAAGACGATCAATACATCACCTCTAACACCTCACACACACACACACA
>NW_023339651.1:166559-166771 GCF_004916995.1 Morone saxatilis | reverse complement strand
TGTTAAATTTGACACTAAATTTGGTACTGATCCTCACTTTGTATTGGAACTACATTAAATCTATCAAATAATTAAAGGTTCAGTCAGAGTGGAGCTGCTGTCCTGCAACGGATCCTGGTAGAAAGTCAACCTGTTTGCCGATGATACCGCCCTGTTTCAAGATGTCAAATCTGAAAAACACGTAGACTCTGAACTAAAGCTGGTTGTACTGG
>NW_023339651.1:149883-166459 GCF_004916995.1 Morone saxatilis | reverse complement strand
CAGCAGACAGGTTGAGAAGAGAGAGCAAAGATAAATATACTTTTAAATCCCAAAAGTTTAAAGAATAAACAGTGTAAATGTCTCCAGATCAGCTCAGGATCCGGTGTGACTCTGGCTGTTTATGGGCTCTCTCCTGCAGAGCTCCCCAGGCTCCAGCAGCTGTTTGTGGGCAGTAACAGCTCTGTCTCTCCCTCCTCCTCCACACAGACTGCAAACAGCCTGACATATGCACAAAGTTTTGGCTCAAAATTCAAATTTTTTTCGATTTTGCGTGTTTGCACCATTCGGGTCAACCAATTCATGTCACCTGATGTGATTTAATCTTCTCACACAAATAATTTTACGCAGCATAATAATGCCAATTTCTCCAGCAGCACTGAATGTGAACAAATCTGTCCAGGATCTATTAAATGTTCTGTTTTCCATAAGTCCATAATTAGCAAGGCTCAAGACTCGTAACGACTGCCATTGAGATTCAGCAAAATATAGAGGAAAGTTCTCCAGGTCAGGACATAACGTTTCAGTTGATGAAATGAACAAACATTTGTTTTATTCGGTGTGTTGTGATTCACTTTAGGCCAACGATGATACATTATTCACTTCCATTTAATATTTTGTAAAAGCCACAGGGAAGAGAAGGAGAGGGTGAGGTGAGGGAGTTGCAATCAGCCACTAAATCCTGCACAATGGACCTTTAAATGTAAAACCTTGTCTGTATTTAAATGAAATCTATCAGATGTTGTGTTTGAGTTCCTCTGTTCGTTGTCTGAGCGGTGAAACAGCAGCAGATGGTGTGTTCAGGGTCATACTCCTCATTCTGTGACTGTTTCCCAGGAAGAAAAAAAAATATTCAGCTACACTTCATCTCTCCATTGACTCCCATGCATTCATACATTTAACATTTAGCCGGCCGGGGGCCCTCTGGGGGCCCAAAACATTATTCTGCTGTCAGTCACCCTGAAACACGGCCAGTAATGAGATTCCATCCAAAACCGACCTGCAGCATGAGAGGGAAATCACACCTACGCCCTCTAAATGATTGACAGCACGTCGTCCTCCCATAATCCCACGCTGCAGACACCAGAGACACTCGCAGACAGGAGATTGTGCCCCCCCAAAAAATTCTCACATCTGGTATTCAGAGCGAGAGCGTGAAAAGATGAGAGCTGGTTCACCGCCACCATCATCATCATCATCATCATCATCATCAGCGGCTACAAATCAGAGCTGAGCTGAGAGGAGTTTAAAGACAGAAGATCATCGTGTTAAAACGTTCTCACAGTGTTCAGAGGGGAGATCGTCCCATCATGATTGACCCTCAAAGGCTTCTGTCTTTACACAGAACAAAGAACCTCAAACAGCACGGCGGTGAGGCTCAACCTGCGGGGCGGGGCCCTCCAGGAGGCTGTGAGGAACATTAAGGAGAATTTACAGTAGACACACTGAAAAGAACCCGAGCTGGATAAAAAGTATGGATGCATCCATAACGATACCGGCAGTGGTACAAAGGCAAACCGCAGTAACTACGAGTCTGTTCAAAACTGACTGAGATTAAACTGTTTTATCTTGTAGCAAAGTTCAGTCTCATTCTGACTTAGAGAAAAAGACGGTCCAGCCATAACTTGTTACAATGCACACTATAAGTCATCATTAATGTAACTTCAACTTATATAGAGAGAAAACTATTTTAAAATTTAATATCCAAGATTTGATTGGTATTTATTTATTTATTAGATGAGATATTTATTAGATGAGAACCTGATTCTACAGGTTTACAAAAGTTTTACAGTTAAACTTAATATGTCAATTCATCTTAATAAGTTAATGGTCATAAAATAATATTTGAGGATTGCTTGATTTCTTTCTTAATGACTCATCTATTTCAACTTTTTAATAAACGATACAGAGATAATGTAATAGGTCCGATCCTGTGCTCATGTACTGGTAATGTACTCGATACTACACCCGATACCACTGACCAGCAGTGTGACATTACATAACCTCTCATTAGAAGAGAAGCAATGTTGGCAGCCGAAAGCGAAGTTTTTACAATTCTTCTATTAATATCTCCACGATAACACAGCACAGAAATATGGTTGAGATACTGTGTGAATCTGTAGACTCTCCGATTCCAAGTCTCACGAGAGAGGATGTGATTCACACAGCGTGCTAGGAGGAAGAGAAGAGAGCATCATCTGCAACCAAAAAGTCAACCTTTTTGCAGATGATACAATCCTGTTTCAACATATTCAACTGAGCTGCTTCAGAAAATGTGTTTTCGGAGATGAAATGTTTCCTGAATTACAGTTTTTTAACCAACAATCAACGTAACAAGGAAATGTATTTATTGAAAATATCTATTCAGTTCCAAATTCATCTCTAAGCAGGCAGATATCTGTCGGAAATGGACAAGATTTTGGCATCAGAGCCATCCTGGTTTGTGTTTGTGTTGCGAGTATTATTGACCAATCATATTTGAGCGGGCTTTGGTTGCCTTCAGGTAAACAGTCTGTGTGGAGAGCAGAAGAAGCAAAACACATTGTCCGAAATACAATCCTGGACCCCACTGGCTGTCATCTGACCTGCTCATAGCTATTCTTGGAGCAACTAGCTTGTTATCTTTTGCCAATAAGTGATGGTGATAGCAAAAAATGTGCTGTGTACATACGTTTGATTTGTGGATGAAGATCTTTTTCAGGGTTAGGACTAATGCAGGGGTTCACGAGGGGTGTAGCAGCAGGACTTTATCTCAGCATTGTGTTCATTTCTGTTGAGAAAACTAAATGAAATAGTTCATTTTTAAATGTATATTAATATTGAATATTATTACACACATCACAGTGTATATTATTATTTTATTATTGATCACAGTGCATATTATTATTATTATTATTGATCATAGAGTGCAGTGACAGAGCTTCAGTCTCTGATCAACAACCTCGTCCTGCATCAGAAACCAAACCGCTGATTATTGAATTATTGAATATTAAGTCAGTTAAAAATTATAAAAATACAGAATACAGACAGAGAATGAATCAAAATGTCTGTTCATATTCATGCTCTCAGAAATAAAAAGGTAACAGACAATATTTAACTTGATTTTTCTACAATATTGCCTCCTGAATGAAGGTTTTAACGTATAAAGATCTTCAATATTCTCAGTTCTGCTGTTCTGGATCCTAAAATCTTTATGTTAAAGTGCCTTAACTGTATAATTTAATCACTTTAATGAATGTATGAAAGGAAGGGATTAAGTGAGCTTTGAGTAGAACTGTAAGTAAAGTGAATTTAATATAAAACCAGAGTGCTTGTTGAATAAAAGGCTGCAGGTCTGAGTGTGTTTGTGCTCGCAGCAGCAGAGTCTGACCCTGACATGTTTCCTGTTCACTGGACGCCGCCGAAAACACAGGAGACCTTCCCATCATGCATTTCAGCAAGCAAGGGGAGAAAAAAGAGCCGCTGTAATATCACCACTTCTCTTTTCAAAAGGCTGCAGCAGTCACATCCATCCCTCCATACCTCCATCCATCCATCCATCTACCCTCCTCCCCTGCTTTCACTCCCCCCTCCTCCCTCCACAGCCTCGGAGAAGAGAGAGAGGGAAAAGGGGGGAGGGAGGAATGAGATTAATACTCAGGGGGAGGACGAGAGTAGAAGAGGAGGGGTAAAGAAAGGAGGGAGGAGGGGGGAGGTGAGAAGAGGAGAGGAGAGCGTATGATTCCTCATGGGAGAGGAGGGAGGAGGGGGAGTAAGAGACGCAGCAGGGAGGAGAGGGAGGAGGAGGGAGGAGGAGGGGGAGGAGAAAGGAAAGTAGCTCGGACCAGTTCAGCAGTATTTCTGTCACCTTTTTATTCTCCAACACGAGCAGAAAGAACGATTCATCAACTCTCCTTCTGTCTCTTTGTTCATTTGTTAATAACAGGAAGTTTGATACCAGGGATTCCTTCAGCGTTCATGGTTCAGGGCGGTTACTTACCGGGGGAGGCCAGGTTATCCACAGAGGGTCTCCTCCTCTCACAAAAGCAAACGGCAGTGATTAAAACCCACTACAAACACAGAATAAAGCAGTTCCACCTTAAAAGTCACTGCTTCTCCCACGCTGTTGGGCAGACAAAGGACGTCCCGGAGGGGCTGCGAGCCGAGCTACTGCTAACGTTAGCTCTGCTGCATACACGTGATAGCGCTCAGCTGTGTTTCTACTGATACTTAAGATCCAGACGGCCTTAACTGTTGACCAAAAAAGGGGTGCGCAGGACCTAATTCTTTTTCAGTGGTGTTTTCTTAGCGTTAAGCTAGCTACATGTTTACACAGTCAGACAGTTAGGAGAAGCTCGGCAGCACTGCTGTACGCAGGGTTTCAGAACCACAGAGGTCCAAAAACTGAACTTACTAGGAGGATTTTGTTTTGTTCACCCCTCAGAAAGAATAGCAGTGACCTCAGTCAGTAAGGCCATGCTCACCAGAGGTCACGCAGTAAGAAGTAAGGAAATGTGGATAAAAGTGCTGGTACTCAGTTCTGATGAGTTCTGATGAGTACTGACCCATTTCAGGTACTGATCCAGACGTCCGATGAGTAAAATCTTAAATCAACGACATATTTAAAATCTAATGGATCACTGTCTGAAGAAATATTAAAATCTAATTCTAATGACGGTTGCATTATCTGACATGCATGCTGGGATAGTGACGTCTGTGCTGTGTGCTTGCTGCCTACAGCAGATAAACTACTGACCATAACACACAGTGAAGCTCACCTTGTTACTGGTTCATCATTCATCATTTCAATAATATTATTTATATCTTTTATCTTTTGCACAGAAATAAATCTGTAGGAATGTTGCTTCAGTGGAAAAAGTCACTAGATGGAAAAAATATTGTCCAAAAAATATTCTTTGAACCAATTACAGCAGTTGCTCTACAGGAAGTCGGAGTGAAACCGGAACGTCAAGGTTCGGTTCCAGAAGTAAGAAAAACAGCTTTATTCAGTATTTGTTTTCAGCGGCCTTTAAGGAACATCATTTCCCATAATCCCACAGACCTTTGCAGGTTGAACCAGTTCACACACACACACACACACACAGCTGACAGTAGAATTGTTTTCTCTGTTTGTTCAGATATGAACAGACTTCCTGTATCAGCTGTTAGTCTATCAGTACACACACACTGCAGGAGAAATATGTCGCTATTAAAATAATGTGTGTGTATGAATTACATTCAGATCAACACTACACTATTATCATGATAATACAGAGTGTGTGTGTGTGTGTGTGTGTGTGTGTGTGTGAGTGTTACCTGTCGATGATGACGGGGTCCGACGGCGTCTCGTTTCTGTTTCCACAGCTCTTCTTATCACAGCAGCGACTGACGGAGAGACAACAGACAATAACTCAAACTGACACATTCAGCATTCACTGAGGGAGCAAATACTGCAGTTAAATACAAGTACACAGTACATGTACTACAGGTACTACAGGTACTACAGTACACAGTACAGTTACTGCAGTACAGGTACATACAGGTACATACAGTAGTATCATCATCATCATCACAAGAGGCCCAGGTGTGCTTAGGTAAAATAAAGTAAACACCCAGTTCAGATTAAACATTCAATCCAGTCTGAATCATTCTGAAACCAGAACCAGATCCCACCAATGCAACTATATGAGACTGTTTATGGTCTACATAGCAACGACGTACGTTGTTGACGCACCCTAAACAGGTGACGTACCTTACGTTCTTAAACCAGCTGCTGGAGTCGCAGCGACTCTGTCAGCTCGAGTAAAGCCCAGTTCCCCAAAATGCTCTAAAACCGTTCTGTTCTCGTTGTGGATCTTTGGTCTGAACTGGACTTTACATCAAGTTCCCCCAGTCAGTTCGGACCTGGTGAGACCTGCTCTGTTAGGACCTGGTGGAACCCTTCAGTTTAGGTACAGTATCTGTTCTTACCTGCACATGATCTCGTGTGTCAGAAGAACTCGGCACATCTCTGGATTCTTATCCTGACCTTCATAGATGATCGCCTGTAACACACACACACACACACACACACACACACAGGTACAGTGAGTTCAGGTGTTCAAACACACCTGTAAACTCAGTGTTCATGCTCACATATGAAACCTGCAGCAGAAATAACTCAATTAAAGCCTTGTTTCATTTGTCTCAATTATGACTCATTATTAGCTATTAGCCTGAGTGTGTGTGTGTTTCATTACAGCTGCAGACATTCATATGAAACAGCTGGAACCATGAAAAGCTTCTCCCACAAAGAACGGATCACACGACGCAAACGACGCCTGACGGGCACGCTCGTTAAAGCCTCGCTAATTGAATGACTCGTTAGGTTTAAACACTCCGACTGCTGAGCTGCTGGTTTCCATCACCGTCACTGTACAGAGAGAGCGCCGACTGAGCCGCTTTCATCACGAGGGTGGCACTACAGGACAGATCAGTGTCTGGAGAGCAGGAAGGTTGGTTGGCTGGTTTGGACAAATCACTGTTTAGTTTACTCAAATGGAACTAGTGTTTATCTATATGGCAGGGTCAAAAGGGTTGTGGACCTAACCGGCTATGATCAGGAGGTGCCTTCTCTCTCCACAACACAGAGATCCAACACAGAGGTCCGAAAGCGGCGGAAAGAGACGTCAACAAGCGAGTCAAGCACAGAGTCCACGAACACAGTAGTCACACAACACAGAGGTCCAAGCACAGAGTCCACAACTGAGCAGACTCCCACAACACAGAGGTCACAACACAGGAGTCACAACAAGCAGAGTCCAACAACAGAGTCCACAACACAGAGTCCACAACACAGAGTCCAAAGTCAAAGCTAACATTAATGCTAAGCTTGTGGAACATATTGTCTGATTGCTAACGTTAGCTTGCTACCGCGGACAAATTGCTATCTAGCTAACAATAAGCAAAATATCAGTGTCAGTTTTTCGGGCACATTTTAATTGGCAGTGATGTACTTTCATTCTTGATGCAGACTTCTCGGTGCGTCCTCTAATTGTTGGTGCATTCAGAACAATGTGACTTTAGACAAGATCAGACCAGATGCTGTAGACGCGGTCGACTTTCAGCGAACAGAAAGCAGCATTAACATCCGTCTGTCTAACTGTAAGAAGAGACGGTTAACAGATGGTTCCAGCCTCAGTCGCTCTGTGATCAGACTCTCTCTGATTTATCATACGCGGTGTCTCACACCCAGGAGAGAGAGAAGAAGTGGTGTCGTACAGCAGCAGGATGTGTACAGATTTATTCACACTGATACAGTCTGACTGCTCACAAACAAACAGCAGAGGATAAAACAGGCTCATTATCTCCTGTTCTTATCATCAATTACAGTAACACTTTACAGAGCCCAGCAGAGGATCTACAGTGGAAATGTCCCTCCGATTCTAAAAATAACCTGTTAAACAGAAGAGAAATTAATTCAGTCATCTGTTTACAACTAATATTTCCTCATTATCAACCAGAAATATTGAGTACAAAGTTTAATGTTAGAAATGTACAGTCTGCATCTCCAGTATTTACACACTGACAGATGCTAACTTGCATATATAATTGGACAATTAGCATAATTAGCATTAATAATCAGCTATATGGAGTGGGCTGATTTTATTTAATTTTGAATCAATATTCAGGTTTTTTATAGGATTAATACATAACCGCAGCGACAGAGACACAGAACTGAAGAAATATTAGTCTGAACATTCACACCAATGACATTGAGCTTTCTTGATTCCACAATGACCCAATTTTAGACCCAGTGATCAGCTTGAATTCAATGAAAAGAGACAAAACAATGTATTGATTCCTAATCCTACCTTTAGAGTTTTCTATTCAGTGCTTCACTAATGAGCCACAATGATGTTTTGAGTTCAAATATCTCATTTGGCAGCTTGTCCAAGTAAATATTGATTTAAATTATTGTTTAAGATAAAATCAGCAGATATGTCTGTCAGTATCTGTGTCTAGATCCACCGCTGAGTGCCGCCCTGTAGTTCCCTGTAAAGTCACAGAAAGCTCTGATTGGACCAGGTACAGCGTAGAGAGCTGGACTGCTGAATGAATGAAAATACCATCAATTCAACCAACCAATATTTACAGTAATTGCCTGTAAATGGTTGTCAGGTTTTTCGGGAATTAAGATTTGAACAGTTTTAAATTATTTATGAAATTAAAAGTTTCGTAACGTTATGTACGTGTTGTTTCCGCAGTAATGGCAACATGACCTGGATCTCCCAAATCCTGTTTTCCTAACCGGACCAAACGTTTCACAACGTGGTGTTTAAAAGGCATCTCAAGGCTGAAGGGACACCTTTTTTTAAAGCTGTGCATCCGTCTGTACCAACCATGTCATGCAAGCATGTTGCGAAGGAGGCTAAATAACGCTCCAAAGTTTGGCTAACGTTTGGTGATGGAAAAACTGGCATGGCCACTTTCAAAAGGATCCACTGACCTCTGACCTGAAGATATCTGAATGACCCACAAGTCTCCCCTTTACAGGCACTTTATGCTAATCCTGTGTGTTTTTTGTACAAAAACCATGCAGTTATTTGCAAGAGGTATCAATGTTTTATTATTATCTCCTAGTGTATTTGAATATTCCGGCACACTGGGGTCCATCAACAGTGTTGGAATTGTATAAATTGCGAATTATGGAAAGCTGAGACACCCGAGTTAACACCCCTGTCTGAATGAGACGCCGAGGGCGGCGGGACAAAATTGCGTCTGTCTTTGACAACCTGGGAATGTTGTAATGTGTAGTTATTAAGGCAGGCGGTGTCGAATGAAGAGCGAGAAAGTCTGGAGGTGCTGGTGTCCTGTGTGAAACCAACAGTCAACCATTGCTTTTAGGTAACGTTCCTAAGTTACATCAGGTAAACCAAGCTTTATTTTTAAAGTCTAACCGGACGTTACATATATATTCTTTATTAATTTATTTTGTCTTTCTATAGGAACAGATACATTTTTCATATTTTTCCGTCTTTATGAGCCATTTTGTCATTTTTATTGTATATTTTATGACGGATAGTTCGAGACATTTATATTAACTGGTTCATATGTTTGTTTGCACATGTATGTAGAGTTGTGCTTGTGGGCCACAGAGCTGCTGCTGCTGCCTCCGCTCAGGTTGATGAATGACTCTGCCGACTGATCCGATCAGTCTGGATTCATAAGAACATTAGAGAGCACAGAGAGATATCCAGGAAATATATCAGAAATATTTCAGTGTGAACGAGGAGACAGAGGAGGAGGAGGAGGAGGAGGAGAAGTCTGTCTGACCAGAAAAACAACAAACTGTCAGAAAACGTTTGAGGTGTCAAAGAGAAGTCGGCCTGAACTTTAATCTGACAGCTCGGACTGCAGGAGGAAAGGCACGCTCTTATTTTGAAATATAACTGGATTTTCTCCTGTTATTTGATCTGCTGATCGATCGACTTTTTACTTTTACTTGAGATTTTAATCTGCTGCAGTCTGAACTAATCATCCTCATTATCTAACCCGATAATCCATAATCAATATCTTACCTGTTTGGTCATGGAGTCGATCAACCGGACGTAGAGATCCTGCTCCGTTCTGACTCCTGAGCACATACACAAACATGTTAATATTATTATTTAAAGTTTACAGTGAAGTTTTTTACATTAATAATTAATGATTTTTTTCCTGTAAATTAGTTCCTTTTATTGGAGATGCTGTGCAGTAAAACAAGCGCACCCACCGTTGCTGTAGAGCAGCTGCAGTTTGTAATGAATCCCGTTGTTGGTTTTCTCTCCCGTCGGCTCCTGAACACAAAATCAAACACACTGAAACTGATGGGTGCGTTTGGTTTCTGACACCTGATTCGCTCTGTGAGCTCTGGGTGGGTTTGGACTCAAACACCCGGGTTGAGATGTGATTCAAATAGTTTTGAAGCTGAAAGTAAACATGAGTGAGTGCAAACGTCGCTATTATATAAAAAAAAAAAAGAATAAATAAACTTTACTATATTGGAAATTATTTGCACGGGCAGAGCTAAGCAAGCTGTAACATGGGTGTGTTTGCAGTCTCTTTTTTGTGTTTCATTCACCTGAAAACTTTATGACGGAATTTATGTTTTTTTTGTGGTTTTCTGAAGATTTGGTGAATGCTTTGGCGGTGACCATGAGATGTGTTTGTTTTGTGTCCCAGCTCCTCCCTCCTCCCTCTCGCTCCTCACCTTCTCTTTCTCCACAAAGTCGACATAGGTGGTGCGTTCGATTTCCACCGGCTGACCCTGCCGGTCGTACAGCGCCAGCACGAAGTGGAAGAAGTTGGACTTCCTCAGATTGGATGGAGGCTGCTTCTCGAAGTGAGCACGGGCTAACCCCACCCCGCTGAGAGACAGACACAGACAGACGTATGAGACGACTTAAACTCACCAACAGTTCCCACTGAACACAGACATCATTTTTCTGTATATTTATTTTGGGGTCTAACAACCTGAGAACTGATGATTACATTTAAATTGCATTTTACAGAAAACATACCAAACCAACATTTTGCCTTTTAAATTTTAAATAAAATTGTGCACATAAAGTCAAAGAAATTAGCTCTATGAATTCACTGTATATGAACTGAGACAAAATGAACCAGTCACAGCTGAAAAAATTGAATTTGATGGCAGATCTGTGGCCCCGCCCATCAAATCTGCCTCTTTTAAAAGTCATTTTTTATCTTCTCACAGTGTAAAACATCTGAAAACATTCAGTTTTACCTCATTTTAGAGCCAGAAAGGTTTTATACAGAGGTGATGCTTGTTTCTGATTTTACAGAATCAGGAAACATCTCCTCAACAAGACAATAAGAGTCCAATTTTAAAATCAATTCATTAACTCCACATTAATACATTAAAAACCCTTCATGTGACCCAAATCTGTGTCAAACTGGGGTTTAAATCAAACGCTCCTCAAAGGAAATGCTCATCGACTGCGACGCAGGTTCAGCTGACTGTCATCACATCATACATGTCATCAATTAATCAGCGTCTCTGACATGTTTAAATGATAAAAAAAAACATCAAATAATAATAACGTGTTTCCTCCAATAACTGATACTTGAACTGAAAACCATAAAACAGAAATGAGCCAGGATGAAAAATATCTTCATATATGATCAGAAATAAATCAAGTGTGAGTTCCTCCATTAAACCATCCAACGTGTAAAACACCTTTCCATCACAACACAAATGTTAATTGGAGGTAATAATTCAGTGAACTCAGGATCTGAGAGCAAAATATTCATAAAACTGTGAGAATCTTCAGCGAGAAGTGACATGAAGCTCCGGGCTTTAACCTCCACATGAATGAATCATGTTAACAACAACATGTTTCAAACGTCGGGGAATATTCAAATAATACAAAACGCTTTAAATTCACAGCAAACACTGAATCACGTGTGCATGTGGAGCTCTATAAATATTCATATTGAAGAAGTCAAACTGCAGCTTTGACCCTGACTGCAAACATATTCACTCATTAAAATACGACTTATAACATTTGTCATATTTGTATTTTTATATTTGGTTGAATTTTGACACTAAGAGACAAAAAGAGAAAGTCAGAGTGAAGCTAGAGGCCCAATATCGCATTTATTAAATCATGAAAATGATAATTTAACAACAACAGCTTATTGTTAATTAATATTTATTCATTTTAATAAAGCTGGAAATGATTCTGTCTGCACAGCTCCAGCTTCCACCCGACAGACTTCATGATGATCTGATTTTATTCTGCTGCTACTTCCAAACTTAAGTGTTCATTTTACATACGTCAGAAATGTCAAAATGAAACTTATCTGAATCGTAGCAGATATTCTGTCCTGAACCACACACAGAGCCTCGCAACGACCATGTCATAAAGCAAGGACTGTATTTTATTTTACACTGCTGCTTCGCTGACCTTTCTATTGAAATTGTCAAACATTTTTACATACAATGTTTTTAAAAATTGAGTTAACAATGTAAAAATCTGGTTTCTGCAGCTGATGTTTCCTGATGGCCCAACAGAGGATTTCTAACGACACAAACTGTGGACTGTGCTTCACTCTAACACTCTGTTCATCATAAACTCATTTTATCATTTTTACATACGTCAGAAATTGAAATTTATCTGCGTCCTCATATGAACAGACATTAAGATTCACTAAGACTTAATGTTTGAGCACATTCAGGTCTTTCTTACAAACGTCATTAAGTCTGCACTCTTTTATTTTACACTGTTGCTTTATTGGAATATTTCTATTGAAATTGTTAATAATGAGAATTTTACATACGTCAAAAAAGGAAAAATTTTACTTTTGTCCGACTCTTAGCAGATAAAGTGTCCTGAGACAGAGACCTGCTGTTTCACCACATTCAGCAATTTGTATGAAGTCTGAACTGTGTTTTATTTTACGCTGATGTTTCATTGTACATTTCTATTAAAACTGTTAATAATGACAATTTTACAATTTTTATAGTAAAAAATTTAAAAATCTGGTTTCTGCACCTCGGATGTTTCCTGATGTCCCAACAGAGGATTTCTAATGACACAAACTGTGGACTGTGCTTCACACTCTGTTCATCATAAACTCATTTTATCATTTTTACATACATCATAAACATGAAATAAATCTTAAATTACCTGCATCCTTATATGAATGAATACATTAAGATTCACTGAGAATGTGTTTCAGCACATTTATTCTGACAACCGTGTCATTAACTGTAATTTACACTTACACTTTATGTTCATTTTCTAATTGTTAATAATGACAATTTTACACGCGTATAATTTTACATACAAGTTTGATCTGCAGCGTCGATATAGGTTCACACAGAGCTGCTGCCTCAACACAGAGAATTATTCATGAGACCATCACAGACTCTTTATCTTTTCCTTCAGAATATTTATATTAAACTTGTAACAATATCATTTTTACATATGTTTAAAATGACAAAAATATAATTGAATTTCCATCCTATAAGCTGATTCACTGAGTCACTTCAGCTATTTAAGCATGAGCTCGTATTTTTTACTGCTGCTTTACTGACATGTTCATCTAAAGATTAATAATAATTTAACATACGTGTTAAAAATGTCACCTTTAATCTGCAG
This sequence comes from Morone saxatilis, assembly GCF_004916995.1. Lineage (NCBI taxonomy): Eukaryota > Metazoa > Chordata > Actinopteri > Moronidae > Morone > Morone saxatilis. The sequence goes on along the minus strand of NW_023339651.1, from coordinate 153,335 downwards.
CTCTGATGACTCACTGATGTTTCAGCACATTCAGCTGTTTGTAATTATGTCATAAACCAGCTTTTTATTGTAAAATTGTAAAAATAATGTGAATAATATAAATATAGTTTTTTCTTTGCAGCTCGGGCTGACTCTGACACTTTCTGTTTGTCATTAAATTTAACAGATTTGGACTTTAAGAAAACTGCGGAAAATGTTTGAATGTCAGAAATGACGCTGACGCTGGATCTGCAGTTCGGAGCCGCCGTCTCTGCACTCACTCACTCAGGTCAGTACACGCTGCTGCTTTATTGGAATTATAATGTTGAAAATATTAGTAATATTAAGGATTTCACAGATGTTAATGGTGTGAATAATCATGTTTCATGTGCAGCTCTGAGTGTTAACAATCTGCACACGCTCAGACTGAACTCAGCAGGAGCGCGTCTGTTCGGAGGGCAGATTAAACATTATTATTAATAACATTTATTTTCCTCGGAGCTGCAGTTTGAGCCTCTTTAACCTGAAATGAATCCTCCTGTCAGACTCTGCAGCTCTGACCTTCACTTCAACACTTTTCTAAATTATCAATAAATCTGAAGCTCTCAGTCTGTTTCAGCTGCACAATTTAAGAACTGAAACCTGCAAACGAGCAGTTTTCTTCCTCTGAGCTGCAGATTCAAACCTTTATCCTTTTACTTCAGGAACTGACTTTTATTTTTAACCTCCAGAAAGATCAGAAATATAATAATAACAGGAAGAATATCATTAGAGAGATGTTTCTGCTTTTTAATAATTGATTTTTTTCAGCCTGAAGCTTCCACTGCTCTTTTCCTTTTGATAAATGTCCCGTTAACCTTACTTTGTCCCGAGCAACTTCAACCAGAAACATCAGGAACAAATATCTAATGAAAAGAATTATTTGATTCAAACTGTTAATACTGATCATTTTACATTAAAAATGTAAAACTCTGTTGTTTCCTGAAGAGCTTTAACTTCAACATTTTCCTAATAAATCTTCTAATAAATGTCCTGAAGCATTTTCATCATCTAAAAAACAATATTAAAAGCATTTTTTTATTTTAATTTCTTAGAATTTTCCTCCTAAAAAATCACAAATATTTGAAATGATTGCAGGAATTTTGTTTCTGGATATTTGCCTCAAGAACAAACAGCAGAAATGAGAGAACAGATCAGAAATCTAGTACGATTAAAGCGCTCCCCTCCTGATCTAAATGCTCCTGCTGAGCGGCTGTTTGTCCGCTGGGACTACAGCTCCCAGAATCCCTCTGGGGGGCGGCAGTGGGCGGCGGTGAGTTTACCTCTGAGCGGCCGTGTTGGCGTCCACCACGCCGGCCGAGTGCATCCAGGAGCGAACAGCCAGCGGCTCCTCCTTCATGCTGGCTGTGGCCCCGCGGGGCAGGTTGTCCTGGATCCCGAACATCTCCGGGGCCCCGACGCTCCAACCGCTTCCGCCTCTGTGCGAGAGTGACACGAGAAAAAAACAAGAGGGAGAAAAGTCCAACTGAAAAAAAGCAGCTCTAAAGAACAGACGGAGATCTTCTGGTCGGTCGACGGTTTTTTCACCGAAACGCCTCAAAGTCCGAAAGCAGCCGGCGAGGAGGAAGGAGCACGGAGAAAAGAAGGAGAAGAAGAAGAATCGGGAAGTGAGGCAGGAGTTTTATTCAACGGCTCAACTTTTTGTCTGGTTTTTAGATTTAATTCAACTTTTTACTGGAAGCAGCACGGACAGGATTTCCTTTCTGAGAGTTTATTTTTTAAAAATTCTCAGTGTCGGCCGTCATGTTGGAAGAAAGGAAGGAGGAGGAGGAAAAAAAGGGAAAAGAGAAATAAAATCCTCAGAGGACGAGAAAACGAGGGGAAGAACAGAGCCGAGTCCGGACGGCGAATCGAGTGCGAGCAAAGTGTCTTTTTTCTTTTCCCCAAAGAGAGGAGCAGAGAGGAGGAGAGGCGGGCCGATGATGGAGGGATGAGGAGCGGAGGAGAAACTCTCAGCCCTGCGGCCCCACAGGACTGGACGCCAAAACCCAAAAACCCCACGGGTCTTCCTCCGAGCCGCTGACGACATCACAGCCGTGGTGGGGGCGGGGCCTGACCGTATATGGATAGGAGAGGTTAAAGTGTGTGTGTGTGTGTGAGGAGAGAGAGGAAGAAAGAGAGAGAGAGAGAGAGAGGGAGTGAGATGGAGGAGGGGGAGGAGGCGGGCGCTCGAACCAACCAACCACAGAGAGAGAGAGAGAGAGAGAGAGAGAGAGAGAGAGACAGTATTACTCTCTCTCTCTCTCTCTGAAGGTCTGAACTGGTTCCAGTCTCAGGATGGAGTGCTGGTGGGAAGCTGGTGAGGGATCCCGTCCTCGTATCTCCAATAAAAGCAGAGTGACTGTGTGCGAGCTCATCGACCCTCTGAACAGAGACACTTTATTCTCTCTGGAACTCCATTTTTAATTAATTAAACAAAGAAAATCGCAGTCATTTTTGCAATTTTCACTTTTTCCCTCAATTTCGCTGCAAAAAAATGTGTAAAAACTTCAAGCTTTTATAAAATCAGAAATTTTAGGCCATAACGACGCCAACAAAAGGTAGCGACATCTTGGAGGGATTGATTGATTGATTGATTGTTTGAAGACGAGATGACGAGGTTGTTGAAAGATCTCCAGGTCAAAGGTCAAACGATGTTTTCAGCTCGTCTGTTTCTGTGTGTCCTCTGATATTTACAGTCTCTCTCTCTCTCAGCTCATTCTGCTATTTACACGTTTAACGACGTGCAGGAAAGGACACAGAAAGTATACAGTATATAATCGCAGTTTGGTCTGATTTAAGAAGCCTTCGCAGTTTGGATGTAACAACCATCAGAGAGCAGATCGGATATTTTTTATTTTTTATTAATGACTGCCAGACGGTCGATTCCCCTTGAAATCAATGAAACGAAGCATAAACACTTCTACTGTGGTCCACAGGGGGCGCCAGACTCAACACAATAAAGTTCACTCCAACATTCAGCCAAAATATTCCCATAATATTCTGATATATTATTTTATTTATAATACTGCAGCAGTTTATATCAAACGTTACCATGGAGACAAATTAAAATGTTTTTATTTTAATTGTACTGATTTTATTCTTTTATGTCGTCATTTTATTTTGTTTTAACGTCGTTTCACGTGAAGTGAGGAGAAACACTCATCATCCTCCTCTTCCTCACTCAGACAGACAGACAGGCAGGAAGTGAGACAGGGTTTTCACAGTAAGAGCGCTCCGGTCTTCTGGGGGGTCGAGGCCTCCGAGGCTCCGAGGGGTGGACCGAGTCCAGACCGAAGAGCTGGAACACGAAGAGGAGGAGGAGGAGAGAAAATCAGTTTAAACTGAGAGGAGCGAGAGAAGGAGGAAGAGGAGATTTATGTTTCCAGAGACGGAGAAATAAATTGAGAGGAGGAAGAGGAGGAAGAAGAAGA
>NW_023339651.1:143867-149783 GCF_004916995.1 Morone saxatilis | reverse complement strand
TGTAATAATAATAACATATAATATAATAATAATGTATAATGATGATAATATGAGACATACAGACCCTAACCCTAATCATTGTGTTTGTTGTTAAATGTTTTGATCCAGAGTCAGAAATAATCTGCAGTTTAAGGTTTGTTGTTGTTATTGTTTACCTGTCGGTTTGTTGTTTACCTGTTGTGTCTCTGTGTTGCAGTTCCCAGAGGAGCTGCAGAGGCTCAGCAGCAACCTGCGGACAGTGGATCTGTCTGGGAACAAGATCGAGGTTCTTCCTGCCGCCATCGGCAACTTCCTGCAGCTCAAGAGTCTGACGCTCAACTGCAACAGACTCAGTGAGTTCATTGATCACTGATCATTATCATTGATCATCATCACTGATTATCATTACTGATCATCATCAGTTCATCTGTTGATTATTTATAATGTAAGTTATTGACTAGTAGATCAATAGGCAGTTTAACTGTAGGAGAAATAAATGAACGTTAAGGTCAGTAATTATTCACATCCTGTGCAGTAAATGATCAATAAGTGAGATCAATAATAGTAGTAGAGCATGAAGTATTCCTGTAGTCCAACGCTGACGACTTCCTGGTTCCTTCCACAAACAGCCAATGAGATTGTTCCATTTAAACAGTCACATGACTTCAGCACTAAACCTCCAACTTGTAATGAAGCGTAGAATTAAAATGTCCAGTAGTTCCAGAGGAGCTCACCTGGTCGAGCCTCAGGCACCGAGTCCCTGCTGCAGCGGCTCAGGGTTCGAATCCGACCTGCAGCCCTTTGTTTATTTATTGTTTGTTTCTGCAGCAGCAGACTCTGTTTGGTCAGAGGTACTTAGCAGCAGATATTGATTGGCTATTAGCAGCTAGCACTATGAGCTAACGTCAACCTCCCAGTGAACACAGCCGGACCGGGACCGAACACAGACTGACAGAGAATTCGAGGTGGATTTATTGCCGGGTTTGGCTCCTGGTGTCCCGGGGCAGTTAGTGGTTGGCTACTGATCAATCTGTCCATCAGGAAACTCTGTAAATGACCTCGGTACTGTAACGTCATTCCCTGTCGGTCTCGGAGGCTGTGTTCGATCCCGGTCCGGCTGCTGAGCCCGGTTCAGTCGCCCGCTAATGGGAAAATATTTTCTCCATAAAATCTGATCCAGTTTCACCAGAATTACTGAATACAGTTAGAAAGTTCATTAATCACTGATGTTCATTAACTCGTGTTTTGCTATAAAGCTAAATGTTAACTGATTTATTGATTTATTGATTTTATCTGGAGGAACAAACTACATTTCTAACCATACTTTACGCTCAACATTTCTGGGTTCTGCAAGGCCATTATTATATATTTATACTGTTACCATGGTGCTGTCATTTATATGTTTTATATTAATTTAACTTTCTCCTCCTGTTTTAGTTTCTTTGTTTTAAACCAAAATGTGATTTTGAATTCAGATTTCAGTCAGCTGAGATCGATTGATCGGACCTGAGGCTCATTAAGGTTTCTGATCAGAACAAACTCTAAATCGATCAGACCTTCATTCCTCATTAGAAATAATCAAATGATCAATAAACCAGAGTTCCTGCAGACATTATGTGATTCCAACCAGTTCAGTTTAAATTGAGTCAGAGTGAACTGGAGAGGATTTATCATTTAATGTGTTAATGTGTATATCTGAAACCAATCAACATTTCAATTGATTAAATATGAAATCACTTTGAATTAAATGTTTTTCAAACTGACTGAAACCTTAAATCTGCAGTTTTTATAGGAAAGTTTGGTTTGAAAAAGTTCCTCCAGTCGGACTGACCTCGGATCAGATTCATTAAACCTCAGCTGTCCATCAAACCGCTCGCTGCATCTCATTGGACGGTGACTGACAGTCCTCTTTTAGGTCCTCAGACTGACACGTTCTACTATTTTATTGTAGTCGTCTGTTTTATTGTTGGACTGATTCACTCTTATTATTTTATTTCCTTCTATTAACTCCATTCTGTTATCTGGTCGTGTTTTTGTTTCTCGGTTTCGTTGCAGTCGGCTCCAAACAGAAAGAAAAAAACAGATGAGAAGCCAGAAAAACAAGAATAAAATGAGAGGAAACAAAGCGGTCGACCTTCAGCTGAGAGTGTGTGTGTGTAACAGTGTGTGTGTGTGTGTGTGTTGCAGAGGGATTTCCAGTCGTCCCAGTTCGGGGAATTCCCTTCATCCCAGCAGAGAGACGGGCGAGCGAGGGAAGAGCGACACCAAGAGGAGACAGAGAGAGATTTTATTCTCTTTATTGGGAATGAACATTGTTTGATTGTTTCTGTTTTTATTAAACACATTATGATATTATTATTATATATAAACTAAGGATAAAGAAGAGATTCAAACACCAGAGGAGTTGGTTTTATTCACACAGTCCAATAGCACAGAATGAACCTTTAACAGGACAAAAACAGGGAATATTCAATAAAATTATAAATATGTAATATTTTAATAAAACTGAATGAAAGAAGTGATTTTATTTCTCTGACTGATAATAAAATAATAATTCTGATCACTCTTCTTTTACTGATATTATTTCTTTTGTTTAGAAGAACCACAAATATTAGTTCTGTAAATGCAAATGAACGCATCATAAACACAGTATTTATACAGTATATACGGTATATATACAGAATGTACTGTGTGCGTATAGATTAGTGTTTTGAGTTTGAGAACAATTTGTGAAGATGCAGCCGAGGAGTCGGAGAAAATCTCCTTTTGTCCAAAAATGCAGAAAGTGAAATTCTGCCGACTGGAGAAAAATATTTGTTTACAGTAAAAAGCATTAATCACAGTTTACCTTCCTCTCTGTTTTACATTATTAACGACGTTAGCATTATTATATTATTTATTAAATTATGAAGAAGTACAAGAAATGTTTTTATTAATGAGAACATTTTAATTAACTCAGTAGATCTTTATCAGCTTTATTTCCAGGTTTCTGTACTTTTTTAGTTTTTATATTTCAGATTTTTTACTTTTACAGTTTAAAAACAGGATTGTTACTTAAGTGTGGATGCATCTGAGGGGATTATTGATTATTGATTATTATTTTACATCATTACACACCTTCCCAACATCAACACTGGTTTACACACAGGACAGAGCTAACATGGAGGAAATCTGTTCACTGTCCACAGAAACAGTCAGAAACATCAGTACTTTTACTGTTATACTCTGAGGATTTCAGTATAAGATACTGTACTCGGTAAGAGTATAAAAGTCCTCACTTGGTTTCTACAAACTGTCTGTTTGTCTTTTATGTCGTTTTCTTGGTCTTACGTCTGTCATGTGAACTGTTCAATGATGCAAACTAATAATAATAATCAATGAATGCATTCAAACTAAAGTAAAGCCTGTTTTTAAACCGTAAGCAGAAGAAAGTTCAGATATTTGTGTAAAAATGTAAAAGGTTGTCAGAAACTCTTAAACTCTTACTCTTACTCTTAAAGTACAGATACCTGAAAGTATTGTTAGTCGCCGGGTCTGTTAGGCTGTGAGCCCTCAGTCCGGTCTTACAGGCAGCAGGCAGAGGGACAGCCCTGCTCGGTTTCAGACGGCGATCACAGTCCATTAATATCATTCCAGCTCTTTAATTGCTGCTAATTGAACCTGACGTGTCTTTAATTAATTAACAGAGGAGGTTAATGAATGCAGGTTTGAGTGGCGGCTCCAGATGTCCAAACCTCGTGTGTCCTCTGGTTTTTACCCGCCGACTCGTCCCCTGAAAGCCTCTAATGTCTCCACTGTCCTCTCTGGACCTTTACTGTGAAGGTGACCACGACTGCAACGAAAATAAAACTGTGACAAGAAAATGAAAAATTTGTGTTTTTAAAGTGGCCAAGGAACAATGACAGCGAGAGAAACTGTTTAATGTTAGAGGCAGGAAGTGGCCATGGTCTTTACAGAGCAAACAGCTGCGACTGTATGAAGGAAATAAAGCAGATGTATAAAATAAAGTTCATATTAAAAAAGAATAATAATAAGAAAAATAATAATTCATTCATTTGGTTATTTTCTTCAATCTTGTCTTTACAGTGATCTGTGACCTTTATATCAGCACTGTACACACACACATACAAATATATATTATTATTGCAGCTTTATGGGACCTTAATGTTCTGTTAAAAGGATTTTTCTTTATTAAAGTTTGGTTTCATTGATCTGTTGTTTCTCTACATTATTATTATTATTATTATTATTATTATTATTATGATTTTTGACATTATTGTTGATCTCCATGTGTTTTTCTTTTTATCAGTTAAAGTTGATGACAGTTAAAAGGTTTATGAGTTATTATATTAGTAATTATTTTGAAATTACAGGAACTCCAACAAGAATAAGTGTTCATGAGTCTTTGCGTTTGTCCTGTGGAGACGTTGCACCCCCTGCTGGTTGGGGAACGCCACACACTGTGAGGATGTCAGTGAAATAAAACCAACTTCTTTCATTTCTTTCAAACAAACTTTTTTATTTTCCTCCATGAATCACTTCTTCTTCATCTTCTTCTCAAAGACAGCAGACAGAAATCATCTAAAAGTCCAATCTAAGATAAAAAAAAAAACAGTGTTAACATGAATACTGCTGATATACAACATATTGTACGCTGACAATAGTTAATGTCTTTATCTGGATGTGAAACCTGACAACACATCTTAATAAAATAAGTAACATAAATGAATCCTCCAAAACATCTGGATTCAAATGAGTTGTTACAGTGAACTTATATTTGTGCAGTATTTAAAATGTTGCTGATATAATAACTATAACTAAGTTTGTTCCACTGATTCATTTTTTTAAAGATGAATTTACATAATTATTTTTCCATTTTTGTATGTATTTCAGTTTATCAATTCAAATAATTCTTAATATCCCCCGAAGTGTAAATTAACAACTTTAACTAATTACTACAGCAGTAACTCAATTAATTTGCTCTCAGTTTGATAATTAATAATAAACTGTAATCGTACATCAGCTGTTTTGACAGATGATGTAATACACAGTATTACAGTTAACTTAATTTATCCAAGTTAACGTAACAATAAATACTTGAGTTACTCAAATTAAATATCTTAAATTGTTTGAGTTAATAAACGGTTTCGATCGGTTTCTTCAAACAGTTTGAGTTGAACTAACTCATCAGATTTTACAGTGTAATATGAAAAGGAATAAAAAAGTTTAAGTTTCCTTTTTGGTTATTTATTTAAGTAGAAAAGAAAGTGTGTACAGAGCGCAGAGCTGTGACTGTTTATTAGAACAGAATATTTGTTGTTGTTTGTTGTGTTTAAATGGAGAAAGGTTTTGCTGTGAGATATAACAGCGTTTACTGCTACAGAAAGCATTTAACCTATTTAAATTGTATGGTGTTTTACTGTCACAGTTTGACAGTTTTTACAGTGTGTATATATTGTTGTTATATATTGTAATAAACGGCACATATTTTAACGTTATTATTATTATTTGCATTCTGATATTGTCTTTGATTGTAAACTGGAGCAACTGTAGATCAACCAGGTTCCTTCTGAGCAGTAACAGCTTTACAGTGGGCAGTTTAAGTTACCTTTGTTCTGTCTTTGTTTATCAGTTAAAATATGTGAATTTAACATTGAAAATAAAACTTTAAAAACCTGTTTATGAAAAGAAATTTGAATGACGGAGGATTGTGGGAAGGTTTCACACAGGAAGTGGAACACCTAAAGTGTCAGCTGATCGTCCTGCTGATGTGTTCAATAAAGTTTTAAACTGTTCAATGATTCATTCAAACTTTATTGGAGACTGTAAAGCTGCTGCAGAGAGTTTCCTGGTGTTTGTCTCCATCTAGTGGACAAAGTGGAGAAAACAACCAGAGACAATCTGAAGGTGATGATGATGATGAAGGTGATGATGATG
>NW_023339651.1:142357-143842 GCF_004916995.1 Morone saxatilis | reverse complement strand
CAGTTATTATCATGTCTGTTGTTGATTGAAACTATTGTGTTTATATAATAATATTATATTAAGTTATTATATGTCATGTGTTGATTGAAACGTATGTGTTATATAATATTATATAAGTTATTATATGTCTGTGTTGATTGAACTTATGTGTTTATATAACTATTATATTAAGTTATTAATATGTCTGTGTTGATTGAACTTATGTGTATTAATATACATATTAAATAAGTTATTATATGTCTGTGTGATTGACAGTGGTGATCTGAGTATGAAGAGGAACCAGGAAGAAAGTCATTAATCAATTGTCACATCACTACGGTGCATTAGGTCGCTGTGTTTACTTACTCTGCATCACTACGCCACATAATGTTTTAATCTTGAAATGACATTTCCTGTTTAAGATTAACTCAGCACAATCTCTCTGAACCGATCAATACCTGATCTATTCTGATCAATATGAAATAAAAATCACATGATCACAGTTTGTTAGTCTGTCTTCCATGAATGATTGGTGATGATGAAGATGTGATGATGGGACTGATGATGATGATGCATGATGATGGATGGATGAAGATGAAGATGAAGGATGTGATTGATGACTGGATCGGGTGGATGATGATGATGATGACTGATGATGATGATGATAGAATGAAGGATGAAGAATGTGATTGATGATGATGATGATTGATGATGACTGTGATGAAGATGAATGATGTGATGATGATGATGATGAAAGACATGTCGATGGAATGACTGATGATGATGATGATGATGGATAGATTTTTGATGATGATGATTGATGAAGATTCTTGATGATGATGATGATGATTGATTGATGAAGATGAAGATGAAGATGTGATGATGATGATCGATGATGTGTGGATGGAAGAGGAAGATGTTGATGATTGATTGATGTATGGAAGATGTCGATGATGAAGAATGTGAATGATGATGAGAAGAGTGGTGATGATGATGATTGATGATGATGGATGATGAAGACCTGTGATGGATGATGATGGATTGATGATGTGATGAAGATGAAGATGTGATGTGATGAATGATGGGATGAATGATGATGATGAAGACTGTGATGATGATTGAAATGATTGAAGATTGTGATGATGATGATGATTAAGATGTGATGATGATGATGATGATGATGGATGATGAAGATGTGATTTGATGAGATGATCGAAAGATGTGAGATGGATGATGATGGGATGTTGATTTGAAGATGAAGATGTGATGTTTTATGGATGATGGATTATGATTGATGGTGATGATGATGATGGTGATGATGATGATGATGATGATGGTGATGATGATGATGATGATGATGATGATGATGGTGATGATGATGATGATGATGATGAAGATGAAGGTGATGATGGTGATGAAGGTGATGATGATGATGATGATGATGATGAAGGTGATGATGATGATGATGAAGATGATGATGATGATGAAGGTGATAATGATGATGAA
>NW_023339651.1:142135-142257 GCF_004916995.1 Morone saxatilis | reverse complement strand
AGACAGAGAGAGAGACAGAGGACATAAACTATTGATCAGTGCCTTGCTCCAGAGCACGCTGACTGTGTTCAACTGTACAGTGCTGGAGACAAATTATTGTCAGACAGACAGGCAGGCAGACA
>NW_023339651.1:141308-142016 GCF_004916995.1 Morone saxatilis | reverse complement strand
CAGAGAGAGAGACAGTTATCTGAGCTCTGTGTTTTGTAAAGTCTGTTGTTATATAATCTGACCTCTGCAGGATATTGTAAAGCCATGCTAGCAGGCTAAATGCTAATCAACATGCTAACACCCTGACTGTATAAAGAGCTGGATTCAGTAAACTAACAGCTTTATAACAGTTACCCACTCCAGTCTTTGTGCTAAGCTAACAGTGTTTCTCAGTGACAATCACATGAAGCTGTATTGACGATCGATTATTGATCCTCTGTCAGTCTCAAGCAGCTGTTTACTGAACGCATGAAAACAGGAAGTACCAGTAAACTCCGCCTCTGGCTTCAGCTGATTGGCTGTCTGTCCTGTCATTTGGGCTTATGTTAATTAACGTTGGAATTATTTTAACTTTTTTACACGTGTGTAAAAACTGTTAGCGCTCTCCAGGCGCTCCGTGTGATCGGTCCCTAGCATGCTAACATTAGGAGAGAACAGGGACGCTGTCACATTCGTTAGGTCTCGCTCTCTAGACGGCGCTAAAATGTTGGAAGAACAACTATTATATCTACTTTTAATTCAGTTCACAGTTCATCTTCCTTTTTCAGATTTTACACTCACATACTTTTATCCTTTTATAGTTGGAATTAAAAAACTTAATCAAAGTAAAGCTCAGTTTATTCACTATTATATATAAAATATTAATCTGATCAATAATCCATAAAGATA
>NW_023339651.1:140882-141074 GCF_004916995.1 Morone saxatilis | reverse complement strand
ATCAATAATCAATAAAGATATAGTAATATAATGTGATGATATCTTTTCCATCAGTTTATTTTTAGAATCTGTTCTGGATCAGAACTTCAGGGTCACATGAACAGACACAGAGTCAACAGCCAATCAGCCGCTGACAGAGCTGTGAGGTCACTGCAGGTTCACATCTCTGCTAGGCTAACAGTTTCCCTCTGC
>NW_023339651.1:139600-140754 GCF_004916995.1 Morone saxatilis | reverse complement strand
TTGTGCTAAGCTAGGCTAACAGTGAAGCTGTATTGATGGATAATTGATCCTGTGGAACTTCAGTCTCTGCACTGAGATCAGAAACCTCTCCGACTGTAATCAGCTCGTCTGCACACACACATCGTTTAATGTTCAACTTCCTGCAGACAAACTGGGTCACATGACCACTTCCTGTCATTAGACTGTGTGTGTGTGTGTTACTTCCTGTTTACCTCTGACTGAGTGAAGATTTAAGATAGAAAACAAACACACACACACACACATACACACTCACACACACACACTGTTAACTAACTAAAATCTACATCGTACCAGATACAAACAATGTGAGTTACACTAGTATGTACAATACAGAATACTGTACACTATTGTTTACATTGTTTACATTGTTTACTATAAACAGGGATATTGTTTACAGTACACAGTATTCTGTATTTTATGCTCTAAAGAGATTTTCCTTTATAATAAATTAAATTAACTGTAAGATGTGTTTTCTGTAGGACGTCATAAACACTCATCAACTGTTAAAGCTGTGTGTGTGTGTGTATTTTAAGACTAATGAATAGTGAATAGACAGCAGTGTGTTTAGTCTTAAACAGAGAGTTCATTGACATCTGCAAAGTCACAGCTGTTTATTCACCCTCCTCCTCCTCCTCCTCCCCCCCCTCCCCTCCCTCCTCCTCCTCCGTCCCAATCCCCATACCTCTTCCTCCCTCTCCCGCCTCCTGGCTTTCTCACTGATCAGCATTTCTCACGCTCCTGTAAACGTACAACAGATGGTGTTTTAAATTAGCTCTCCTCACAGCACTCGGCCCTCTATCAGCTCCCTTTGGCTCCATTCAGATGACAGGAAGTGGGAGGCCGACCTCTGGAGAGTATCACTCCTGTCTGGTCGTGTCCGCAGTGAGAGCAGCCGCTAACACAGTGGAGGCATTATGCAGGCTGCACGTGTTTCCCACCTACAACAGGCTCTGTGGAACTTCTCTCCCTAACAAACTTCTCTTCGCTGATTGATGCTTTCAGGTGTCTCTGCTACCCCGACGCGGCCAAACGCGACCAATTACTCACCATCAATTTTTTCAAGTTACTTTATATAAAATAATAATAAAACTCATATTAAAATAACAATTTTCCGTTATTCACACATATTGTAG
>NW_023339651.1:135151-139500 GCF_004916995.1 Morone saxatilis | reverse complement strand
CCAACACAGCACACCATATTACTCACCATCATTTCTTTCAAGTACTTTATATGAAATAATAATAATAAAAATCATATTAAAATATAAATTTTCCGTTATTCACACATATTTGTTGTAAAATAAAAATCATAAAAACCGTTTTTTTTTTGCACAACAAGGCAAATAAAAAATGAATTGATGACTGCTCTGTAGAAGTACGCCAGCATGGTTGCCTAACATGTTTACATTTATTCTAAACTCAAACCAAACTTTCACCCACGGTAATGATCAGAGAAGGATAGCTTATGTGACATTCTTTTAAGATGATTGTTTTGGACTGTTTACATCATTTGTCTTACTACTTCATGTCTTAAATGTAAAATGTAAACCGGCACCCACAACAGAAACCCTGAAGGAACCCCATACGCTGCTACATCAGTTGTGATCGCAACAATTAACACAAATTCAACCAATCACTGTAGTTCCCTGCATGAGCCATACGTCACTTCACAGTCCTTTCAGAGGTTTCATGGGTCCTTGAGGAAGACCCGGAAGAGGACTCAGAGGTTCTTCAGTTTACATGGGGTCACAAAGAATGTAGAGATCTTTGATGAGGTTGTAGAGGTCCTCAGAGATGTAGGAGCATCTGTTGCTATGGTAACCTGCAAGTTAATATACCTGTAAGCTCTGATTGTGAGAGAGGGGAAACTGTTGATCTGAGCTTTGATTGGTTATAACAGAGAGCCAATCAGAGGGCAGGATTCTCTAAGATTAGATTAGATAGGTTAGAGCTGAGGACAACCGTGGTTTGTAGAGTTCAGATTCAAACTCACACAGAAGGTTCTTTCATGCAGCTCAGTCAGATCGTCTGCATACTGTGTGTCACGAGGATCACACACAGGAAGCACAGAGCTGGTAGACACAAATCCAGATGTTCAGGATGTGACAGAGAAAATCTGTGGTTATAATTGATGAACTGTTGCTTTAAATTTTCCAGTTTGTTTCAGCAAAAACAGCTGATGTGATTATGGAAGATCAATAATGACCAATAATGAGCATGATGGATGTTCATGTGCTAAACTGGTGTTGAGTTCTCTCGCTGATTGGTGGTTAAAAGATAAAAACAATACAAATAGTCACATCTTAAGTTAGCTAATTACTAACTCACTAATCTACATTAAGAGTTAGCTAGCTAGTTATATCTGATAGCAAATGTTTTGCTAACATTAGCTAAGTTAAGATGTAGAGAAAAGCAAACTTTATTGTCCCTGAGGGGAACGTTGTCCTGGCCACAGTGCTACAGTCTATTACTTCACTTAAAAAACATCACAAAACCAACATGAAAACATTAAAGAGACATTTTACTGTGATTTTAAAACTGATTTAGGACAGCTTAAAAAGGAAATAAGAATTAAAGTGTTGTTATATTTACTGCTCATTCGGACACAGAGTCCTCTTCCTGAGCCTAGCACATAGCATATCTAAGTACAGGAAAGGAGGAAGTTGACTGAGGTTCCAGTTGGATAGACCTGCAACCAATGCCTCAACAGCAGTGCCTGACATGGGCCAGTACTCAACCAGTGTGCCTTACCAATACTATAAATAACATCTATTTTGAAGCTTTGGTGCCCCAAATACCCCCCGAGCATGTTCAGTGTTTGGACCTTAGTATTTCTAAAACCCTGCGTACAGCAATGCTGGTGAGGTTCTCTTTGTAAACATACAGCTAGCTTAATGCAAGAAAAACAGCACTGAAAATGTCCTTGTTGAAAAGGATTAGAAACTGCAAAAGAATTAAGGTACTGGAACCTTTTTTGGTCAAATTCAGGCTCTGCTCAACAGCCAATAACATTTCGCTCTCCTCCTGTACTGTCATCATATCAAACCTGCCCCATATTAGATAAATGGTTGTGATTGGCCTGACTGAAACCAGGACTGGTGGAAATCTCATCTGCCAGGGCAAATAAACCATGAGCTCACAGGTTGGTCTGGTTCCCAGACTGCTGGCTCAGTGAATGTAAGTTGCCAACCTGGTTGGTAGCAGTTTGGTTATCTGTTCCAAAGTGTTTGTTTTGACTGAAAAACTCATGAACTCATATGATTCACAAAGGTCGCCAACAATTTAACCCTTTGGTCTTTAACAAACAGAGAAACCAAAAGAGTGAGACAGAAACAAAGAACCACAAAATAACTCACCACTGAATTCCTGCTCAGATTTCTCAGCACCAAACGAAGGCTTTAATCCAACCACCAGAATGCTAATAACAGCTGTGTGTGTTTCCTGCAGATGTTCCAGTAAAGCCTGACACTGTCCTCCAGTCGTCTTCCTCACCATCATCACCATCGATGATGACCACAAGAACTCCGACAGACCCTGATCCCCCCTCGACCCCACACAACCACATCACAGTTGCCAAGAAACAGTCGTGGGCACGGCAGGGCTCTGTGGCTCCGCCCACCGCCCTGCACTCAAGCTCTGCCCCAAGAACCTCTGACCGGGAGCGACCATCAGGGATATCCCAGGATGCATCTGGGCAGGCCTGGAGTCAGAGGCTAACACAGGATAAGGTAAAAGATGGTTGGCAGGTTAATGAGAGAACATAATGAGTGTGTTTACTTCATGTACCCTTCCTCTTGGTGCGTTCTTTGTTTCTCCGTTCTTTGTCCTAATCCGGCTCCTTTAGGGTTTGTTTTGTCTTCTTTTCTTTCTCCTGGTAGTTGGACTCCTCCTCCTGGTTCGTAGTTTGACCCTTCTTTCTAGATCTGCTGCTGGTAGTTCAATCCTTCCTTCTCTTCGTCCCCCTTGTAGCTTGACAAGTGTTTTTTGTCCTGCTATTGGTAGTTTGACCTCTTCTTGTTTTGCAGCTAGCAGTTGGACCCCTCCTGCTGGTCCATAGTTTGACCTTTCCTTCTAGATGCGTTTCTGGTAGTTCAATCCCTCCTTTTTGATGATGTGTCTCTAGTTGTCTGACTCCTCTTTCTTGTCTTGCTCTTGGTAGTTTGAGCTTTTCTTGTTTCACTATTGGTAGATAGACTCAACCTTTGTGTTCATACCTTAGTCTTTCCTTCTACTTCTGGTCTTGGTTTTTGACTCCTCCTTAAAGTACTTTGACCCCCACTTCTTGTTCTGCTCACAGACAGAGAAGTGCAGCGACCGGATGTGCGTCAGTCTGGCCTTGGATATGACCAGCACCCCCTGTGCTCCTGTCAGTTCTACGACAGTCCACCAGGAAGCCCCGCAGCCAACGGGGAGCACTCCTGATGTGGCTACCACCTCTGTCAGCGCCAAGTCCGGTCAGCGGGCCTATCTGCAAAGCCTGGATCGCAGCAGCCGAGCCTGGGTGCTGTCTTCAGGAAAAACCCAGGCTTCAGACGAGGCCTGTGGGCTGCAGGAGGAGAGCAGCAGCAACATCTGGTACAACCCTATCCCTGAGGAGGAGGACGCAGGAGGTCCACGCAGGGAGGAGGACATATGGAGGAGGAGGGACGAGAGGGAGGAAGGAGGCACAACAAAGAGGACGGGGCCAGGAGATACCAGAGCAGAGCTGGGAGGAGTGTGGGTCGGCTCAGCAGAGAGTCGTAGCAGTGACTGTCCACTGGAGGGCGCCAATCCAAATGTCAGCCACCATACTGATGACATCGCAACAGAACACACAGGTAAGAAGACCTGACTGCATAATGTGTTTATTCTTTGTTACAGGAAAACACGTGTTCAGTGTTTGTGTCTCCCTCAGACTACCCTCCGTCAGACTCTAGCCCCGCCTCCCAAAAGAAAGGGGGTGTGTCCGGCAGTGTGATTGACAGGCTGAAATCACCTGGCACAGTGAGGAAACTCTCCCTAAAGATGAAGAAACTTCCCGAGCTGCGCCGTAAACTCAGCCTTCGCTCCTCCTCTCGTGCCCAACGCCAGGGAAACGACAGCAGAGGGGGCGGGGACGAGTCGACCAGTAAGAATGCAACAACATCTTCAGCCTTGTCCAACCAGAATGTGATCAGCAGATATCACCTGGATAGCTCCGCCCCTCCAGCCAGACCACTGCGACGATCATCCAGAGGACGCTCCGCCAGCAAAGGAGGTAAACCATTTATAACAGCGGAGCTGCAACTGTTTGGTTTGTGGTTCATAAAATGTTAATCACTGTTTCCAAACCTGAAGCTGAAATCCTTAAATGTCCACAACCAAACAGTTAACTTAAGTCAGAGGTCGGTGTAAAAACTGAATGTGTAACGTTCCCAGTTATTAATACAGATCAAACTTTATCAATAACTGAGCTCAATAATCTCCATAAGACTCAATACTATAATAATAATAATACATTTTATTTAAAGGCGCCTCTGGGCACTGTACAACACATAAAAAATAAAAACAG